>NC_023749.2:49816048-50180229 GCF_000499845.2 Phaseolus vulgaris
CTAGCAGTCCTAGATGGTCCAAACAAATCCATATGCAAAACATCCAAAGCTTTATTTGAGGAAACCATATCTTTTGATTTAAAAGAAGTTCTAACATGTTTCCCTTTACACAGGCATCACACAATCTGTTATTTTGAAACTTTATGTTTGGTAAACCAGAAACAAGTTCCTTAGATTTTAGCTTATTCAAGTGATTTGTGTGAATGTGAGCTAGTCTCCTATGCCACAGCCATGACTCATCATTTTTAGATAGCAAACACTCATTTTCAGAACAGCTCTTAATAATGTCTAGGAGATAAATGTTGTTTACCCTTTTTCCAGTGAACAGCACCTTACCAGAATTTTCATTTGAAATAGTACAAGTATTTGCTTCGAAATTAACCTTGTATCCCTTGTCACACAGCTGGCTAATGCTTAGAAGACTATGTTTTAGCCCTTCAACATATAGAACATTCTCAATTGTAGTTGAGTCTTTAGTGCCAACATCTCCTCTTCCAAGAATTTTTCCTCTATTGTTATCTCCATATGTGACATGCCCTTCAGCTTTGAGTTTCAGATTTATAAACTGAGTCACATCACCAGTCATGTGCTTTGAGCAGCCACTGTCTAGATACCACTGGTTTCTCCTGCTGTTTTTCTGCAACAAAACAGATTTAGCACATATGGTACCCTTTTAGTTTAGGGTCCAGCATGATTAACACCTTTCCTTAGGAAGCCATTTGGCTAAACCTTTAGGAACAAAATATTTCCTAGCCTTACATGTTCTAGATACATGACCAGATTTCATACAATAAAAACATGTTGCAGTATGCATTGTTTTTGAATTGCTAAAAGAGGAAAAACCTGTTTTGGAAGGAACAAAGAAACTTGACAGCTTTTTCACATTACCTTTCATTCCAGGATTATATCCTAAACCATTTTTATTGAAAACAGCATTTTGTGAACCTAATAAGGTTTCAAGATTTTCTCTTCCCTTAGTGAAATTTGAAAGTGTTTTTAACAAATACTCAACCTGTTTTTCCAGCTTTTTGCAATTATCACAAGTTTTAATTGATGCATGCAAACATGTCAATTCAAGACTAATTAATTCAGTTTTAGCTTTGTGCAGTTCTTCTTCAAGAGTTTTAACCTTTGGTTCAAGTACCTTATTTACTTTATTCAATCTGTTGCACATTACAGCCAACCTGTTTGCTTCATCATGAGTTTCCTTAAAGGCTAATAGCAGTTGATCATAGTTTTCAGAATCAGTGGAGAAATTACTTACTGAGTCAGAGTTGGATCCCTCATCATTCACCATGAAGCAAAGATTTGCTTTTTCACTTTCAGTTGAAGAATCACTAGATGAGGATACATCATTATCTTCCCATGAGATATATGCTCTTCTACCTTTCCCTTTGTCATTCTTCTTGCTTGCTGATTTTTCTTTACTTTGATTGTTTGGACAATCAGCTTTTATATGACCTGGTTTACCACATCCAAAACACGTGTAATTGGAAGAATTTGAATCAATAGGTTGTTTGGAATACCTCTTTCTCTGCTGAGTTCTGTCACGGTTTTTCTTTCTAAGGAATCTGCTGAATTTCCTGGTGAGCAGACTCACAGTCTCATCATGTTCTGTATCACCTTCTTCCTCACTTGCATCATGTTCTATGGTAGTTTTCAGAGCAATTCCTTTGGCCTTCTTTTCCACTGTTTCTTGTTCTTTCAATCTTTTCAGCTCAATTTCATGTTCTATCAGCTTTCCAAAAAGTGCAGCAGTGGAGATCTTGGATAAATCTCTGGATTCTGAGATTGCTGTTACCTTAGGCTGCCAGCTCCTATCAAGACATTTTAATACCTTTATGTTGAGCTCTTCCTTCTCAAAGACTTTACCAAGGCCAATGAGGTGATTTACAATATGTGTAAATCGTTTCTGCACATCTGCAATACTTTCTTCAGATTGCATTCTGAATAGCTCATACTCCTGAATGAGTGAGTGCTTCCTTGCCCGTTTCACATCATCAGTTCCTTCATGAGTCACCTCTAGTACATCCCACATCTCCTTTGCTGAGTTACATTGAGAGACTCTAAAGAACTCATCCATATTCAGTGCAGATGTGATGATATTCTTGGCTAACGAATCATATTGGGCCTTTTTCTTCTCAGTTTCACTCCATTCAGACCAAGGCTTCTTTATTGTTTCATCTTTGACAACCTGCATAGGTATAAAAGGTCCACTGACCACTGCATCCCAGATTCCCATGTCAATAGATTCCATAAAGATCTTCATCCTGATTTTCCAGAAAGCATAGTTAACACCACCAAACATTGGAGGTCTATTAATAGATGCACCTTCAGCAAAAGGCATTTTAAACTCAGACATCATATACACACTTGAGCAAAATACAAGCCCTAGCTCTTGATACCAATTGTTGGGTCTATTAGTGTCTAAGTTCAAGAGGGGAGGGGTGAATTGAGCTTATAAAATTTTCGCAAGAACACACAATTTTTCAGTATTCCAGAGGCAAAAAGAACAGATTGATTTTACATGAAACAGATTGATTTTTCAGAGCAGTATTGGCACAATCTGAATTTTGTTCACTGTAAAATTGTGATCAGCAGAGAATCAGAACAGAATCAGATCAGCTTATTATTGTGAGGATAAGGATATAGCTATGCTTAGAGATCAACCAAAAATACACAACACAAGATCTCAAGAAAAATGATCCTTTCACAGGTTTTAATGAATGGTCAGTTTGTTCACAATTCACTTAAGCCATTATATGCAGCAACCTTGTTTATGATCAGAAACCTTTAACAAGACAGGAAGAACAATTTTCACTTAACCCAGAATTAACAGATTCAATTTAAAAAGAACAGATTTAGTTCTTGACAGGATTAAGCAAAGACAGAAAAGAGTGCAGGGATGAGAATGCAAGATACACACGTTTTTATACTGGTTCACTCATACAGAGCTACATCCAGTCTCACCTTACCCCAAGGTGGAATTCACTAAACACAGTGCAAATTACTTACACAACCAGCAGTTCTTGAACCCTACAAGAACACCACATACAATGCTGAAAAACCCTATTTCAGCACACCTTGCACTCCAAGAAACCCTATCAAGGAGTGACTAACACTTACACCTTTACACAACAGAATAAAGGAAAGATTACACCTGAAAAGAAGATGCAAGAACTCAAAACCAGTAGTTCAATTTGCTGCAGAAACTGCACCAGCACCTTCACCAAGATTCAAGGTTTCCTAGAACAAGCACACTTGAAAATCTCTTTGGAAACCTTTCAAAAACTCTTTTCAATCCTTCTTTCTCACATGGAAATTGTTTGATCTCTGTCAAAAGCGTAATTCCTCAGCACTCAGCCATGTGAGAGAGACATTGTTTATATAGAAAACTGTTTCTAACTTCTTTTCATAAAACAGTTGAAAAGCAGTTAAGAAAACAACAGATTCAGTTTTGAATCTTAACAGATTTATTTGTGAAAACTGCCAACTCAGCTTAACAGAAATAACTGTCTGAGTGGTACCTTTGGAGCCCTAACTAACTCGTGAAAAACCTTTCAACTCACCAAGGAATAAACCTGTTCTTTCACAGTGAAACAGATTAAAGTATAACACACAGGCCAGCTCAGCTTAACTGAAATAACGAACTGAGCTTTCCCTTGGTGCCTTAACAGAAATTTAGAAAAGCCTTTTAACAGAGAAGAAATAAACAGATTCTTTCTTCATAAAACAGATTTATTTGTGTACTGTTTTAAAACTGTTAAAACCATTTTAAAAAGCTTTTTAAAACCATTTAACGAAAGCCTTTTTAACAGAGAAGAAATAAACAGATTCTTTCTCCATAAAACAGATTTATTTGTGTACTGTTTGAAAACTGTTAAAACCATTTTAAAAGACTTTTCAAAAACCATTTAACCACACCATGTGCTTGATCTAGACTTGGTTAGGCATCTAGGATAGGTTACACAGCAAAAGGCAATCATACACACTTACAAGCCTAATTACATATGAATCTAAAAACCTATTACAATCTTCAAAGCACCCAAGCCATTTTCTTCATCAAACACACATCAAGCCTTGGTAGGGAAGAAGCTTCCTCCAGCTTCAACACCTTTAACACTTAGTGTTTTAGAAGTTTTTCAATACTTATTCTCTAAAGTCAATCTACTTATCCCCTTTCAATGCGTTGGGCAAATTGGTCATTTTTGGTCTTTTTGTTTGTAGTATTTCCTTCTTTTTCTGCAAGATTCATCATATTCTTCTCTTCTTCTATTGAGTTAAGCTTTGCTTTTTTGAGAATTGCATGTTTTTCGGGTTGTTTTTCCATGTATTCTACTTATGCATGCCTAGTTTGCTATGAATTTTACAATAATTTACCTTTATCATGCATCTGTTGAGACTCCTCTACTAGCACAATTCAAATATAGTTGTATATCGATTGGGACTGTTGACAATGTTGAACATATATGAATTCGTCTAGATCCCCAAAATATATAAGCAATTACAATGTTATATAACTTGCTTATGTTATCTAATTGTCTAAGTTTGATCCATCTTTTGGTCCACATGTAAATTTCTTGGATAATAAAAGAAAAAAAATTAAAAAGTTGAAATGCTTACGGAAAGATTAAGAGTTTAAACCTAAATGTGGGTGAAAATGTGATTTAAGGAAATCTTAATATATTTATATTCTTTTATTAAATTTTTTTGTAAGTAACTATGTGAATATTTATTAACAATGTTCAATATTTTAATGTATAGAAAATATATGAATGCTAGTACATAATATATATATATAGATATATATGTGTGTATTACAAGAGAATAATTATGACTTTTTATACTAGTGTTATATAACCCATGCATCAACACGAATGCCACACTAGTAATTTGAACATTCAAAATTATGTTGAGATGTTTCATACGTTCTGAAATATCAACACATTGCTAGACTTTTAAAGTGCATCAGCCAAACAAAGAATATGAACTTTATTTATCCCAGAAGTTATACCAATAGCTAGAGGGAAATTCAAAGTTAATTCATCATCTCAAAACATTGAGCAACAAAAAGGAATGAATTGTTTCTTCAGCAAGCATTTCTCATCAAATCTTGATTACTCAGTTATCTATATATAAACATATATATATAATAATCAAGAAGTTCCAATCAAATAGATGGAAATGCAATCAAACATAACATTGAGAATTTGCCAGCCAAAATTAGAAACAAAGGAGACCCCAGAATCACACTCCCTGCTTGTTCACCTTCCTGGTTTGTATGGCTAATTACCTCATCATCCACCAAAACCATGTTCTTGTTTTTCCTTTTTTTTTATTCCCTTTCAAACCTTCAATCATATTACAAATATATATACATGCGTGCTTGATTAAGTTTATTGGTAAAAAATAAATTATTTTAAAATCATTATTTTTCCCATGATGTGCTTATTAATTTCTTGGCTTTGGTGTAGGTTATGCAGAAGATGATATAGGTGCTCAATTTGAGTATGATTATAGAAGAGTTAGAGTTTTTGGTGGACGATCACTTGGAGATAACAGATCAATCCGCTTCAACATTGTATATGCAGTTCCTATGAATTGTGATGTGAACAAGCTGAAAGGTGTGTTCCAAGGAGAAATTTACAGTATCATAATGCCAAAGGTAACCATATCAAGTGAGAATGGTGAAATGGAAACTTGTGAGGAACCAAAATCAATAATTGAGAGTCAAATGCAAGCTAATGAGGCTTTAACCTCACCAAAAGCTACAAGTGATTTTGTGCCTCAAAAGGGTGAAGAAGGAATTTCACAAAATGCCAAGAATCAAAGAGAAGTAAATTTTGAAAGTAGTGAAAGGAAAAGGGTTAATGGGAAAGAAAGGAAGAATGCTTCTGCATCAGGAAAACCACCCCAGAAAGGAAAAAAGGAAGGTATCATGGATGAGACTATTGGATGTAAAATTGGTGACAGAAAGGGCAAAGAAAAAGTGGAAATGAATGGTAAATTTGGTGATATTGGATCATCAAAATGGATTGGGATAAAGGAGGTGGCTGCTTCTGCTTCACAAGCTGTGACAAGTTTGCTGAAAGGGTTCAATGAAGATGAGCATGTGCTACTGTATACTAGTGCAACGGTTCTGGTGTTGGGACTAGGTGTTTATGCTTCTTACAAAAAGCTTCATTCTCTAGCTACAACATAAAGAATCCATCTTTTTCATATGATTTCGGCATATAAACATATATTTAAAGTCACATTTTATGATCATATCTGTCTATTTTTTCTGCACTAATAATAATACATAGTTACTAAACTAATTGTAAAACAAGCATGACAAGTTTTATAATCATAAAAGATTGAGGCAGGCCAATTTTTTTAGTCTTAAAAACATCATTAAAGTTAAAGCTTGAGAAAAAAATATTAAAGTTAAGTAAACTTATTTGATTGCTTCACAGTTTTTTTAGCTTAAAAATTACTTTAAGTTATTAGTTTCACTATTGAATATGAATTCTTGGATTTTAGAATTTGCAATAAAGAAGGAAAAGATCCTGAAATTAACTTATATCTAGAAAATGTTTATTCATCTACTGGATATCAATCTAGAATGAGGTCAATCAACTGATGCATACTTAATTAGTCTTTTAAATCTCAGAAAAATTCAAATAAATGCCTGATTTTTTTAAAGATTTCAATTAGTTCCCTAATTTTTTTTCATTTTAGTCTTTAAAAAACTGTTTATAAGGTAGAGTTTGTATAATCAAAGTAGGATCTCTTACAATTAACTTGTTTTAAATTTGTATATAAACTAGCATGTTAGAAAGATAAAAATTCAAAAACTAAATTGCTTAGTTACTCAAGTATCTGATGTCTGCAACCACACTGAGTAATTTCGAGTGAACGTACTTAAAAGATAAGCAGGCATGAATTGACAATAACAACTCAACCTACATTTTATATTTGGATAAATTTCTCTTAAATGCTTATAGAAAAGAAAAAAAAGTTAAACTTTTCTGAAAATTAAAATCATAAATTGGTGAAAAAAATAATAATTATTCATAAATTAATTAACTTCTAAAATGGTTATCCAATTTTTTCTTTTCCATTTTCTTCTCTTATAAAAAATGTTTTCTATCTGATGAAAAATTCTTTCTGGGTAGGGTAGCAAAAAACCATACATAGCAAAGGACATACCAAACTTCACTTTCCAAAATTAATGCAAAATGTGAGGCAAAGACAAGAAATAGGAGACATGTACACACTTTATACTCCTAATTGAAACTTTTCATTTTTCTCTATCTCCCTTTTGTCATTTCATGTCATCTATCATATCTACACTTCTGTTTTTTCCATTTCTAAAGTAAAAGACAAAGAAAAATTTACAAGAATTTACAATAGTCCATTTATTCAACCAAAGATTTACTCTTCGGATTTTGATGGTTTGCTAGATTGTGACTCCTTCATCTACTGTGAAGGAGTCCTCCTTCTGTTAGTTCCTTCTCCCGAAGTATCTGCACAGAAATTTTGAAGATTGTAATATTAACTGAAAGAGACATGTTTGGATTCAAGTTTGAAGACTAAGTTTGAATGAACTTCATTCTGTAAACTAAGTTTGCAAAAATAAATCTCCTTTATTCCAACTCGAACTAGTTTTTTCAATGCAAAATTGAGAGGAAACTCAATTTACCAACAAAAAACCATTGAAAACCAAAAAAAAAAATCAGTTTTCTTTTGTAATAAAACAAAATATAAAACAGTTGAGAGGTCCAATTCGAATCCACAAAATTAGGAAGATCAAAACTCAAATGCAAGAGTTACAAATTGGTTGTTCAATAGTTAATTTTCCTCATTCTCAAAAGCAGGTTCAATGGTTGACATTACCTCCAGATGGACTTGAGTTATTGCTGTCCACCGACTCAGGAGAACTTCTTATTAACTTGTCTGTCAGTTCAGGAACATTATAGGTGGGACTTGCTGGCAGGAAACATAACTCTTCTTGAGACATGTCAGAGTCACTGAAATCAAGACCTTTCTCCACATTCTCCACATTCTCCACAATTTCACCTTCTTCAACTTCATCACCTTTAGATCTTTTCACCTCCTGAAATGATGTGAACTTAGGACGAACTAAAAGTTGATCAAGAAAGAAAAAGAAGACCAGTATGATCATGTCACTCTACCTTACCTTCTCAGTCTCAGGAGATTTCAAATCAAATTCATCTTCTCGCTCTACAAAAGGAACAAATACACTGCAGTTCTCTGAGACATCTTTGGCCCAGACATGAATTTTGCCAGCCAAACAAACGGATACAACAATAGGACGTGCAGGATGCCATGCTAAATCAACAATGCTTTCCTTAGGCCCTTCAAGGATTTTCACCTGTATAGCTTTATCCCATATGTAAATCTTGTGTCCTCCTTTACTAGCAGAACCAGCAACAACCCACTCCCCATTGTCACTGAAGCAGGGTGATTTCCAGTGAGAAATCATGGTTAAATCTTGCATCTCCCGGATCAAAGTCAAGCAATTTGATCCTACAGCCTGCAACTTATCAGTACCCTTTAGGCCACTGAAGTTCCCTTTCAGAGCATCAAGTGCTTTAACTTCATCTTTCAGAGGTAGAAGATTTTCATAGATCCGGATTATTCGATCACTTGAGTTTGCTAGAAGGTACCGTCCATTTCTGCTGAACACAATGTTCTTCACTTCACAATCACCAGGGATAAGAATCATGGCATGCACCTCATTTTCTATATAGTCAATTAAAAGAATTTTCCCCTTTGAGGTTCCCACATAAACCAGGTTTCCATACTTGTTAAAACACGCAGGAGTTGGTGAACAGAAAGTAGTTGCATCACTACAGTCACACCTGCTATGTAAGACACAAATATGAAGCGAAGTTGTTTTTTCTGTGTTCAAGTCAACAATCAGGGGAGGAACTGAGAGAGGGCATGCCAAGCAAAGTGGTGGTTTAGAGGAACGTGGATGAAGACGAGCTTGTAGAGGGTTTTTCTGTAAAACTATTCTTGTTATCCTATTATCATTCTTCACATCCCATAGTGTCAATGACTGGTCAGCAGAAGACACAAGAAGATGATTACAAGACCTCGACCAACAGACACTGTTTATTGGAGATGAACATTCTTCATCTTTTAGCTCTTTAACAATGCAACGGGTTTCAAAATCCCAGATAACGCACCTTCCATCTTTGCACCCAACTGAAACAATTTATCAAAGCAAGAGTTAGAGAGATGATAATGTATACAATACCACCAACAATGATTTATACAAGTTTTACTTTACATTTACTATTATGTTCATATAACACACATTCAATCAAGTAAATAATGGGCACATGCTATGCTATGCTATGCTTCAACGCAAATAACTGCTGCATAAATCACAAAAGATACCCAGTAAATAGCTTTTCTACTGATACTAAATCATACTCCACTTTTACATTATACCGTTACAAAAATAAAAATGGATAATCAAGATTTATATATTCACTCTCAGAAAACATCATTTTTACAGTTTTCCTATAATAACACACTCTCAATAGAATTCCAGTAAGCATACCTTTTAATATTCAAAATAACTAATTAAGTTCTGAGAAAACAAACCTCACAAAAACTTTAGACTCATACAAGATGTTTTAAGAAAAATGTGAGAACTGAAAAAACAATCTTTTAATTGTTACATGGTTGAAAAGCATTGGACTGAGTCAAAAGTGTGACAGTTTCTTGAAAGAGAAGATAACAGTATCAGAAAATGGAAAGTAAAAAATTAAAAAAACAGAAGAAGAAAATATTATTAGTTAAAAACACCCTTCAAGAATTACTTTCTTTTGCTTTTGAAAGCAATTTTAATGCTCAAGAATTGGAAATAAAGAACTCAAACCTGAAAGAAACGAAAAAGACAGAAGGGTAAGTAAGAAAATTTACCAGCAAGAAGTGTACCACGGCGATTGAAGGCAATGCATTTGGCATGCCCATAGTCCAAATAGTCGTCCACAACTTCAATGTGGCACAAAACAATTACAATTTTAGTAATTTCAAGAGTTGGCTAAAGAAAATATAAAATGAAAAATAAAAAATGCACCTTTTTAAGCAAAGGTTTAAAAGTAACTGTGTTGGGAAGAAGAAAACGAACCAGAGCTAGATGCGGCCATTGTTGCAAGAAACCTGAAGCTGAAGAGAGACAGAGAGAGAGAGATGAAGAACTGGAAAATTGAATGCTTTGATTATGCAGAAGTAAACGAAGAACTGAAAAAGGAAACAAAATATATTGAATATATAAGACTTCTGAAGATTGAAATCATTTTTTACATGGTTTGATTGAATTTTAATTATTTCATATTTTTTAGTCATATTAAAAAGTTTGTTTGTTATATTTAATATTTAAAATATTTTTTAGTCAAATTTTGCTGTGAAGAAGATGACATAACTGTCATTAGTTAGTTAACTGAGAAGTTAAAAATGATTGACGTCATCTTATTGACAGCAAAAATAAACATCAAATACTTATATAAAAATAAAAAATAAAAAATTTAAATAATTGATATAATACAAAATTTTAAGAACAGATAAATTAAAATATTTAAATTTATAATATTCTTAAAAGTTAATTCTGCTTTTATTTATATTGGTTAAATTGAGTTAAAATTATGGGAGTCGAAGATGGTTGATACTTGATGGATAAAAAAGTGCAATTAAGTTAATATTTTGTTCATAATTTTTATAATTTTGGTAACTGTGATGGTTATATAATGTAACTCATCAATTTTCTTGGGTTGAATTTTAATTTCTTATTTTAAAGGAAATCAACTTATTGTTATATATATTGATAAATCATGATGTTAACTTTTTTAATGTTTGCACTTTTGTTTAGACTATAAAGCAAATATGTTGGGTCATATGAAAAATAAGAATTTTTTTTTATAAGCAATAATAAGAATTTTTTTTAATTCTCGTTACAACAATCAATTTAAAATGTAAAATGATAACTAACTAAAACGGTGATAATTAATAGTTAAATATTAATTTAAAAAGTATTTTATAAAAATTTATTAATAATAAAAATTACTTTAAACATTAATATTTTTTAATTTATAAAATTATCTTTAATTTAATGAAATAATAACTAATTATTTTATTTTTTAAAATTATTTTTTATTTAATAATTTTCTTATATTAACTGATATTTGTTCTATAATTTTCTTGTTGAAGTAATAGGAAGATCTAATTTTTTTCTTTTTTTAAAAAGTTAAAACACTTTCAAAAGTATTAATTATAAAGTATTTATATTATATAAAAAAAAATTGTATTATTAAGTAGAGATGATAAAGTGGATCAGATCTGATGACCATCAATCCGTCATCATTTAGACTAAGTGGGTCAACCTCTTAAATCCGACAATTCATATTAATAATAGTAATATTATATTAATATTTTAATATAATAATAATAATTTTATTATTTTTAATAAAAATACTATTATTATTAATTTAAGTAATAATATTAGTGTTGTTATTATTATTAATAATAATAATTTATTGTTAATTATTCGTAAATAATGTTAAATTTATTTATAAGTTTATAGTTATATACAATAATCCTTATACAATACTAATTTTATTCTATTTTTTGTTAAAAAAAATGAATAAAAAAGGAGATACTTCAATTAAATGCACCTCAATCCGTACACTATAGGCTAAGGTTTCAAACACAAAACCATATCAAGATTACAGCATGAATACACAAGCAGCTGTGATGCTATAATACAAGCAGCTGCAATGCTAGAGCAGTCACACAACATAAGCATCACTTTCCTAACTATTGCTGCAGTGCTTCAACACCTGCATCATACTACAGCTACATAACAAAAAACAGCACAAAAAGTACTCAGAATTGACTCAAACTTAGCACTCAAAGTAATTATTAAACAAGATTTCAATGTAACCTGTGTTTCATGCATAACCAAAATTTAAGTTCTGATACAAGATTTGTATCATATAATGATTGGTAGTGGTAGGTAAATTTACAATTTATTGTAATGTGCATCTTCTTATCTTTCAAAATATGATCCCCTATTTTTGCATTAAAAATATGATCACTTGTTTTTACATTAAGTGTATTTATATCAGGCATAAAATCTATGACGTTGTTGCCCTTTTTCTACTAGTGTTTGGTGAAACAAATACAATAATTTTTATTGAAAGATGAGACTGAGTATTTATTGGCCTCATTATTGATGAAAGATGAACACAAGTCAAAGGAGACGGATCATAAACAAGAAGCTTCATTCGGAAGCAGAAATGGAGAAGGAACAGAAGACAAAGACAAAGAGAATGCAGTGTTTGGTGTTGGCATATCCACACCAAGGACACATAAACCCCTTGCTTCAGTTCTCCAAGCGTTTGCAGCATGATGGGGTGAGAGTAACACTAGTCACCACCCATTTCTACTGCAAGACCATTCCCAAGTTACCTGCTTCCATCACTCTTGAGGGCTTTTCTGATGGTTTTGATGATGGTGGGATTGCAGAAGCAGAGAGCATTAAGGCCTACTTAGACAGGTTTTGGAAAGTTGGGCCACAAACATTATCAGAACTACTTCAAAGACTCATTACTTCTGGCAACCCAATTCACTGTGTTGTCTATGATTCCTTCCTACCTTGGAC
Source organism: Phaseolus vulgaris (assembly GCF_000499845.2). Classification (NCBI taxonomy): domain Eukaryota; kingdom Viridiplantae; phylum Streptophyta; class Magnoliopsida; order Fabales; family Fabaceae; genus Phaseolus; species Phaseolus vulgaris. The sequence goes on from NC_023749.2 coordinate 49,828,728, forward strand.
TCTTGATATTGCCAAGAAACATGGCCTAACTTGTGCTGTTTTTCTCACACAGCCTCTCTTTGTTAACTGTGTCTATCACCATGTTCAAAAGGGGAATTTGAAAGTTCCCTTGGAAAACAGCAATGTTATTTCCTTGCCAGGGTTGCCACTTCTTCAACCTTTTGATTTGCCATCTTTTATATACAGCTATGGTACATATTCTGCATCTTTTGAGCTTGTTCTAAACCAGTTTTCCAACATTAAAGAGGCTCATTGGGTCCTTTGCAATACTTTCTATGATCTGGAAAAAGAGGTAAATGATCAGTGTTCCTTACAAAAAGTCTATACCATTATAGTGTTTGTTTTTTTATCAGTAACAAAAGATTATATATGATATAATATTTGGGTATCCAACCCTTTTCATGTTTGTGTATACAAAGAAAATCACAAAATACATGAACTCAGGCCAAAAATAGTTTAATGCTGTAATGGTGTGTAGTTATCTGCAATGGTTTAATGCTGCATTATTTTAATATAGGCATCTAGATCCACACAAGTATTATTTATTCATAGTTGAGAAGAATATTAATTTCGTTGAAAGCATCAAACATAATTTACTTCACATCATGTTATTGCTTAGAAATGACAAAATACTAAAAAAAAATTAAAAGTTTACCAAGAATAAAATCAGTGGAAAAATTGAGAGATCAGACTTAAATTGTTTAAATAGATTTAAAAAGTGGAAGTTTTTTAAACAAATGAAAGTTGCAATGAAATCAATTTACAAACCAATGTTTAAAGTTTCCAAATTGCTTATTTCCAATAAATCCTATGGTTCACTGATATCAGATTTCTTCATCCCACGAGTATATCATAAAATCTTCATAAAAAGTTATGCATATTTGTCAGAAATTGCATTTCTACTAGGGATATAAATTTATTTTCAAGTCAAGCATTGAAATGGCAGTGTAACTAGTTGCATTATGATGATTCTTTTTTCCTAAACTGAATCAAAATGGTTTTATTGTTCTCCATGTCCAACCACAGATATTGTTATTAGATCTAATATTTGTGACAAACTTGTAAGCCTGATAGTTTCAATATACCAGTTAATGATGCACTCTTTTTATTACACCTTCACCTACAAGACTGCAAAATATTCTGCAGGTAGCAGATTGGTTGATGAAGATCTGGCCAAAGTTGAAGACAATTGGGCCAACTATACCATCTATGTTTCTTGACAAAAGAGATAAAGATGATGATGAGTATGGCTTCAGTCTCTTCAAGAGTGAAGAATGTGTGAAATGGATGGATGAGAAGCCAAAGGGGTCCATAGTTTATGTTTCATTTGGGAGCTTTTCAACCCTAAGTGAGGAGCAAATGGAGGAAGTAGCTTTTGGATTGCAAGAGAGTGGTTGCAACTTCTTGTGGGTGGTTAGGGCTACTGAAATGGGAAAGATTCCAAAAGGGTTTGAGAGAAACTCAGAGAATGGTTTAGTGGTAACATGGTGCTCTCAATTGAAAGTGTTGGAACATGAGGCAGTAGGATGTTTTGTGACACATTGTGGATGGAACTCCACATTGGAAGCTTTGAGCTTAGGAGTTCCAATGATTGCCATGCCACAATGGACAGACCAAACCACAAATGCAAAGCTTATTGAAGATATTTGGAAAATAGGCCTAAGAGTTTCACCTGATGACAAAGGGGTTTTCAGAGGGGAAGCTTTGAAGCATGCTATAAAGGAAATTATGGAGACTGAGATAGGAAAAGAGATCAAGAAAAAAGCCATACAATGGAAGAATTTGGCAGCAAAGTCAGTTGATGAGGGTGGAAGTTCACATATGAATATTAGAGAGTTCATAGATAGCTTGGTTCATTCATAATGAATCTAGTAAGAATGTGGTGCAACTACTCTTTGGATAATTGTTTGTGTATCATTTAGTTGAACTATTAGTTTGAACCAAAATTTCTTCTCTCTTGAGTCATATCCCATGGTAATGAATTAGCAATCCTCTAACATCATAAAATAATTTTTAAAACATTTACACATCTTTACCAAAGAAATTTTAATTATACAATTTTTTATTTAATTTAAAAAAAAAATCCTAGATAAAACGCATTATTCTTGATAGTTTTTAAAATTAAAATAGAGAAAAAAAAATGCAAGATTAATAATTTGGGGCAAAATTTCGAATATATTTTTACTTGTGGTCATCAATTTGGTGTTTAGATTTATTTTCTGTGTTAGATAACCAATATGATGATTAGTGTTTGTATTTGTTTTACTTTTCTTTTATTAGTTTTTTGTCTTATGGGGCAAGATACTGATGATTGTGTCATATTCAATAACTTTGGTGGATGTCTCAAGGTTGAAGATGATGACTACGCATCTGAAAGAATAAATCTTAGATCATTTTGAAGAATTATTCACAAATGTTGAATATCATTTTGGTTCATCTCTTAACAATAACCAAACATTTTCAAATTCAATTATTTTCTCATTTGAATCTTTCATAAAAAAAATCTATTTGCGAGAATAGTATAAAATCTTTCTCAACTCAATCGATCATTCTTTGATTGACTAATTGTTTGTAACATGGATTATATTTTTGAATTGCAAAGTGAAGTTTGTTCTATCAACATTTTAGTTTACTTAGTGTCCTCTTTTTAACATGTCATGTTTGTTGTCTTTTTCTTTGATTCTCTCTTAATATATAATTAATGACTCGTCAAATCCAATAATTAGGTCTTCAACACATTCAATTAGGATCAAATTAGTATTATCTTCTCTTTATAAGACAGAATTTCATGACTCTCAAGTCTAATTAGTGATTTAAACTTTATTGGGTAGACAAAAGAGACTCTACACTGAAATAAGCATATGATACTCGTGTTTGTCATCAATTAGAGTGGTGGAAAAAAAAAAATACGAGACAATAAATTATAATAATGACAATAAAATATATTGGAGTCCATAATACACTAAAAAACAAGATAAAAGAAATACAAAAAGTTATGTAAATAAAGATGAGGAATAGCTTGTTAAAGATAGAGAAAAGAAGTAAAAAGAAATAAATATAAGAAGTATGACAAAAAACAATAAAAAAAAATTCTAAGAAAGTTTTCAATGGAGATTCTAAGGAGGACAAAATCTAGACTAAAAGAAGAAAAAAAAAAAAAAAATATATATATATATATATATATATATTAAAGCTCTCAATTTTCATAAATTCTTAGATATTAAATATTTTACCATCCAAGAATCACTAAAAGACATGTTTGGATGAAATTATGTTTGTTGGAAAATCACATGAAGAAGAGTTACTTTCATAAGTGCAATGATTCATAAGTGCAATGATGATTGTAAGTATTTTATATGTTTCATAAGTGCAATGATGATTGTAACTATTTTATATGTTAAGTAACTCTGTCATATGTACTTCTTGAAAGTATAATGATAAATTTTTCCTTAATTATAGAAATTATCATATATTTTTTCAAGAAATCACAATTAATTAGAAATTAATTAAGTATTAAATATAAATTTAGTTGAGTTAACTTTAGTTTAACACGTTTTTTCCTCTTCAAAATCATGACATGCTCCCTATAAACAAAGACAACTCCTCTTATAAATCAATTTTGAAGATAGAATGAAATTCCTCTTGTGAGTTCAGATTAAATGTTTTAAGAGCATGAAACAGGCCCTCCTTCTGATTGATCCCTTAACTCATGAGCCTTTCAAAAGTCAAATGCGATATAGAATCACAGCAACAAAACAACTACATAACATTAGTAATATTTACTAAAATTAATGAACAAGTTGCAGGGCCAAAGTGCAGTACTTACAGGAATTTCAAATGTCTAGATTATACATAAGATACATAAAAGTTCAAGAAATCTTCTTCGCTTTCCTCTTTTCTGGTAAGGAAAATTTTGCCTATTCGTCGCTCTAGAAATGTAAGTAGCACGGTTCAGTCCAGCATAAAAACATTTTACAAGAATCCAATGTCATTTTCCTTATACTCAAGAACGATAGAGGCCAGAGCAAGTCTATATGCTGTAGATCTCAAATTCCTGACAAGTACGTATATTTCCCTCCTTCTCTGTTTCATAGGCATCTCCTTCCACTGCTCTTCTCTTAAATGAGATAGTAAAACAGCCTCACAAAAGCCCTCAGCAACAAGACTCTTGCTGCAATGACATTGCACTCGGTAAGATTCTCTACAATGAGACACTTAAATGTTCTTGTACATATTTTGCACACACTAGTAAATGATTAAAGTAAAAAATGGATAAGATTTTACAACCTTCCTTGAACAGAAGCTGTTGTGACAAAGCCAATAGGCCACCGATGAGATTTTCTAGAAATTGCATCATCTGGTATCTGCATTTCCCATCTACCAGAGGAATGCTCTTTGAAGTATAATCGCATTGCAGACTGAGACATTTGAAGTCCCTCTTCACTTCTCTCTGAACTGCAAAATATACACAACATATATACTTATATTTAAAAGATTTATATTAGTCTGCACTAAAGTTTAAATTTTAATATCTTTTCCAAGCAAGGAGAAGAATGAATCATTTCATCTTTATCTTGTACTTGAAGGAGTCGGTAAAACCACAGACACTATACAATGTATAGAACCATTTGTAAGATTCCATCTGAATTGCATGAACCATAAAAATAATGTTGCTTTGTTAGTTGCTATTTTTTACCGAATCACAGCCTATAATTAATTGAGAAAGTCGCAAAAGAAAAATAACTCCTTTGAAATAACACTGGCACATCATATTCTATTACCTTGACCATGACAAAACATAGGTTTTGGCTAAATCAACAGCAAAATTTACTAGAATAATGGATCATATCCAACCAAAAGAAAATATTATTCTGAATAATAAAATAGGAATTCATAATTTCAATATTAATTACCTTTTAGTCCATAAAAATATATCAGAAGTATGTGGTGCACAAATAACTGCACCCTCTTCAAAACATCCTTCCTTGAATGGATGAAGATGAACTCTTACAAAACATGGCTTATGGTCATATATGTCAGAGCTTTTATACCTTGGATCAAGCTTTAGTTCTCCATTAATAAACTTGGAGATTCCAGCCTCTCCATCTGCTGCATAAGGAAACAATAACAACTGACCAACTTTGGTTTCATGGAGGAAAGTGGTCAGCATAGAACCAGTCCTAACTACAGCTCCATCAAACGAATTACCCCAAGAATCAGAGTTTGAGATTTTAAAGCTACCGGGACAAGGGTTTGGTAATGAATTAGTGTTGGTCAAATCTTCCCTGGTTGAAAGATTAGGAGTCTCCATTGCACTAATCATTTTTTCAAAAGTAATGCAAACAATACCCCATGGAGGTTGGATGGGAACTCTCAAATGCCTTATGGATGGAGGACGAAGTTCTTCCTTTTTATTAAAGGCAGCATCTTTATATTCCATTAGGCAAGAGTATGCCTTACAATCTGGGAAATCTGAAGGGAAAAGTGGTAGCCCCATCTGGATAAAGAGAAAAATACTTATTAGTTACAACAAAAGGCAGAAAATTTGCATTTTTATGCAGTAGGGGATGCAATGCAAATACTCACTTCACATGTAATCCAGTGCTTCTCTTGCAAACCTATTGCATGTGCCCCATTGGAGATGAGCGGAATCCAGAAAGCTTTGACCCAACTTAAGGGAAGTATAACGGACCATCTATAAGCAAATCACAGAAGCATTCATTGTATAGTACATAAAGGAAGGTTTTGACATAAATATTCAATGCATTGTAAGGAATCATGTCCAATCTCAGCAGGGCATTAAAATTTAAATTGAAATATGTTTGTCATATTATTGTTCTTGTATTATAATCTTAAGCAGGTGATCACAAATACCTATTGTTTGTTTTCAACAGTAACAGTACTAGATATCAGTAAATTCAAAAAATTAAAAGGAAAAATAGATTAAAGAAGTTACCCTATGCTCAATTCCTTCATATCATTTTTTAAAAGAAGAATAGGGCAAGATCTCGAGCACTGCACCTTGGTTGAAGAATTGGCCTCTCCAGAATCTATATCATCAATGCAGAAATTAACCATTCGTTCATGGTGTTTCTCCTTGGAAAGGACACTGTCTTCTACTGGGGGCCTCAGCCCTCTGGTGGTAGCATACCATAGATCATCAATATTAGACTGGCTATCTTCAAGTTTTGATGATGATAATGGAGATAAGTCTTTATTCTCTTCCAAAATTCCTCCCAGTTCAGCAAGCTCTTTGCATTTTGTTTCAGATGAATCACTCGAAGTCTTAGTTGAAATGGGCTCCACTGGAACAACACTCCTCTTCCATGGCAATTCTCGAGGATCCTTAACATTAAGAGGTAATATAGCACAAGAAGAAAAATGTTCTCCATTTTTCAGTATGGTTGAATTTCTATTCTGAGAAATACACTCTTCTTCAATAGCCATGTGTTTCTTTAATTGCCAATGATTCTCTGAAATACTAAAGCCAAGAAGAAAAATAAGCCATCTTTGATCACTGATGTTAAAAAAAGGAAATGTTTTGCCTAAATTAAACAACGAACCCTCCAACTGGATGCAGTATCTTTTGAAGAAGTTGAAATGTCCCTGATCCAATTAATTCTAATTTTGCAAGCTGACCCTCAAGGGAAAAGCAATTAATTAATATGCCCCTCTTCTCCATCTGAATAAAATAAATATATTGCGAGTGAGTTTATATACAGTTTACAATTTTTAATTTTTCAACTTCATCAGGAAAATTAAACCTTAACCAAGCAACACCAACCAAATTAGTGATTCATCTTCATAGAATTTTAATCTGAAACATAACATTTTTTCCAATCTCTACATTTAAACAGTTTCCTAGGATGATTAATAAGATTGTGATTTTAAACAAAAACCTTTTCATATGAAGTTACAGCATTAAAGAAATAATGACAAGTTATCAAGCTGAGATGTAAATGCAAATTATGTTCCATGACCCAACCATGCCCATTCACTGGGTTAATGAAATGCAGCACTGACATGACATGAAAGCCTTTCAAATGGACAATAGCAGTGTAAATTCAGATTATTTATAACACATTGATAGACAAACTTGTGAAGACCGACAGAAAAAATAAAGGAAAATATGGCAGAGTAAATAGTGTAGTTATAGAATTCGTTAGAATTGATTAACAGCAGGTAGGGAGCTAGTTTAAATAGTAGAAGGGAAGTAGGATCCCCCATTCAGCATTTTAGCAATTCAGAAAAGAACATTAGCTTTGTTTGGAAGGAAAATACTCTTGTTTGTACTTTAATCATTGAAACAACTGTTTTCCCAATCCTTTCTTTATGAAATATCAGACTCTGATTTTGGCTTTATAACACACACTACGAAGAAAAAAGTACAACAGGAAGGACCATGTAAGCTGAGAAAGAAAGTAAACCTCTTTCCGACAGGCAATTTTTAGATTATCAAATCCTTCTTCAAAGGCAGAAGCATGTATCCACACCCAAAGGTGTCTATATGAAGAACCATGCTCCATTTTGTCTGATTTTTCACATAATTCAACATCATGTTTGTTTGAATCATTACTGATACCATTTTGTCCAAAAGAAGTATAATGATTTCGTTCATCTAGCTGTGTACTTATATTTTGTTGGGAAGTTGGTTGCCATATATAGGTCACAGGAGCAATTGGAGGAGAAATGGGACCTCCAACTTGATGCAACTGTAAAGAAACGAAATTTTTTTTAGTTTAACTAAACCAAACTGGCAGTTACTGGAGTCAGAAATAGATTACCAACCATTGCAATTCCATAGGTTGCACCGGAGAGAACAGAGTCATCATGATTTTCAGGATGTGTTGTTGCTGGAGAAGGTTCTAGTACCAATCTTAATACCGACATTAATGAATCCTGTATACAATAGTCAACCTTAAATAAAACAGAAAATTAAGCCATCACTTTTTGGGGCTGAGAGCCAACAATAATTGTTTCGAGCAAGCATTTCAATATGTTTCAATCAGAGAACAACGCATTAGAAAGTCTTAGACTCGGATGCATAACAAAGAAAAGGAAGAAATTTCCAACAAAAATACTAAAACAAACTACCTCCGGACCCTCCAATTGGATAGCAGTGCAATAGCTTGCATCATGTACAAGCACCCCTTGTTTGAGCCTTTTCAAGAGTGCCCTTGAACCTTTCCCTCTGCATAACCACAAACAAAATTCTTGTTAACGTTTCCAAGGAAATGATAAAACATTCGTGCTTGTTGCATCAGGTTTCCATAATAAATTCAAGCAAATCCCAACAAAATCAAAGTCTCAAACAACCCTACACCATGAAATTAATTAGCTTCAAGTTCCCTGTTGACTCTTTCATACGTTTCCTTTTAACCCAAAAACCTACCTTCCTTGGAGACACAAAGGAAGATGGTAACCCCAAATCTTGGTCATAGCAAACCGCTTTGCATGCCAAACATGAGTTCTCAGCCTCTTGGTTCCATCCCCAGAAGTGCAAAAGCCATTCTCTGGGTTGTTCTTAAGTTCATATCTCCGACGAACACGCCGAGGAAGCTTCTTTAATTGATCCTCATCCACACCTGATTTAGCAAGAGCGCTGCCAACTATACCCAGTTTCTGTCTCTTTCTTCTGCACCCTTTCCTTGCAATTTGGTTGTCAAATGCAGTTGTTCTTCTCCTCTTGTTCCTTCGAGCCGTATAATCATTGTTTACTCTATTTTTTATGATAGATTGAAGACTCTCGAGCTCAACAGCACGGGATTCAGCATATTTATGCACGTTGATTGTACGAGGTGGTGGTAGTATTTGAGGCCTTTTGGTTCCTTCAGCAACCATGGTGACAAACTAAGCAAATTAAAAAAACATTAGTTTACAATTTTACATTGTATAGACACAAAATTATGCTGTGAAGCATAAATAAAGAAACCTTTAGCATAATTAAAGGTTCCTATCAGAATTGAACTAACACTGCCATAGTCCAAAAGGAACTAGAAACAGGGCATGTAGAAATAGTGTAAACATAATATACTTAAACACTCCTATCAGCTTGGTTTAATAACTAATATTGTCATTTGTCCATAGGAAACAGTACAGGCAAACCAAAACTAGCAAATTTTATAGTATCCTTTCTTTTATGTGTATATATCATAGGGATTTTCTCAATCCCCAATTCACAGATTCCCCACATTGTCTAACTAACCATAAATAGAGATAACCAAGTCACCTGTCACAACCAATAATAACAATAAAAGGGACAAATGCATACCTTCCAGCTAAGTAGAACCTGATGATGCTTGTAGAGCTATGCAACTCAGGTGAACAAATTCTTAGTCACCAGTACGCAAAAGAAGGACCTGCAAAGATAAATCATGAAACACAATAATTTAACCATTTTATTCAACCAAACTACTAGAATTAAAAAATATCCTGACAGTTTTCTTATAATTTCTATAAAAAAGGAAGTTCTAAAACTTCTGAAACTACAAATCATAAACCTTCACTACTTTTTTTAAATTGATACAACTTTTATCAATTAAGGCGATCATGACAAGGGAAGGGAGTGTCAATATGTAACTTTCTGGAAATTCAAAACTGCATAAATTAATCAATTCATGGAATTTTTTTCGCATTATCTTTTCAAAAGATAATAGTTAACTCGTCTATAAGCTCATATTAGTTTTTGGAGAGATTTATTTAATCTTTTTCTTCGAATTTTTTTTTCCTAAAAGTATTTACAAGTTTATCCAAATATGACAAGCACCATTATCATGGTTGTGTAAAAGTGAGTAGGGATAGGTGAAAGAAATTTTACCCTGAAACGTGAGTTGTGAACACTTTGCCGCAGAGAAAAGCTTCCGATTCGAAGAGTTCTTCTGAGCGCGTCGTTAAGGTTTCACAGTTAAGACAAGAAAGAGGCAGCGGAGCAAAGCGGCGGAAGCGTAAGTGTCGGAGCAAAGCTGCGGCGGCAGCGGCGGGGTTTGGCGACAGCACTGGCTACGCGGGAGAGTGAAAATCAGACTCAGTGAAGATGTTATTTTTGTGTGCTTTTTTAGTTTAATTTGAATAAAGATAAATTATAAAATAAACGGTAATCTATAAAAATTAAGATTTTTTACAATGATTTAAATCTATAATATGATAATCAGGAATATTTTAAATCTAAAATTAACAAATATGTTTACATGACCTAAAAGTATATGGAATCATATTTGAAGTAAAATATTTAAATCATAATTATTTATTATATATGATAATGTATAATTAAATGATAACTTATTAGAGTATCCACTGGGAAATTTAATTTGAATATGAGAGAAAATAAAAACCAATTAACGGTCGTTGATTTTGATTGGTTTAAATTTTAAAAAAAATCAAATCCAAATCAAAGTAATCTTTTAAAAAGATTTAATTTAGATTATGTATGGTTAAAAACTTTACAAAAATAACTAATATTTTATAATAATGTGAAATTATATTGCACTTTAATCTTCCGACCTCAAATAGAAAAAATATTCAATCATCACATATTATTTATTTTGAAATTCAGTCTTTCGTTACGATTTTATATTTAAAAAGTGTGTCGATGAAAATATATTAAACATATTCTCATGCATAAGAATAAAAAAAATGAAAGAATTGATAATAAAACAATATTCTATTAAAAATGTATACATTTAATAAAAAAAATATTACTTTCTATTTATTTAAAGTTTTCAACTTTTCGTTATTAACAAACTCTATATTATATATAATTAGTAAGAGGAATTATTTATATATTTATAATCTTGATAAATATATATCAAGGGAAATTTTCTTATTAAATGAAACCTTTATTTTAATTTTTTTTCCTACTGTTTCATATAAATATCATTAATAATCTAATATATTTAATAAAAAAATTATTTTGTTAAAAATTTACTAAAATGATAAGAAGGAAGTATGGGTAAAATATTACATATAATTGTGCATCAATTTTAGTTAAGAAACTAATTTTTTTGAATGATTAGATATAAAATAAATATGGTTTAATAATAGAAGAAATCTAAGAAGCAATTAATTATCTTACAAGAACAAGTATATTGTGAAAATTAAAAAATTAAAAACTTGTTATACTTAGTTGTAAAATTTAAAACATGTAAAGTAGTTCAAATCCTTCTATATTTGTTTGTATTTTTTTAATAATATTTTTTTTCTATAGAGACATATGATTGTTTTTATTTAAAGTGTAAACTTAATGAGATGTGAAATTTCATGATAAACACTATAATTTTGAAATTTTTATCATCTATTTTTAAAATATAAATAAAAGATTGATTTATTTAGTATGTGGATAAAGAAAATTAACATAATTCAAAAATTGAGACATTATAATAGAGAAAAATATAATATTCTAGTAAACAATATTACATTATCTTTTAAATTAGTAAATATATCACTTTCCATCGATTAATAAACAATGCAAATTAACATTGTCTAAATCAATACAAGCAAGCAGAATAATTAACTACAAAATTAACAAACCATTAGAGGCAACAAACAAGAGCAAAAGATAACTAAATTTAAGCAAATTAAATATTGTGTTCATTGAGTCAAGAGTTCAAAAGAATTGATTCATAAAAACCTATTCATAGTATAACCAACCTTAGAATTTAAATAAAGATTCTATTACTTGTGAATAATGGGTGGAATAGGGAGTGGTGGGGTGAAGAAGTGTAACATCCTAAATAATATCTAAAACTATACTACATTATATGCATTTATCTACTTATATAACTTAAATATTTCCATAGATATAATTATACAATTCACCCAACATAGGACTTTGCAAAAATCATACATATTTTTTAAAAATAAATATAAACATTAACATGTAAAAATTGTCTATAAATTATCACATGAACTTACAATATCATTTACTACATATCAAATACGATCATCCAAGAATATAAACTAAAAAAAAGTCACTAAAGAATTTTTAATCAATCTTAAAGCAAAACACACAATGATTTATAATGAATCATCTAAAAAAAACAATACATTAATAATCACATTCTACATCATTAATCATTCTCAATCCAAACAAACTAATAACACTACAAATTATGTTTGACTTATGACTCACAACTACCATAAATTCTCAATTTCATCTTCTATGACTTCAAAATAATTTGAGACTTCATGAAATACTCACAAATGTGCATAATTAAGCGTGTCTTATCAAAGACTAACTCCTAATTCATCCATACATTTTCTCTAGCATAATAAAGTATAAGAGAGAATGAATCATTTATGACAATTTCCACCGAAAGATTAAAAAATTAAAAATATGAAATTAAATTACAAAATAAGAAGAAACCACAATCACAAATGTTTGATAAGTCGAGGAATATTTGTCTCCTTAAATTAACAAAGTAAAGATAAAAAAATCAAAATATTATACTATATGACCTAAAGAAGTTTCTCTCACGAGCATAAGATTTTGTTGAAAATGAGTCTTACTTATTACAAAAGTCAACATAAACTTATTTATAAGATTGACATAAGATTACTATGTTTATCCATTAATAAGTCATTCCAATAGATCATAAATTAACTAATAGAAAATAATGCCCATAAAAGTAATTATAAAAGTTATAGAAACAAATACAAGACTCAATACAAAAATTTCAAAATCCTATTTTAATCTTAAGTCTTAGTTTCATAAGTTGGGTAGTTCTTTGCACAAAATCTTATAAATATAGTGCAAGAACTTCCTTCAGTTTCAAAATCTTATAAATGTAGTGCAAAACCTTTTTTCCGTTTCTCACTAATTGATATCTTAATATATATGATTTAGACTATCGATGAAGCCAATATCTCATTTGCATTAATGAGTTTTTCTACTTAATATTACAAACTACATCTTGCTGAAAATATCTTTTTGTCATCCAATCAAGTAATTTCTTAACCAATTCCATTCATTCATATCATTTTCAATATCCAAACATAATAGTTTTCGTATACTTTCCTGTAAATTAAAGAAATTAAGTAAAATTTGAATCTTATAAACAAGAATGGTCACTTGAGTGAGATATTCTTACTTGAGCCCCATCTTTCTAAAGGAAAGAAAATTGTCTTAACTTCTTTCTCAACCAAATATTCAAATATCACTTCAACATTAGTATATTGTCACTTGATCGACGAAACTCTAAGAAGAGGGAATTTTTACCATGTATCTTTAGCTCGAGCATTCACTTGTCACTTAAGCAACCAAAACTCGAGAGAAGACCTAGTGCTAATAAGTATTGTCAGTTACTTAGGATGTTGCTTGAAGTGGATATTGACATTGCTTCATGGAGTACACTAGAGGAAGAATATGAAGTTATCCAAGTTTAGAAACTCTCAACAATCATAAAGAGATTTATGACTCTTTATTTCAAGCTTCGTACAAGGCTATCCTTTGAAGAAGATAGAGAAGTGATAAATTGTTAAGTGCCAAAACACTTTCAAAATCTTTTTGTGACCCTAAAAACTTTACAGTGAACATTGCAATGTTCATATAACAAAGTAGAAAAAATTCATATATTTGTATACGCGGTAAGACACTAACACTTTATAGTAAACAAACCATTTTGATCTTTGTGATCACATTCTTATACAAACCAATTTGTTTAACCATGAGCGTCTATGTTTCAAAAAAATACTCAACGTCTTAGTTAAGAGTGTCTGTCGTTCAAATACTCTACTTTAGCTATAAGTGGTCCACATAATATTCATTGGGTTAGTCAAGAGTGGTCGATGTCTGAACAATATTCAGTTTTTAGTTAGGAATAATTGTGTTCCAAACAATACATGAGATTTTAACAAAAAAATTAACGAGTGTTCAAATAATACTCGAATTTTTAGCTAAAAGTAATTGTTTTTTAAATAATATTGTAACTTAGTATAGTACTTTAGAGAGTGAAACTCAATAAGTCAATTAAGAAACCGACATAATATACACTTTTACACAAACCAATATAAAAATTAAAGAGTAAATTTTTTTCCCCTCATCCTTGTTCATTGCATATATATTATAATGCATTAACTACAGAATGAGAGACTTGCATATTAATTTTAAGATTTTTTACTAGTCTATTACGTAATATTTTCACATATTTTCTACACTATATAATTATTCTATAGTATATAATTATTATGTAAGAATGAGACAAAAATTAAAGTTTATGAACAAATAAATTTTAATTAAAAATTAGAACATATGTATGTAAGTATTATTTATAATAAAGATAAAAGAATTTTTTTATCTATTTTACAATTTGAGACATTATGAATGTTATAACGCTATAGGCAATTGCAACTTCTTTTTAAAGATACATACCTTTCAAGTATGTATATTTATATTTTTGTAACGTTAATAAATGTATCTTATTATTTTTATGAATAATTAATTAATATAATAAAAAAATTAATGCACTTTAAAATATATATTATTTTATTAAAATTATTTTTTATTAAAGGGTAAAATTTTCAAGGAGATTTTACAAAGCAACTTTGTCTTCGTTCCTCCTCCCACTGAACAAAAACAACATCCTTTGGTAGACGAAACGCTGCGTTTCGAGCGTCAGTAGTGACACCCAAATTCTGAACTGAACCAAAGCCTGTTTTCGTTCGCATCCGAAGGTTTCGTTTCAATTCGAAAGCTCTCTCAAGGTACTTTGGTTTCAACATATTTTTTCAACATTCTCAATTTCAATTCATCATGTTTTTTCTTTTTGTTTATTCAAATTCGCGAATTCGGTTCTTCACCGCCTGAGTTTGCGTTCCCATCTAGGGTTTGGTGTCTGCCTTTAAGGTGTTTGATAAATGTTTTCATTGCGTTATTTTGTATTCGAATTTCAGTTTCAGAACTTTCGAAGTTAGGTTTGTAATACAGGAGCTGATACATTGTTAAACTTGTTTATTTATTTGTTAAGGTTTCTGGTTTAATTGTTAGGAGCTAGTTAGTTATTTGATCTTGGGTACGATGGTTTTGGTTTGCTAGTTTGTGTCAATTTCATTAGGGTAGGATATTAGAAACTCGTGTATTTTTTTTTTAAGTTTTCTTGCTGACGGGAAGGGAATTGGAGGAGGTGGATGTAGAATTACTTCCCACTGTTTGGATGTTTAAGTAAGGAAAGCTTTTGCTTGCTTCTATTGTTTAGGAGTTGTAGTTAAGATTAAAGGAAGGAAGTCCCCATCCCTCTTGTTAGTTTGTTTGGATATGTTTTAAAAATGAAATGCCATTATGTTATGATTTCTTTAGGAGCTTTTTATTACCCCTACCGTAAGGTTCTCTCTAGTTTCTTAGAAAGCAATGTTTCCCTTTTCAGTTTTTGTTTCAGAACATATGATTAATTGAAAAAAATTAGACATTATTTTCGTTAATTTTTTAAGCAAATGTCTCTTAAATAAAAGTAATCCTTCACCTTGGGGTGAAAGGAAGAGGATCACATATCTCTCAATTTGCCTCCTTAAAAATCTTCTAAACAAGGATTTTAGTTACATATCCCCCTCCTTCCCCTTACCTCCATCCGAACATAACATAATGTTATTTAAATTTTGGCTTTTTTTATGCTAGCATTTCTGCTGTCAACTTACTGGCATATTTTGATGATTGTGTTCTTAGTACTACATTTCTAGGCTTAAAACTTGAAAGCATGAGACTTTTATGTTTTGATAATATTCTTATTTTGGACAGTATGAAAGAATCAAGGACAAAGAAACAGTCTGAAGCCGATTCTGAGATTTCAGCATGGGTTACAAAAAGCCGCAAGATAGAAAAGAAAAAAGCATTGCAGCTCTCAAAGATTTTTGAGGAGCAGGTTTTCCCCAACTTCATGTTGTACCTATATTTTATGATCTGTAAGATACTGTTTCTCCCAGTTTAAAGATGTAATCATTACAACATGCTAAAAACTTCACAGGACAACATTGCAGTAGAGGGAAGTGACGATGAGGATACAGCCCAACACACTGGTAAATTTCTCCGTTTCTTTTTCCTCCCTTCCCCACCTATTGTCCAAAGAAATTATTTTTGAATTCCCGATTTATTGTTAGAGGTTTTGGGATAACTTTTAAGAACAGCTAGAAACTTTTGGGGTTGATAAATGTTATGACTTTACTCCTGTGTTGCATAATAATATGAAAGATTATACAATAGATGTATATTCAAATTAAATAAAACATGAAAGATTCATATTTTTATGCAATGAGCTGGCATATTTTCATTAATGGTGATTTTTTCTTTATTTCTTATTAAAATGAAGTGTCAAGAATAAATAATAAAAGTTTTACTACTCTTTAAGCACAATTACTTTTAACACCATTATACTAATTATATTCACAATTAAAGTTAGGCATTTAATCAATGGGTAGCTCCTTGTTATTTCATTATAATTCTTTATAAGCTCCCTGCAGCTTAAAACTTTAAAGTCCTTGTAGTCGTAAAGTTTTATAATTAACTTCATAAAAGCTAAAACTTTTCAAGTTGCATTAGCTGCTGTTGACATATTATTTTATAGGTGAAACTTGCATTTTTTGCGCCATCCCCATCTTTCCCTTGCCCATCTTATTTTTTCGCATTAACTTATTTTCCAAAAAGCATTTTGTTTCCAAATACCTAATTACCTTGGTGGAGGAAATTCTTCTAACTGGGACTAATGAAGTATCCAACATTGCTGGTAGTGGCAAAGAGGAAATTCTTTCAGAAATGCAAATTCTTCCCTTCATTTCATCTTAATTTGTCTTTTCAAAATCAACATCTAGATTTTATATGACTTATTTCTAGTGAGGGAATAACTACAAGGATAAAAACAGGAGAAACACAAACTATTTTTTTGTAGAAATTATTGTTGGACTGATTGTTCAACAGATTATAAATCCTCTTTCTTATCTTTTGATTGTTCTTTCCTCTCTCTCTCTCTCTCGTGAGTCTTTCTTTTCTTTTGGTTAAACTTTTGGCAATAAGAATAAATAAAGCTATTTGTGTGTATAATGGGAGACTTGTCAGCGTGGCTGATGGAACTGAGAAATTCAGTTGACTGGATGATCTGTTGGCAGATTCATGCCTAACTAACCTTTTTGGTAGGTTTATTCCAGAAAGAGGTGTAGGAATCTGCCTTGTGGCAGATTATATGAGCAATTATTCTATGTCTGGTGTGATAACATACGGTTATTAGGTTCAGTAATGTATTTTTAGGAGCATTTATTTTTATGTATGATCTGATGGTTATTAGTTATTATGTTTTATAGAATTGTTTATTTAATTTTTTGCATATGATGCGTTCTGTATGAAAATAGGGCTAGTTAGAGAGTGAATTTGAAAGTTCTTTGGATTCTCTGTTAAAACTCTGGCTTCTGCTGTAATTTTCTATTCTATGTGGGACCTAAGTCTAAAATTCCAGTTGTATTCTGTCAATGTCTGCATTGGCCAATGTGTACTTGTACTCTACATTGTGCATGTCCTACAAATTAGGTTGGTGACTATGGTCAAAATGTAAAACCACCTGGACCACCAAAGTCAACAAATCCATTTGAATCAGATTTATTTATTATAAATGGCTAAGAAACTTGTTATAATGATAGAAATAAGGAGTATATACTATATAATCAAGAATATCTAGATTATATATGTATTTTACCATTTGTATAAATTATATGCAATTTATCCATTGCATTTTTTATAGTGCGGGCATTCACCTATCCACTATACTACAATAGCAGTTGATTAGTCGAACACTTTGCCACCATTTGATATGGACAACTATGGTTGACGAACAACCTGATTGGTATTGATGATGTCCAATGCCACCTGAGAAACTGTTGTTAAAAGTTAAAACACTACATCCAACAGCTTAGGGCATTTAAGTTCTTGGAGGGTTATGAATCTTTGTTTGATTGTTGATAATCTGGTTGACAAAATATACTTGTATATTGAATATCTGACAGAGAACTTGGCGGGGCTGAAAGTTCTCCATGGCCTTGATAAAGTTATGGAAGGCGGTACAGTAGTTCTAACTATTAAAGATCAGCCCATACTTGCTGATGGTGATGTTAATGAAGGTACAATTGCTTGCTGCACAGTTTGTGTAAGTTTGAAGTGTGTGACACATCTTAGTTAGAGTTTTTGTTCTCACATGGCAGATGTTGATATGCTCGAGAACATTGAAATTGGAGAGCAGAAACAACGAGACGAGGCTTATAAAGCGGCAAAAAAGAAAACTGGTGTTTATGATGATAAGTAAGACGTTCTCATTGCTTTGAATCTGTTAGTGAAATAATGGGATATAAACTAAAATGAACTAATGAAAAAGAAAGAATTTGTATTAAGACTGTTCTCTCAATTTCAGGTTCAATGATGATCCCTTCTCGGAGAAGAAAATGTTGCCACAATATGATGATCCAGTT
The DNA here is from genome assembly GCF_000499845.2 of Phaseolus vulgaris. Lineage (NCBI taxonomy): Eukaryota > Viridiplantae > Streptophyta > Magnoliopsida > Fabales > Fabaceae > Phaseolus > Phaseolus vulgaris. Next base: position 49,847,160 of record NC_023749.2, read on the forward strand.
GCAGAAGAGGTTTGCTACTCTTGTTACATTCCAAAAAAAGGATGAGTAGGGTAGTTTTTGTGAATTCATGTACTCATTAGATTCTTCTATTCAGGGTGTAACTTTGGATGAAAAGGGACGATTCTCAGGTGAAGCTGAGAAGAAACTTGAAGAGGTTAATTATGCTTTTGTTTTATGAAATATTGTCATGGCCATTCTGTTCTTCTCTTCCTATTGTGATGGACATTCTTTTTATCTGTTTTGCTTTTTTCATTTTTTCCTGAGGGGTATCTTTTTCTACCTTCCAGCTGCGAAGAAGGTTATCAGGTGTTTCCACGAATACCTTTGAAGATCTTACTTCATATGGAAAGGTATCATCAGATTACTATACTCATGAAGAAATGCTAAAATTTAAGAAGCCTAAGAAGAAAAAATCCTTGCGGAAGAAAGATAAGCTGGACATTAAGGCCCTTGAAGCTGAAGCTGTTTCTTCAGGATTGGGTGTTGGTGACCTGGGTTCTCGGAGCAGTGTGAGGAGGCAAGCTATCAAAGAAGAGCAAGAAAGATTAGATGCTAAGATGAGAAGTAATGCTTACCAGTCTGCTTATGCTAAAGCAGATGAAGCCTCCAAATTGCTGCGGGAACAAACTCTCAATGTTAAAACAGAAGATGATGAAACTCCAGCTTTTGTAGATGATGATGAGGATCTTCGTAAATCCTTAGAGAAAGCAAGAAGATTAGCTCTTAAAAAGCATGAGGAAGGAGGGGCATCTGGTCCTCAAGCTATCGCGTTGCTTGCTACTTCTAATCATGATAATGAGACTGATAGTCAAAACCCTACGGCTGGAGAGTCACGAGAAAACAAGGTGGTCTTCACAGAGATGGAAGAATTTGTCTGGGGTCTCCACATTGATGAAGGTAATTCTGATTTATTTGTGGTTTCTAATATAATGAATTTCATACTACTTCATGAGTATGACTGTCCTGTTTAAGTGTAAAAGTGGATCAGTTTTCTTTTTATTTCCATTTGGATTGCTAGAATTCTGGTGATTGTTGGCTATCTTCTATATAATATTTATTCCATTACATCTATGTCAATGACAATAATAATTTGAATGTTCGTGATGTGATCTTTCATTTTTATGTTGAGTACAGAATGTGCTCCGACTTGTAAATTCTTTGTAAGCATTTTGGAAGTGGTTGCCCATACAGTGTATTATGGGGAAGCTGATAGTAGATATAACTTAGGTATGTTACTTTATACTTTTCAGAGGCACGTAAACCAGAAAGTGAAGACGTTTTCATGCATGATGATGAAGAGGTTATAGTTCCTGATGAAGAAAAGACTAACGTGGCTGGTGGATGGACCGAAGTTCAAGAAACTAATGAAGATGAACAACCCAATACAGAAGACAAAGAGGAAATAGTTCCTGATGAAACTATCCATGAAGTTGCTGTAGGGAAAGGATTGTCAGGTGCTTTGAAATTGCTTAAAGAGCGAGGGACACTTAAGGAAAGCATTGAATGGGGTGGCAGAAACATGGACAAGAAGAAAAGTAAATTGGTTGGAATTGTAGATGATGATGAGAAGGAAACTCAGAAAAAAAGGGAGATTCGCATTGAAAGGACTGATGAATTTGGGAGAATCGTAAGTTTTCCACATTCTTTACCTTTTATTTTAATTTTTAAAGGCACCAATATAGTATTGTGCAGGATCACTGCATTGATATGTTTTCCTTGGAATAAAATAATTAGACAAACTTTAAGATCAGTCACTTGATAATGCTTTATACACATTGAATTTCATTAATTCAACTTTTTGTTGAGAGTTCTCAATGATTAAGTTGAATATACAAAACTTCATATAATTTAGTTACAGGAATACATGCAAGTTTAATTCATCTAAAAGTTGACATTCGTGATCATCAAGATAATGTCACATAATTCAGCAGTTGGGTTTATCAAATCTGTATTCTAGAATTATTTATTAAGTGGAACAAGTTTGTTGGATTTATCCTTTTCTTTTATTTGAGAATATGACGTTCAACCTCTTCAATAGTAATATATCATCAGGTCGACTTTTTATTAGAGCAGTAACATAATCGCATTCTTGAGGTAAGCCTTCTAGAATTGCATTGAGGTGTTTTTTAGTGAAACAGGTTCACCAATTGAATGAAGAGAATCAACTAACGCTTTAATGGGAAGTAAAAATTCATTGACAAGACAATTATTAAGTATGTAATTGCACAGTTCAGATTGTAATTGTCGTACATTAGTACATTAGTGTACCTTTAATGAGTGAACTTTAGTTCATTAGTGTACCTAGAAAGGATTGAACTAAAGAAAGAAGTTTGTAACCATGCAAGAAGGAGTTGATCCTGTTTCCAAGAGATATACTCTGGATTGGTATGATTCGTACAATGAGATATTGGAGACAATGAACCTTGATTACTGATTTAATTTGCTGTCACTAGAGAAGAAAATTCTTATCTTCAAGCTTCTCAGAAATATGATGAGGGCATTATCCTCTATATGATATAGTGGATTTTAAGCTTTTTGCAATTTTCCACCGTCAACTATTGCCAACACTGTTTGTAGTGTACATAAACCTTTCTCTTTCAGCTTAGTTTTAGTTTCTTCATGGTATCCATCCAGAGCTTGATGAAGCCACAACGATGATTAGTGATCTTGCTCTTGTTAATTCATCTCCACCACCACTGTCAACAGCTGTGGACACTACTTCTACACCACCGCCGTCACAATCTACCCCTCCTATCCCCTACATCTACCTTAACTAGTTCTTCATGGTTTGGGTGCTTAGTGATTATAATAAAAATGAAACTGAACCTTGAAATTGCTACTATCATAAATGCATTTATTAATCAGCTGTAAATTCTTTCCAAGTTTCAGTTTTCAAATTGTTGTGGAACATCACTCGTCCTTCTTTGACTTATTCTTTTGTTGATTCCAGTTGACCCCTAAGGAAGCCTTTCGAATGATTTCTCATAAGTTCCACGGTAAAGGACCAGGAAAAATGAAGCAAGAGAAGCGTATGAAGCAATATCAAGAAGAATTGAAGATGAAGCAAATGAAGAGTTCAGATACACCATCACTGTCTGTGGAGAGAATGAGGGAAGCTCAAGCCCGTTTGCAGACCCCCTATCTTGTTCTTAGTGGTCATGTTAAACCAGGGTATGTTTTTAATTTTATGCAAACCAATAATTCCTGAAGTTTTAATTTAAAATCTGTGTGCATGAAATGAAATGAGAAACTTGGAGCATGTCTCGTTTTGTGATTTACTGATAAAGTTATTGTTGGGATGACGGGACATGCATCTGAAACTAAGATAATTTCCTTTCCATAGTCTGAAAACACCGTACTCTCTTTTAATTCATGTCTCATTTTGGTGTAAAGGCCAGTTTGTGCTGGTGCATATAGTGATCTGTATCTTTGATTGTTTATCTAGAATAGAGGGCAGGCTTTGTATTGTATATAACTTAGTTCTATTAATTCCTTGTATTTTCCTTTTTTCATGATGAGATTGCCAGTCCATTTCTTGTCATTTAATTTTCATCTCAGTTTTTTGGCAAAAAAAAGTCCAGTTATTCCCCTTACCAGCTTTCAGAACCCATTTTAAAATTTACAGAAATTGTTGGTGGCAAAAAGTGATTTTGGCATGCTAAGAAGTAACTAGAGTTAATGTCAAACTGCTTTGATTGGGCCCAATAGGACTGTCACGGGATGCTGGTCACCTTTTGTATTGTATTCACTATCTAGTATGTCTGCTGCTTTGTGATCCTTCGTAGCATTCTTGGGGTTGGCCATTTTGTAGTGTTTCCAGATTAACTGCTCTGGAAGTTGGAACAGTGTATTGTTTTAGGAGTTGCATTACGAAACCTATTTTTATTATTTTCCCTATGATATGATGGCAGTAAAAATTAAAGGTCTTGTACTGAATTTCGAAAGTCTTCGAAAATATCAAAGGAATTATGTAAATATTGCAAGCATGGTTTTGTGTAGTTTCTTCTATCTTCTCTTATTTCCTTGTTTTGCTTAGTTGGTATACCAATGTATGGGACTGTTTGATTTTTTATTGGCAGACAAACTAGTGACCCAAAAAGTGGTTTTGCAACTGTTGAGAAGGATCTTCCTGGTGGCTTGACACCTATGCTTGGTGATCGAAAGGTAATTCAGGGCGTGTTTAAGCTTTTATGGTATATTTTTCAGATGTTTATGTTAATATTTTTTAATTGTTTCAGGTAGAGCATTTTCTGGGAATTAAGAGGAAAGCTGAGACATCAAACTCGGATAACCCAAAGAAGCCCAAATCATAATTCCTTGGTGTACTTGTATTTTAAGATAATATTCCTGTAAGCTTAGAAGTTGGACCCTTCGTCTTCATCTATTCTGTTGCTGACTGCTGATGATTTGCAGCAGAATTTAGTGTTAATTTCGTTGGTAAAACTTGATTTTCTTGGAAGTTGTATGTTGGTAGAAAATTTAAGGAACTAGCAACCTCACAACGCCAGTGGCTGTATTGTTCTCCATTCCATGCGGTCCAGAATTAGCGATTCCTTTTGTACAAATAAGAGTTTATTTTCAATATATTAATTACAATTTTGGATTGTGGATTTCTCTTTGGATGGTCTAGAACTTCTGTTCACATCCAGGTTCACAATGACAGACAATTCCTTGAGAAAAATCTATCGTTTCTCCCTAAGGGAGTTGTAGATCATCTAAGATATTCTCTCTTTGCTTGTAGATCATCTGAGAAAAATCTAATGTTGCACCTTAGGAGAGAGAATGTGACATTTAATTGAATAAAAAAGGATGGAAAATAAATTAAGTGAGGGAAAGAAGAAGAACCAGAAAGGTGAGATGAAGAAGAGTACTTGCGTGAATGTAAGAGAGGAAGAGTTAAAATAACGTGTGTAAAAGAAGAAAATGTACAAGAGTAAAGAAAAGAAAGAGTGATGTTATTCTTAGTAAAATCCATCATGTTTTTAGGTCTTCCCTTAGTCAAACATGGGCAAGTTGTAACCTTGTTGACTTCATACGGAGTTTGAACAATTTTAAACCAATTTAATTCATAGAATGCCTCATTATGAAATCTTCCTATAAAATTATTCAATTTGTTATACTATTTAATTTATAATTACAAACCTTTTCATTATAGGTAAAAGTTGAGTATATATTACGTTTATTGTTTCTTTTATTTTAAATAAGAGCATAATATTGAGTTTGTGATGTAAACTTAAGATGATATATGTGTAGAATAATATATAATTAGTCTTGCATTTTATCTACAATATCTAAATTCATTTTATTTTGGACCAATAATGCTCTTTTACATTTCTATAATACATTTTTTTAAAGATATTTTCATCCTTTTAAAGTAGGCACAAAGGCAGGTATTTAAAGTAAATAATTTAACTAAATAAGTCTATTAATACAATTTGTAATTTAGTTTTCTTAGTTTTTAATCTGAATTGGAATTTAGATTCTTTTGTTTAGATTAACACCTTGACTTCATTAATTATGTGCTTTTTAGAGAAAAGTTTATTAGAAAGATAAAAAGAAAAGATGCAAATAAATCCAACAAACCATAGATGATCAGATCAAACTCATTTAAAATTAAGTAAACTTATATTCTAGAAGTCCAAATGGATTTATTGAGAAATACTAGTCCAATCCAATATTAGTCAATTTTTCAACATATTTGTTATTTTCTTTATAAATGTGGATAACAAAATAACTAATAGCTTTATACATTCACATATAACAAGTTAATCATTCTATTATTCATGACATAATGAAAGTACTTTTAAAGACAATCACAACCAAAGAATAATCACATTCTAGTTATAAAAAAAAATATCCATTAGCAATCGTGATTTAACTAATCAAGATGATACACACAAATTTTTATTTCAAAGCTAACTCAACACCCAAAAAAGAAGAGTTTCAATGTACTCACTAACATTATATCTAAGAATTTCACTATCAAACCAAGAGCTCCTATAGTTGCACCATCAACATCACTTTACAAAACCAATACAAGACACTTTCCAAAACATAAGAAATACTTTTGAAGCTTTTCTAGCATGAACTTGAATACCACAATAAATCAAAGTTCAAAGACCAATCCACTATTAGCCATTATATCCTTAGACATGTTTCCCATTCGATCACAACTGCTAATAATAATGGATAAAGTTGATATATGCAAGTTAAGAAGCATTTCTCATCTTCCAAATAATCCATATTAATGATAGTCTTTTTCTTTACTAGAACCTGAAAATTGGAACTATAATCTAGAACACTCATTAAGAAAGAGTGATGTTAAATAACACAATTTAAGACATCCTACAACCAATACAAAAAATAAGTTATACTTTTTTGCAATGTAAAATTAATGTTTTATATTTTCCTAATTATCATGTCAAAGTTGACAAACTGAACTAAGATGAATCCCACATTGTTTCAATTCATAACTTTATGAGACATAAATCCATCTACAACCCTAGTCCACATAGGTTGATAATAACGCCAACTTCATATCATCCAAAACATTGGTAAGAATATCTATTTTAGGAGGTGAGTTTAAGCATAACTCATCCTTACAAAATTGACTTATAAGGTAAGGATTGTCCCCACTTATATATAGTAAATTGGTCTTATTTCTAGTAGATGTAGGATCTTCAACACACTCCTTTTATGTTGAGGCATAAACATATTGTACACGAGATTACATATTTGCAGGTGGTCCGATAATGATATGATAGTGAGTGACACAAAAGGCCCCTCGTCAGGATAAACTCTAATACCATATTAGGAAGTGAGTTTAAGTTTAACTCATCCTCACAAAATTGACTTATAAGATAACGATTGTCCCCACTTATATATTGTACATTTACTTGTAAATTGGCCATTCCAAACATCCTTTACCTTTGTCTTTAAAAGATAAGCATTTTCCTCTAGAATTTTAACCATATGCAATTACGAAATATCCTCTCTTTAATCCAACACCCATCTAGAATGATCTTCAAAATCTCTAATCCAAGTTTTGCTATATTACAAAATAGAATAGAGATGAACAAAAGAGAACAAAGATGAACAAAAGAGTAAACTGAAGACAAAGGATATGAGAATGAATATCTCTTCTTTCTTGTTATTCAAATCAAAACAAATGGTCTGAATATATACAAGTAGTACACTCATTCTAGGTTTAACTAAAGAGGAAAAGAATCAATAATTAAATACTAGAATCATAACACACAAGACAAAATAAAGGTAATTCCCCTCTATAAAGAGAAACAACTGATAATTAGAAAAGACACCAAATTATTCTCCTCTATAAAGAGAAACAACTGATAATTAGAAAAGACACCCAATTAATATTAGGATCCTTCTATAACTTTGGTATCCGTATCCTTTAATACCCCGCCACAAGCTGGGGAGCAAATATTGATGAGACCCAGCTTGGAACAAATATTCTTAAAAGATTGAGGACTTAAAGCTTTGGTATAAATATCAGCCAGTTGCTCTGTGGTGGAAATGGGAAGCAAATGGATGAGACCCTTCTTTAATTTTTCTCGGACCACGTGACAATCTATTTCTATATGTTTTGTACGCTCGTGAAACACTGGATTTGCTGCAATGTATCTTGTTGAGTCATTGTCACAGTATAAAAGAGATGGTTGCTCGAAAGGAACTTTGAAATCTTGAAGAAGATAAGTTAGCCATTGAATTTCACATGTAACAGTGGCCATTGCCCTGTATTCAGCTTCACAAGAACTCTTTGATACTGTTCCTTGCTTCTTTGATTTTCAAGATATGAGAGAATTTCCAAGATACACACTAAAACCAGTCACTGATTGTCTTGAATCACTACATGTGCCCCAATCACTATCACAAAAGGCTTTCAGATGAACAGAGGTAGTGGAGGAGAAAAATAGACCAAGACTTGGAGCCCCTTTGATATATCTGAGAATTCTAATTGCTGCATTATAGTGAGCAATTGTAGGCTTAGCAAGAAATTGAGAAAGTTGTTGCACATAAAATGTTATGTCAGGTCGGGTATTAGTGAGATACATAAGTCTTCCAATCAATCTTCTGTAGGCTAGAATGTTTGTGAAAGGAACACTTCTAGTAGAAGAGAATTTCTCATGATTATCAATAGGAGTGGGTGCAGGTTTGCAGGCTAAAAGACCTACATCTGTTAATAATTCCAATGCATATTTCCTTTGATTTACCATTATTCCTGTCTTACTTCTTGCTACTTCTAGACCAAGAAAATATCTTAAATTCCTAAGATCTTTAATCTTGAATGTCTGATTCAAGGCTTGTTTGATTCGAGCAATCTCTTCTTTATCATTTCCTGTCAATATTATATCATCCACATATACCAATAATGCTGTAAAAGATCATTCAGAAGAATTAATGAACAAGGAATGATCATTCATAGATTGAGTATATCCCATAAAAAGCAAAAATGATGACAGTTTGGCAAACCATTCTCTGCTGGCTTGTTTAAGGCCATATAAAGCCTTTTTTAGTTTACAAACTTTTCCTGGTGGAATAGAAGTCAATCCAGGAGGAACAACCATGTATACATATCTTCTTTCAAATCTCCATGTAAAAAGGCATTGTTTATGTCTAATTGTTTCAATTCCCAATTATAAATAGAAGCTAAAGAAAGAAACAACCTTATGGTGGTCATCTTTGCTACTGGAGAGAAAGTATCAAGGTAGTCAATGCCTTCTGTTTGTGTATATCCCTTTGCCACTAACCCTGCTTTATACCTTTCAATTGTCCCATCAGCCTTATATTTTATTTTGAATACCCATTTGCAACCTATGGCAGCTTTGTTCTTAGGCAGAAGAGCAGTCTCCCAAGTTTGATTTGACTCTAAAGCAGATATCTCACATTGTATAGCTTTTCTCCAACAGTCATGTTTCACAACTTCAGAATAAGTGTTTGGCTCAACATGTGAAGAAAGAGACATAACAAAACATTTGTAAGAAGATGATAAATTGCTATAAGACAAAACAGAATTCAAAGGATATTTAACTCTTGAAGATGTATTGGAAACATTAAGATTACAATGATAATCCTTTAAATACTCAGGTGATCTTTTTATTCTTGTGCTCATTCGAACAGATGGATCTGATTCAGAACTTTGTTCTATAGCATGATTTTCATTGAGGTTTTGGTCTATATGGAAACAATCTACGTCTGAAACCTCAATTTGTGACTCACAATTATTATCACTGCCATTTTCAACATTATCACAAGGTGTATTTTCACAAGGTGCAAGAATGACTTGTGATGGCTGACTTAAGACAGATTGATCTTCAGCAAACAAAATTTGATCATCAATATCAGGACTGTTAGTTTCATTACTAGTATCTTGAACCCTTTGGTATGGAAAAACATGTTCATAAAAGACAACATCGCTAGACACAAAAATTTCTCTTGATTGAATATTCAACAAAATATATCCTTTTGTCCACCTTGGACAACCAATAAAAACACATTTTGATGCTTTTGGATCAAATTTTCTTCTATTTGTTGACAAAGTGCTAGCATAACATAAAGAACCAAACACCTTTAATCCATTAAAATCTGCATCAGTTTTGAAAAGCATTTCATGAGGGGAAGAATAGTTTAAAACAGGTGTGGGAAGCATGTTTATAATACGCGCAACATGTATCACAGAATATGACCAATAAATTTTGGGTAAATGAGATTGTATCATAAGAGCTCTTGCTACATCTAATAAATGACCATGTTTCCTTTCAACTATACTATTTTGTTGTGGAGTATTGACACATGATGTTTGATGTATTATTCCTTTACTGACAAAAAAATTAGTCATGACAAACTTAGTTCCATTATCACTTCTTATTATTTTTATTGTTGTCTCAAACTGTGTTTGAACAAAAATAAGAAAATGTTCCAAAACCTTAACAACTTCAGATTTTTGTTTCAAAAGAAAAATCCATGTGTACCTCGAATAGTCATCAACTATGGTCAAGAAATATTTATAACCATGAATTGATGGTATTGAGTATGGTCCCTAAATATCTACATGAATCAAATCAAAACATTTTTCCGATTTAGATGTACTAATAGGAAAAGAAAGTCTTTTTTGCTTTGCAAAATGACAAACATCACAAATAAAAGATTTGTTATATTTAACAAAAGGAAATTTATTCTTGATAACATCAATACATTTATTTGAAATATGACCTAATCGAAAATGCCAAAGGGTTTCTAGATCACTAGCACTGACATTAACAGTATTGATGATGTGTGTAGATTCAAGGGGTTTAATTTGAAATTTCTGGTAAGATGGGATCCTGAGTATATAAAGTCTATCTTGCATCTTAGGAGAACCAATTATTTTCAAGGAGTTTTTGTCTTGAATGTGACAACCATTAGAATCAAAGGTAAGAACACAAGATAGTCTATCAACCAATTTTGTTACTGAAAGAAGATTAAAAGTGAAGCAAGGAATATACAAAACATTGTCTATGACATGATTTTGATTGAGAAAAACACTTCCAGAATAATTGGCAATGACTTGATTTCCATTTGGTAATTTGACATAAATATGATTAATTTGACGATACGAAGTGAAGTAAGTTAAGGATGAACAAATGTGATCAGTAGCACCACTATCAATAATCCAAGAACTAGAAGAAGAAATAGAATTATTACCAGTTTGTGTTGTCATGTTGGAAGGAATAATAGAGACTTGACTAGAAACATTGTCACTGGATTTGACCTGTTGTAAAAGAGCTAACAATGTTTGATACTGCTCAGGAGTAAAACCAATTTGTTGAGACTCCACTTCTGACTTTGAACCTTCATGATTCTGCTCATTATTGTTAAAATTTGTATTGTGAAGGCTGCATGACTTTGATGATGGTTCTGATTTTTAAATTTGAAATAAGGTGGAAAACCATGCTTTTTATAGCATGTATCAATGGTATGCCCTGTCTTTCCACAATAACTGCAAAATTTCACCCATAGATAAATGTAGCAACCAGAGCTCTAATCAGAGCTCTGATACCATATTACAGAATAGAATAGAGATGAACAAAAGAGAACAGAGATGAACAAAAGAGTAAACTGAAGACAAATTATATGAGAATGAATATCTCTTCTTTCTTGTTATTCAAATCAAAACAAATGGCCTGAATATATACAAGTAGTACACTCATTCTAGGTTTAACTAAAGAGGAAAAGAATCAATAATTAAATACTAGAATCATAACACACAAGACAAAATAAAGGTTATTCCCCTCTATAAAGAGAAACAACTGATAATTAGAAAAGACACCAAATTATTCTCCTCTATAAAGAGAAACAACTGATAATTAGAAAAGACACCCAATTAATATTAGGATCCTTCTATAACTGTGGTATCCGTATCTTTTAATATGCTACCATGTCACATAAAAGAAGAAGTATTCCTACCAAGAATTTGGTTTTTGGGGGTGATGAACCTTACCCACGTTTTCAACCTACTGAAAGTTGTTAGATAAAACTCAAGTAATTTTAAGTAAATACACTTGATTTTCTTCTTTCTAACTGAATACTCTAAGATCACCTTCCTCTTTAGGACGACAAGTCCAACTTTGCCTAATTGAGACCAAGCATCTTTTCTGGATGTCTTCATAACATATAAAGTTACGAATCCAAGTCTTTAAATACTTTAGAAGGTCAGTGATATACCTTAAAATAATAAGTTACAATGCTACCAATAATAGAATTTAACACTTGAATAAAGGAATATAACTTCAAGGAATTTTTTTTAAGACTCTTTATCATAAAAGTCTTATTTTAACATATGCCACCAAAGATAAATAAATTTTATCATGGTTGGATCTTCAATATGTTCTCCAATTTTAGTTCAAAATTATATTTAGATTCTTTACAGCTAGCACTCTCGACTATATATCTCAAATTTCTTAATTCTCTACCATATTCAATTCATTAACTACTCTCTTCAATATCATTTGAATACCTTCTCCTATATAACATTCTCCAATTGTTCTTACTTCAATTTCATCATCTAAAATGATGACAAGAAAGCCAAAATCCATGTGCTATGTGGATGAAGTTGCACCATTCGTTTTAAAGTCTCGTCATCAAAGAAGATCAAATTTTGTTAAATTAGAGACAATTGTAGAAGATGAAAGACAAGAGTTTAATTCATTGTCCAAGAGTGTTTTTGTTTCTTTCTCTTTAGTACTATCTGGATTATTATACATTTTGTTGTGCAGAGGAGTGGTTTGAATTGGTGTTCAATCAAACAAATGTAAAAAAAAAAGTTCCTATATTATTATGGAACAATAAAGACTAAAATTATATATTTAAAAAATCTTTTGTTAAATGTGTTAGATATAGTTTTGTTGCTAATTAAAAACAAGTTAATAACTACTTGCATTCTAAATTTTTTTAGATCATATTTAGGGAAATAAATTTAATATTTAGATCTTACAAAAAATTTCTATTGAAATATAATGATATGATATAAAATTTAAGAATTTAAATTATGAGAATAAAAAATATATTTTTATATCTTAAAAACATTTTTTCTCAATAATGAAATAAAAAATTATTTAAATGTGGGTCTTATAAACATCTTAGATTGAAATAAACATTGTAAAGTCTTAACAATAATAATAGGAAATTAAATTAAAATATCATACAATTACTTTTACAATAATACAAAACCTTTATATATATATATATATATATATATATATATAAAGAAATAATAGAAAACAATGTGAAATATGATCTTCTCGACCAGAAAACACTCACATGTTTGGATGTATTTTGGTTAGAGTCTCAACATAGAAATTGATTCAATTTTGAAAGTGTAAAATCATTTCAGATTTAAAACATTACCTAACAATACTAAATGCAATACAATTAAAATAATGTCAAAAATATACCTAAAGATGAAAACAAACATATCATTTTTGTATACTCTATCACATAAAACTATAGTGTTTTACTAATTAATTTTCAAATATAAATATTTTTTTATTCTCGACATAAGACAAGCTAGATTAAAAAAAATCAATTTAAAATATGAATTAAACTAAATCAACTCAAGTGATGCATAAAACTATACATTCAACACTTCCATAAATAATGATATACAATCGTTCTAAAAGAGTACATATATTTGATGTACAAATAACTTGATTTGAAAGAATTTTGGAAATCTCTAAAATTGTTGTCTTCCAAATAAATTTTTGTTTTTTAAAAGTTGATTTAAGAGTAGCAAATTGCTTGGATTCAATACTACCTTTTTTACAATATTTCAATCCACGAATTTTAAAATATTTCAATCCTTTTGTATATGTAGAAAAACAAGTATTTGAAATAAATAATTTAATTAACTATTAAAAAAAATATAATGGTTTGAGAAATTTATATGAGTCTTATTTTTACACATGCCACTAAATATACAATTGTCATGGAAGAAATATTCAAACAACTTCTTTGGAAGTTGTTTTCTTCGTGATTGGACTTTCAACAAATTTCTATTTTTTAGACTAAAACTATATTTAGATTCTTTATAACTAACACTTCAACTATATATTTCAAGTTTCTTAAATTTTCTTCCATATTCAATTCAAGAACTTCTCTCTTTTGAATACCTTCTTGCATCAAACATTTTGTTAGAATCATTTCAACTTCATCACTTTGTTCTCACTTGAAGAATTTCATTATCTAAAGATGATGAGAAAGACAAAATCCATGCACTATTTGGGTGAAGTTGCACCAAATATTCTGAACTCCCATTATAAAAGAAGATCAAGTTTTGTCAAATTAGAAACTATTGTAGAAGAGGAAAGACAAGGGTCTAACTCAATGTACAAGAGTGTTCTTATTTCTTTCCCTTTCTTACTATCTGGAATTTTATACATTTTTGTGTGTAGAGAAATGTTTTGATTTGATGTTAAATTAAACCAATGTAAAATAGTTTTACTTATATTATGGAATGATAAAGCTGGAATTATATCTTTTTCATTTTTTTCCTATCATGTTATCTAATATTATTGCAAATTAAAAAGTCTGGCAATTTCTTGAACATGTACCCTAGAAATAGTTTGTATAAAAAAAAATAGTAGAAAACAATATTGACTATATAAAAGTTAAATTTGAAAGAAAGAGTTAGAACCTAATGAAAAGATTATCACACAACCAAATTTGAGAAGAATTATAACCTCTTGCAATATAACAATTAGAAAGTACAAGTAATTTTTAGTTTAACTAAGTTTACAAATAAAAATAAATTTAAAGAGGATATTAAATATTTTTTCTTCTTATTAATGAATTAATTAATTATAATTTATTAAATAATAGTAATAATGTTTTCAAATCGAGAATCTTAAATGTAACATCCCAATATTTTTTAACTATTAGCATGCAAATACTATAAAGTTCTTTATAAAACTAAGAGTTTTAATTTTAAAAATATTACTAATACATGGTTAAAACTTATATAATTATAAGCTTATACTGAACAAAAAAAAAACCAACATAACACCTATGACCTTCCTTCTTGATACTGGTGCACCTGTATCAACATCTACTCGTGTTTGTAGTACAACCATCACAATTCACAAAAAAAAAAACAAAGGTAAGTTAATGAAAAGAAATTTCATAACATACTTAATATTGTACAAAAAAACATATCAAATTAGTCATTCATATGAATTCTTTCAAACACTGTCATATAAAATTTCAATATCAATTACATAATTCATATAGACCACACATGGATCTATTTTCAATCACAATAATTGGATTTCATTTCAATCCATTATACTTTGATTTAATTTCAATTATATTGACCATACATGGATCCATTTACAATCACAACAGTCATATTAAATACACGTGGATCCATCTTCTTCCGAAAGACTCATTAAGTATGTCTCTACTAGAGATTAACATATAATCCATACATTAAGGATCATGGTAAGTTCAAACATCCAGTACTGTGTGACTACAAGCACCCACAATGTGTATGAAGTCCCTCTTAAACTTCTTTCCGCCTAATATCTTAGTTTGCATTATTTAGATCATCAGTGAAGTTAGATAATCTTTGTTAAAACATATACTTTTTATACTTAATGTATAATCAAACAACAGTCATACATTAATTTTATACAATTTTCATTATTCACAAACAATTCATATAATTCAATCACATAACATTTAAGAACATTTCAAACATAAAAAACAACACTTAACTACCAAACTCTCAAAATTTAATATTTTTACATGTTCACACAACATATAATCAAAAAAATTCATCAAATAACATCCCTACAATAGAAATTGAGACTTGGGACCACGTCCCTTCCACATTGATAAGTGTCATAATTAAGTAATATTACATATAAAAAGATAGACACATATGGATTTTAATTGATAAAATAGTTATAAATCTTTTTACATATTTTTAATTATAAGATGAATGTAAACGATTTATTCCCAAATTTGTGTTAGTTCTAGGATTTTATGGAAAAATGGAGATAAAATGGATTAAGGAGGATGGAAAGATGAAAAGAGAAAGTTGGAACATTAGAAACTCACCTAAAACTCGTTCAAACTCGCCCAAGTATGATCACTCTAAAGGAACTCGCCCAAGCGAGTTCACTCTAATGAAGTTAGGCTTTTTCTCATCAAACTCGCTTAAGCAAGTAATAACTCGCTTAAGCGAGATGTCACTTAACCCAAACTCAATTAGGTTAAATAGAAGGCGTGAGACATAACCCTAGACATCATTGGAAGAATAGAGAGAGATAGTAAAACCCTAGAGGAGGCAACCGTCAAGGAGAAACATCCTAGATCTTATTTTCTTGATTTCCATGCTTGTAATGGCCAACATGAGTGGCTAATTCTCCCCTTTAGGATTGAGAATAATATGTTTAAACTCTTATGTATTGAGGTGATATTTATCTATAACATTCAGTTCTTGATTGATGATTTGTATTATCATTTTATTTTCAAAACTTGATTTTTTCATGATTTTGATTCTTAGATTTGACTGGAAAGTACTTCTAAGCATCTGACCTAAATGATAATACTTAACATATTTGAATTCTATGAATAAACATGAAATGTTAATTGATTTATAACATATGTTTATAATGATAAGGACCTTTTATAAATATGCGATAAATTAATATTTAGAAGACTCTCTTAATAATCTTGTATACGGTTTAGGGTTTAGGATTTAGGATTTGATATGAATGATTATTGTATGTGCATCAATATCAATCAAGATTGAATATTATAGGTTTTTGAAAAATACAAATGAGAGAGAAGGATGAACCTCAATCCCAAATTTCCCAATTGAGTCATACAAATCATTTACTTTGTTTTATTTAATTTATTAGCTTTAAATTTAATTTATTTTTTATTAATATAAATAAATTTTAAAAAAGACGTATTTTTAATTTTTACTTTAAAAAAACAACTTTTAACTTGACACATAAGACAAGCTAGATAAAATAAATTCAATTTAAAATATAGATTAAACTAAACCAAGTGAAGTGGTGCATAAAAACAAACATTTAACACTTCCATAAATAATAATCTACATATTAATTGTTCTAAAAGATTACAAAGCCATTATGTTAAGTATAAGTAATATTCATCACTCGTTTTGATGTACATATAACTTGATTTCGAAGAATTTTGAAAATCTCTAAAATTGTTGTCTTCCAAATAAAATTTTTGTACTTCAGAAGTTGATTTAAGAGTAGCAAATTTCTTGGATTCAATACTAGGAAAATATGTAAATAAAATTAACCTTCAATACACATTATACTAATGCTGCTTTACATTTTCACAATAATAACTTTTTTTTTTTGGAATATTTCATTCCTTTTGTAAGTATTTGAAGTACATAATTTAATTAACTATTGAACAAATTTATAATTTTAACTGCTAAACTTAATTTGAATTTCAATTTAGTTTTTGCACCATTTTTTTTTATTTCATTTTCCTTTAAAATATCATGTTAATTAATGATTTGAGAATTCTATAGGATTCTTATTTACACAATTGTCATGGAAGAAATATTCAAACAACTTCTTTGGAAGTTGTTTTCTTCATGATTGGACTTTCAACAAATTCCTCATTTTTTTAGTCTAAAACTATATTTAGATTCTTTATAACTAACACCTGCACTATATATTCCAAGTTTCTTAATTTTCCTTCCATGTCAATTTCAAGAACTTCTCTCTTTTGAATAACTTCTTCTTGCATCTAACGTTTTGTTAGAATCATTTTAAACTTCAACATTTTGTTCTCACTTGAAGAATTTTATTATCCAATGATGATGAGACAGACAAAAACCATGCACTATTTGGGTGAAGTTGCACCACATATTATGAAATCTCATTATAAGAGAAGATCGACTTTTTCCAAATTGGAGACTATTGTAGAAGAGGAAAGACAATGGTCTAATTCAAAGTATAAGAGTGTTCTTATTTCTTTTCCTTTATTACTATCTGGATTTTTATACATTTATGTGTGTAAAGAAATGGTTTGATTTGATGTTAAATTAGACCAATGTAAAAATAATTTTACCTATATTATGGAATGATAAAGGTGGAACTATATGTTTTCATTTTTTTTCTTAATAATGTTATCTAATTGTTGCTAATTAAAAAGGCTTGAAAGTTCTTGAATATGTTCCTTAGTAATAGTTTAGATAAAAGAAATAATAGAAAACAATATCTGCTATATAAAACTTAAATTAGAAAGAAATAGTTACAACCTATTGAAAAAATTATCACACAACTAAACATGAGAAGAAATAGAACATCTCTTACAAGTAAAGTACAAGTAATTTAAATTTAAATAAGTTGATAAATAAAAATAAATTAAAGAGGATAATTAATATTATTTAATCTTATTAATTAATTATAATATATTAAATAATAGTAATGAGTTTTTAAAATCGAGAATTTTAAATGTAACATTCCAATAATTTTTAACAATTACCATGCAAATTCTATAAATTTCTTTATAAAACTAAGTTTTGTTTAAAAAATATTACTAATACATGGTTAAAACTTATATAATTATAATCCTGACAAATGTTTAACATTAATTTCATACAATTTTCATCATTAACATAAAATTCATATTATTCAATCACATAACATTCAAGAATCGTTCGAACATAAAAAAAATAACTTAACTACCAAACTATAAAAGTTAAATATTTCTACATGTTCACACAACATATAATCAAACCACTCCCTCAAATAACACCCTTATAATAGATATTGAAACTTGGGTGACTTACAAAGGTCCAAGAATACTAGGTGACTTGAAGAAGTGCAAGAATACTTGTCGACCTAAAAAGGTGTAAGAATACTTGTGATCTTGAAGAGATGAAAAATACTTAGTGAAAGACTCTTGAACGGGTTGCTTGAGGGGATTAGAAGTAACCCTTGTTGTTCAGTGAAACATTTTAAATATCTATCTACTTCTCTCACTGTAATTTTAATTGTTTGATATTTCATGAATTGAGTGTAGGCTCCACTCATCTCCAACTTTTATAGTCAATTAACCTTCATCTTCTAGTATCAACTTCTCCGCCCCTTCTGGCTTCATTGATTGAACTTGATACTCCGATTGTCCTCCGTAAAGGTAAACATTATACCCATAATCCAACTAGGTATCAAAAATATTTTTGTAATGAGGATTTGTAAGAAAAAATTTATATTGAGAAACTTTTTATGGGTGTATGTATTACTAAAGTTATTAAAGTTAATAATAAAGTTATTACTAAAGATCAAATGTCTACAAAGGAGAACCTTTAACCACTACATCAAGACAATCTTAATAATAAATATTAATTTATATCAATTTATTATATTTAAGTTTTATTAATATGACTTAATTTTTTTTTAAAAAAACACATAATTTTTAATTTGAAAAATAAAACAAGCTAGATAAAAAAAATTCAATTAAAAATATAAGTTAAACTAAACTAGCTCAATGATGCATTAAAACACACATTCAACACTTCCATAAAAATATCCACATATTAATTATTCAAAAAGAGTACAAACCCATTATGTTAAGGATAATTTATAGTTATCACTCGTTTTGATATACTTATTGATTTGGAAGACTTTTAAAAAGCTCTAAAATTATTTTCTTCCAAATAAACTTTTAATAATTCAGAAGTTAATTTAAGAGTAGCAAATTGTTTGGATTTAATATTATGCAAATATGTAAATGAAATTCAAGTTCAATACACCTTATACTAATCAACCTTTACATTTTTTAGAATATTTCAATCTTTTGTGTATGTATAAAAACAAGTATTTGAAATAAATAATTTAATTAACTATTAAAAAACTTTATAATTTCAAGTGCTAAAGTTAATTTGAATTTAAATTTAGTTTTTTTTAACATTTTTATTTATTGTATTTTTCTCTAAAATATCATGTTGATTAATGGGTTGAGAAATCTTTGAGTCTTATTTTTACACATGCCACCAAATATACAATTGTCATGAAAGAAATATTCAAACAACTTCTTGATTGAAACACCCCAACTCACTTTACTTTTGTTTAATCGTTATTTTAATTGGTTGATACTCCATAAATTGATTGTAGGCTCGATCCAACCCCCAATGTATCTACTTGGGAGGACTTCTAACCACTAAGCAATCTTAATAATATATTAATTTATTTATCAATATATTATATTTAAAATTATATTAATTTTATTAATATCACTTAAATTAAAAAAAAAACATGTAATTTAATTTTAATTGTTTACTTTAAAAAACATCTTTAAACTTGACACATAAGACACGCTAGATAAAAAGAATTCAATTTAAAATATAGATGAAACTAAACCAACTCAAGTGATGCATTAAAACACACATTCAAAACTCCCATAAATAATGATCTACATATAAATTGTTCTAAAAAAAAAGTAAAAACCCATTATGTTAAGTATAAGTTATAGTGATCACTCATTTTGATGCACTTATAACTTGATTTGGAAGAATTTTGAGAATCTCTTAAATTGTAGTCTTCCAAATAAACTTTTTGTAATTCAGAACTTAATTTAAAATTAGTCAATTGCTTGGATTCAATACTACGCAAAGATGTAAATAAAATTCATGTTCAATACACATTATACTAATGCTCCTTTACATTTTCACTATACTAACATTTTTTAGAATATTTCAATCCTCTTGTGTAAGTAAATTTAATAAGAGGACTTTAAGTTTAACTCAACCTCATAAAACCGGCTTATGAGGTGAGATTTACACCCACTTATATACTATGAAGTTTTCTAATATCTAGTCGATATGAGATCTCCAACAATAAAAAACAAGTATTTGAAGTTGACTTTTTTATAATCTTAACCACTAAACTTAGTTGGAATTTTAATTTAGTTTTTTTCTTATTTTTTATTTCCTTTTTCTTTAAAATATAATGTTAATTAATTGTTTGAGAATTCTATAGATACCTTATTTTCACACATGCCACCAAATATACAATTGTCATGGAAGAAATATTCAAACAACTTCTTTAGAAGTCGTTTGGAAGTTGTTTTCTTCGTGATTGGACTTTCAACAAATTCCTCATTTTTTGAGTCTAAAACTATATTTAGATTTTTTATAACTAACATCTCAGCTATATATTTAAAGTTTCTTAAATTCTCTTCCATGTCCAACTCAATAAATTCTCTCTTTTGAATACCTTCTTCTTGCATCTAACATTTTGTTAGAATCATTTTCAACTTCATCACTTTGTTTTCACTTACAAAAATTTCATTATCCAATGATGATGAGAAAGACAAAATCCATGTACTATTTGGAAGAAGTTGCACCAAATGTTATGAAATCTCATTATAAGAAAAGATCAAGTTTTACCAAATTAGAGACCATTGTAGAAGAGGAAAGACAAGGGTCTAATTCAATGTCCAAGAGTATACTTATTTCTTTTCCTTTGTTACTATCTGGATTTTTATACATTTTTGTGTGTAGAGAAATAGTTTGATTTGATACCAAATTAGACCAATGTAAAAATTACCTATATTATGGAATGATAAAGATGGAATTATACCTTTTTATTTTTAATATTGTTGCTAATTTAAAAGGCTTGCAAGTGCTTAAACATGTACCTAGAAATAGTTTATTTAAAAGAAATAAAAGCAATATTGGCTATAAAACTTAAAATAGAAAAAAGGGTTACAATAATAAAGAAATTATCACACAACCAAACATGAGAAGAAATAGAATACTTTTTGCATGTGACAATTAGAAAGTACAAGTAATTTTATATTTAAATAAGTTTATAATGAAAATAAATTAAATAAGATAGTAAATATTTCTTCTTCTTATTAATTAATTAATTATAATATATTAAATAATAGTAATAATTTAAAATCTAGAATCTTAAATCAAGGAAAAATCACGTAAACGAAATTATTAAAATCAAGACTACTTACTACATGGTATTTAAAATTTGATTTTTTTGCTAAATCGCAATATTGAAATATTAAAAAATAAAGATGTTGTTATAATAATAATTTTTTTTATGATTTATAAATAATTTAAAAAAAATATTTTTAGAAGAAATTAAAATTGTGAATTAAAAATTAATATTTAATATAAAAAAGGTATATTAAAAAGTAACTTTTAACAATTATCTCAACATTGGATATTAAGAATTTTAATATTTAAAAAACAGATCCAATAACAACAGAATAGGTTTTCTTTTGTAAATTAATACCACTTGATATACATAAATATTTATTAATTTTTTTTCTCTTCATTATTAGATATCAATATTCATCGCTGTTAGTTGTATTTACGAAATATTAAAACCGTGTTAAAATTTTCAAGAATCTAATAAATATTTTTTGAATTGAACATTTACCGATAAATATTTTATTAGTGTAGTACGAATTTCGATACCGATACACGGATACGTATTTTAAAAAAATGTATGAGTCTTATAGGTTACAATTTATTAATTTCTATAAAATTTTAAAAATTTATCCATTTCGATAAATTCAATAAAAAAAAACTCACCACTTATTATTTCCATCTCTTCTGGTTTGTTGCTATGAGTTAACATTTTATTAAAAAATGAAAAAAATAAAGAAAGCTAAGTTTTATTTATAAAAATAATTGAAATTGATAAATTTAATTAAAGGATGTAATCTACATTACTAAATTAATCTATATTTATCTAAATATAATTTTTCTCAAGTTTACGTAATTGCATTAAAAAAATCCTATATTTTGCTTTTTTCATTCGATTTTCATAAACGGGTAGTCCGACCCAACCCTAAAACAACCCAAAACTTAAAACGATTCGGGTTGAAAGAGTTCGACCCGACGAATCTCTCTTCTTCACATTTCAAACACCATTGCGACACTCTTTGGTGTGAAGAGGTTGCAGAGCAACACCGCAATGCCTCTACAACGATGCGCAATTCAAAGTTTGCAGTGTCACTGCTCATAGCACGTGCCAAGTCCCTCCAACTTCACCATCACACGTGTCACTGCGTCGCTTCTTCTTCTTCTTCTCCTACCTCAACCTCACTCTTCAGGTTTCTCCCTTCTTCCATACGAAACGCGAAGTCCGTCGCCGCCACGCGCCTCTTCTCCAGCTACTATTCCGTCGAACAGTTCTCCGATGATGAATACGAATGTGACTTTGAGAACCAGCAGGTTCTTCTTTCTCTCTCTGTTTTTTTTATATAAAATTTTATTGTTTACGGAATATGTTTAGATGTTTCACTTGTGGTTTTGGTGGAAGTGATTTTGGTTTTGTTTAGCTATTTTAACTCGCTTTGCGTGTGGTTATTTCAATATGTTTTGTTTGCATGGATTAAATTGAAATATAATGGCTAGAATTTAATGGATTGCTGAAGTTAAAGATATTTAAGTACCTATTAACTGGTTATGGATATGTTTTGTACAATAAAAATAAATATGTTTGTTAAGAATGCTGAGGCTTTTCAATGGAAAATGGAATTTGATCAAGGTTCAACTTGGATAAAATTGAAGCTAGTTTGCTGTATTCTGTAGGTTCTGAAAACCATGATCAGCTCTGGTAACAGGGCTACTATTTCTGAGAAAATGTAATGGTTATTGTAGGTATCGTCTACGGTGGCCAATGTGGACGAGTGGAAATGGAAACTCAGCATGCTGTTACGCAGCGAAAAGGACCAGGAGATTGTATCAAGAGATAGAAAAGATAGGAGGGACTATGAACAGATAGCTAACCTTGCCAAAAGAATGGGGCTATACAGGTAAAAAATAATATACTTTTACTCATGCCTTGTGAAATGAGAAAAAAAAAGAGATATTCAAACTTTTAAAAGAATCTTTGTCTTATTGTTTTCAATCAATGATTGGTGTTTTTGGTTGTCATAATGCACAGTGAGTTGTTTGGAAAGGTGGTTGTTGCAAGCAAGGTGCCTCTTCCCAACTACCGTCCAGATTTGGATGACAAACGTCCACAAAGAGAGGTAATAACTTGGTTACGACTGTGGGTAGAAAACTTCAACTTGTACTAGGATTGGTTGTATCCTAGAAAAATAATTCTCCTACATTCCATTGTCACAGGTGGTTATTCCACTAAGCTTGCAAAGGAGGGTTGAGGGTTTGCTGCAGGAATACCTTGATAGACTTCAGTTGAATTCTGCAAAGGCAACTGGCAGCCTGGATGATGTGAACTCTGCCAATGAAGTCAAAGAAATAGACATGGATGAAAATACTGATTCTTTTGTGGATGAATCTGTTATGGAAAAGGTTCTCCAGAAGAGGAGTTTGAGGATGCGCAATATGCAAAGAGCTTGGCAGGTTTTGTTTGATTTCTTGAATTTTCCTGTTAGATTTTTGTTTGGTATCACACATACTTGAATTAGTCACAATTAAGAGTCTGTGACTGTTGGGTTTATTTTTGTAATTTGTTAATTTTCTTTTTTGTTCTAATTTCATATCAAAATTATTAGTTTGTCTGGGTGGTTATTCTAACTTAAAATGAAACTATAGTTTGTCCTTGCATAGATGATATCTTATACACAATTACACACTCACTGAAGATTAAATGCTACAAGGAGACTAGGTTCCAATTTTTTAGGTTGTCCAACTGCCACTGTTATGCTGTTTGTTGTACAGTACTTTTTGTAGCATGTTATTTGTTTGCCTTTGTTTTGTTGTGTATTGGAAGAAGTAACAACTTTCCTTTAAAATCAGTTACTTGCTCATAAATGATACTATTGCTGTCTTCCTGGCTGAGATCACTTGTGTGTTGAGAAATGGAAGAGCTTAGTATTAATTGCTATTCAAATTTGAAAATCCATGATTTATCTGAAGGCTTACCAATCAGATATTTGCATGTTCGTATTAAAAGCTTGCAAATGAAGTTTGGAGTTGGTTGATGGTATGCATGTTTTCTTTTAGCAATCTTACAAACAAATAATCATATTTTCGTTGTTTTTAAAAATGCCCTACTTCTATGAACGTAGGATATTTTCATGCCATTAAGAACTCTAGAGCCAAATAGTTAAAAAATGGTTGTGTACATGATGCACACACAGAGAGTCAAGATGCAAGTTTGTATTGTTGCATATAGCTCCGCTGATTCTTGGTATATGAGTATGGTACATGTGGTTTCTATATGTTTTATTGAGTCTGCATAATGGGCTTCTTACATTATGCCTATATTTTTAGCCAACAAATATTTTTTAGTGAATTGAGATTGTCAAAAATACCATTTATTTTACTTATGGATGTCTTTGTAATTCTTTTTAATAAAGTTGAAGGTTCTTGAAATAATTTGCATATTTTTGGCTTTAAATTATGTATATTGTACTTCTTTGTGTATAGGAATCACCTGAAGGCAGGAAGATGCTGGAATTCCGGAAATCTCTACCATCGTTTATGGAAAAGCAAGGTTTACTTCAAGCTATAGCACACAATCAGGTATGCTTGCTAATTGTGTTTCATTATATGTCTGCCAGGTTATCTATCAGCACATCTTTAGTACTTTGAACCTTGAAAACCAAACACTGTATGGAGTATCCATAATCCCACAAGGTTTTAGGACATCATTATAAAAACTAAACAGATAAGAACTGAAGAATGAAACTGGACTTTGACACTTAGTATAGTTAGATTTGAATGATCTAAAATCTAGACCAATTAGGTCTTTGTCTACCAAACCAGTATCACCTGCAGCTGTAAAGTGGGTAAAATTAAGCTGAATTGGACTGAACCAACACTTAAAATACAGTAATAGGTCCTTGAAATCAGCACTACACCCTGTGGAAAAAATTGCAATGAAAGGCACATCAAAATTAGACCACCTTTTCTTTTTTTGGTATTTGGGTGTTTTATTGGCCTTTTCATGCCCTGTGTCAAACATGTTTTAAAATTGATTTATAATCATTCCTTTGTCCCCTTCCTTGAATGATAGTTTGGTATTTTCATTTGACTTAAAATTAATAAATGCTATGTACTTAATATAATATTTCACAATGATGAGAAGGCTTGTGGTGATAATCAGGTTACTTTTAACAGCTCTACAACCTCCTTATAATTATGCCATTTTATTGAATTTTACTAAGTTAAATTCAACCCCCTTATTCAAATCGTGCTAGTAATTTTCAGATCAAATATGTTATCACTGTATTGTTTTCACTATGAATGAACTGAATGAATGAACTCAGTTGAGGTTATGTCTTCATAATTGAAACCTTATTTTAATGAATAATGATGTAGGTGATAGTTATATCTGGAGAGACTGGCTGTGGTAAAACCACTCAAATTCCTCAATATGTATTGGAATCACAGATAGAGTCTGGCCGTGGAGCATTTTGTAACATTATTTGCACGCAGCCTCGAAGGATATCTGCCATGGCAGTATCTGAGAGAGTGTCAGCCGAGCGGGGAGAACCTCTTGGTGAAACAGTAAGCCCCGCATTTCTGGAAATGGACCAAAACTAAGATACATGTAATTGTAAAGAAAACTTAGATGCACATATTCTTAGTCATGAAGAAAATATAAGATTCATAAACTACTCTTTTGCTTTTGAATGGGATTTTAAAATTGGGAATATCTTTGTTCTTGCTGCTATACCACAACAGAGGTTTTTTGATAGGTTGGCTTCAAAGTTCGATTGGAAGGAATGAAAGGGAAAAATACCCATCTGCTATTTTGTACCAGTGGTATATTACTTAGAAGGTTGCTGAGTGATCGAAATCTGAATGGTGTAACCCATATTTTTGTGGATGAAATTCATGAAAGAGGCATGAATGAAGGTAGTTTCCTAACTGACAATCTAATATCAGTTATTGCGCTAAAGAAGTATCTAAGAAGACTTATGCTTTCCGCCGTTGGTTTGTGTTTGTCTCAGACTTCTTATTGATTGTGCTAAAGGATCTGCTTCCACGGCGTCGGGATTTAAGGTTGGTTTTAATGAGTGCCACCTTGAATGCTGAGCTTTTTTCAAATTATTATGGAGGTGCTCCCACATTTCGAATTCCGGTAAGATGATCCTATAGTTTTTAGTTGAGTTTTTTTTTGTGTTGACAGTTGAACTTAAATCATTCCAAATGTTAGAAGCCCATGTATATGCAATTAAATGTTTGACATTCAAATTGTTGTATGCTAGGCGGGAAGGTATGTTAGTGATTGGTTGGATGACTGTACATGCAGTTTGTGTGTCCAAATTTGTTCTCGATCTTTAATGCATTTAAGACATTTTTTAAACTGCTATATATTCCATTGTGAGGCAAAGTTTAGAATGTGGTTAGCTTATCTTCCTATGGCCACAAAACAGTTATTAACATAGTTGTCAAACTCATAACGAATCACATCTAGGATTGTTTGATCAATTTCTGAAATGTGAATGAACAGTAACGCATGGTATGATTCAGCCTGAGTGCAGTGCCCCACATTGTGGATATTGGACCTTACTTTTGACTTTCTAATTGCCAAGGACACTAAAATGTTATCTGGTGATGTCATTCTTCCCCTTCTTAGCCTTAATGGTCTCATAAAGTGACTACATGAAACCTATATCTCTGAAGGACTAGAAAGAGTAACGATAAGTTACTTATATGTCATATATTTTGAGTGAGTGGGTTTGAAGCCTTGGTTCCAGAAGAAGGAAAATAGAGCAATAGAATTGTCAGATATGGTATATACAGTGAGTGATTGTATGAAGACCTGCTTAAGATGAATGAAAGCAAATCACTAGAATAATAAAATAGGTTGCATTCAGTAAGGCTTCTGCAGTTTCCTTTCCTTTTTTAACAATGTTTTTTAGCTTCAGTTTCTCTGATGATAATTGGTGAAAGAAAAGGAAATAAGCAACAAATTGTTGATAGTTTTTGTTCGCAATGTTTATTAGATGCTATATCATATACATGCAATGTGTCAACCATTTCATGCGATAGATGCTTGTTTGTTGTAAGCTTTTTTTTTTTCTGTATTTTGCAATGTTTATTCATAAAACAATGTGGTTTCAATTGTTTTGTTTTCATTGCCCAGGGTTTCACCTATCCTGTTAGATCTCACTTTTTAGAAGATGTGTTGGAAATGACTGGATACAAGTTGACTTCCTTCAACCAAATTGATGATTATGGTCAAGAGAAACTGTGGAAAACACAAAAACAATTAGCACCACGGAAGAGGAAAAATCAGATCAATTCTCTTGTTGAGGTGTGCTGCAACCTTAAAAATTTGGCTATTAATATTTATGTACAAGTTCAATTGATGCTTAAGAATCTCTCTTCATGATTTTTCTGTGCGTTTCTGCAATTGTGGAAGTGAGAAATGTTTAGTCTGAAAATGTACTGTAAAATGTTTAGTAGACAGCTGGCACAACACACTCACAACTATCCACTGTAAGGAAAGCCAGAAGCGGTTTACAATATATCACTTACATGCTACGGTTCTTTTCAATTGATATTAGATCCTATCACCATGTCCGCCAACACTAAATGAGTAGTCTGGGTTGTTGGGATGTTGACATTCTCTTATACATTTATCTTATTGACGTGATAGCAAAGTTACCACCCTCTTCATTCTGGTTCGGTTTCCTTATCAATATTTCAGTGCATTGAGCCATAGGGAAGGAGATGAAAAAATTGAATAATGATAAGGAAGGAAGACAGAAAGAGATCGTCCATCCTCTCAATTATGGCTTATTTTGGTGCTAAAACAGAATTGTTTATTCTCAATCTTGGCCATCAACATTTTTTTTTATCACAACAGTGATGGCATAGAGTGTTTATATTTTTAATTGCATCTATGTTTAACTTCTGTGTTGCCCAAAACAATGTAGATACTCTTTTTTGGCTTGAGATTGACTTTCCACCCAGTATATTGATCTATTTATAATCAAAAGAGTTAGATAGGTGATTGTTAGATATTATTAGATATAATTAGATATTATTTGATATTATGAGATATTATAGATATTGTTAGATATCTCATATTTATGTAATGGGCTTAGCCCATATGTTTCTTTTTCCTATATAAACATAACCCTATGTGTTCAATATACACAAGGGATTTACCCTATTCTTTCTTTTCCTTTAATATGGTATCAGAGCATAAGGTTAGAGTTTAGGGTTTAGGGTTCAATTTTTATTGGTGAATTTTCCAGCCACCACCCCCACTGTCTCGCCGGACCTTCGCCGGACCTTCACCGGAACTTCGCCGGACCTTCGCCGGAGACGCCGCCGGAATCTCGCCGGAATCGCTGTCGGAGCCTTCATCTTTGTTGCTCCCGCCAATTAACCGGTGACTGGATTTGTCCTTATCTTTTATGGCTTCTTCCGCTTCCGCTGCCACTATGGCTTCTTCTTCAGTCATTATGCCGGATTCATCTATTTATACTAATTACGTCAATGTTCATCTTTCCATTGACAAATTGGATGGAACCAATTATGACACTTGGGCATCAGATATTAAATTATGGCTTAAGAGTCAAGGTTATGTTGATCATCTTACTCATCCTACTCTTGCTGAAAATGAGGTTGTTCGTTGGTTGAAAATTGATGCTGAATTATGCATTGTTATCAAATCGACCATTCACTCATCTTTAAAACAAATTTTTCGTACCTATGAAACATGTTCAGAAGTTTGGGAACAAGCAAAATTATTATACACCAATGATACTCAACGTCTTTATGGTGTGTCAAAATCTTCTCACAATTGTTGCTCCCAAACGTCTTGATGGTACAATGGCAGAATATCTAGGTAAACTTCATGCTCTTCTTCATGATTTTAATGAGTTATTACCTCCTGCCTCTACTCTTTCTCAAGAACTAGAACAAAGATCCAAGTTCTTCATGTTATTGGGTTTACATGGTCTTCCTGATGATTATTCTCACGTTCGTGATCAAATTTTGGGATCTCCTATTGTGCCCAATTTTACTTCCACTTGTTCTACCCTTTTGCGCGTGCCAGGTAAACACACCGCTGATATAACGTCTCATGTTGATGACTCTTCTGCTTTAGTATCTCAGCATAATGATCGTACTCGCCCTCACAAGCCGGGCAAAGGGCGTCACAAGTGTGACCATTGTGGCAAACTTGGCCACAAAATTGACAGATGTTATGCCTTACATGGTCGTCCTCCTAGATCTGTTGCGGTTGCTCAAATTGCCCCTGTGCAACCTTCTACCATGGACCATACTTCAATTGATACCCCAAGCCAGCCTGCTATTTTCAATGAATTTCTTAAATGGTATGAGGATCGTCAGAACCCTAGTTCCACGGCTTCTGTTGCACATTCAGGTACATCTTTTGTTGGCCTCACTCACTCCACTTCCCATGGCCCTTGGGTTCTAGATTCAGGTGCCACTGATCACATTACTGGTAATAAATCTTTTTTCTCTTCCCTATCTACTACGGGTTATTTACCTTCCGTTACCATGGCCAATGGATATAGGGTACCATCACATGGTGTTGGTACTATTAATCTTTTTTCATCTTTATCTATTGATAATGTTCTTTATGTCCCTGGGTCTCCATTTAACTTATTATCCATTAGTCGTCTCACTCGTTCCCTTGACTGTGTTATTTCTTTTACCAAAGATTCTGTTACTTTACAGGACCGGAGTTCGGGACGGATGATTGGCACCGGATGTGAGTCTCATGGACTTTATCAACTACAGATCTCTGCACATGTTGGCGCAATTATGGATTCTCCATCTCTCATTCATGCTCGGTTGGGTCATCCTAGTCTTGCCAAGATGCAACAACTTGTTCCAAGTTTGTCTAATGTGTCTACTTTATCGTGTGAGTCGTGTCAGTTAGGGAAACACATTCGTAGTTCTTTTCCTCGTAGTGTCTCACAACGTGCTTCATCTCCTTTTGCCTTAGTTCACTCTGACATTTGGGGACCAAGTCGTATTAAGTCTAATTTAGGATTTCAGTATTTTGTTACTTTTATTGATGATTATTCAAGATGTACTTGGGTATTTTTAATGAAAAACCGTTATGAGTTGTTTTCTATATTTCAAATATTTTACAATGAAATTAAAAATCAATTTGGAATTTCCATCCGAATTTTGCGCAGTGATAATGGACGTGAGTATCTTTCTCATTCTTTTAAAAATTTTATGGCTTCTCATGGTATTCTTCATCAAACTTCATGTGCTTATACACCTCAACAAAATGGGGTAGCTGAGCGCAAGAATAGACATCTTGTTGAAACAACTCGTACTATTTTAATCCATGGTGATGTTCCTCAGCGTTTTTGGGGTGATGCTGTTCTTAGTGCATGTTATCTCATTAATCGCATGCCATCTTCAGTTTTAGATAACAAAATTCCTCATTCTATTTTATTTCCACATGACCCTCTCCACTCTTTACCTCCCAAAGTTTTTGGGTCCACATGTTTTGTTCATAATTTTAGTCCTGGTCTTGATAAATTATCTCCTAAGTCACACAAATGTGTCTTTTTAGGGTTCACTAGATCACAAAAAGGATATAAATGTTTCTCACCGTCTTTAAACCGTTATTTTATTTCAGCAGATGTCACCTTCAGTGAATCTTCCCTTTACTTTAAGTCTTGTCCTTCTCCTTCAATTTCTTCATCTAATCAAGTTAATATTCCTCTTGTTGTGCCTAGTGCACCTAACAATTCACCACCGCCGCCAACTCTTCAGGTGTATAGTCGTCGTCAACCGTCTCATCGTCCATCAGCAGACTCTATTCTGGTGCCAACACCTCATCCCCCTCCGGCTCCTATAGTTGAACCTCCGACTGTTGAACCTGATCTTCCTATTGCTATCCGTAAAGGTATACGTTCTACTCGTAATCCCTCTCCACATTATACTGCTTTGAGTTACCATAGACTATCTCAACCCTTTTATACCTGCCTTTCGTCTATTTCTTCTGTATCCATTCCAAAATCTGTAGGTGATGCCTTAGCCCATCCTGGTTGGCGTCAGGCCATGCTTGATGAAATGAATGCGCTTCAGAATAATGGAACTTGGGAACTTGTTCCTTTACCATCTAGGAAATCTGTTGTTGGTTGCAGGTGGATTTTTGCTATCAAAGTTGGTCCTGATGGTACTATTGATCGTCTCAAAGCTCGTCTTGTGGCTAAGGGTTATACCCAAATTTTTGGTTTAGACTATGGTGATACTTTTTCTCCAGTAGCAAAGATGGCCTCTGTTCGCTTATTCATAGCTATGGCTGCTCTTCAACAATGGCCTCTTTATCAACTGGATGTTAAAAATGCTTTTCTTAATGGGGATTTGCAGGAAGAAATTTATATGGAGCAACCTCCCGGTTTTGTTGCTCAGGGGGAGTCTTCTGGATTGGTATGTCGTCTTCGCAAATCCTTATATGGCCTCAAGCAGTCTCCTAGGGCTTGGTTTGGAAAATTTAGCAATGTTCAACAATTTGGTATGACTCGCAGTGAAGGCGATCATTCAGTTTTTTATTGTCACTCGAGTGCTGGGTGTATCTATCTTGTAGTATATGTTGATGACATTGTTCTTACAGGCAGTGATCACCATGGCATCTCACAAGTAAAACAACACCTTTGTCAACACTTTCAGACCAAAGATCTTGGCAAACTCAGATATTTCTTGGGGATTGAGGTAGCACAATCCAATACTGGTATTGTTATCTCTCAAAGAAAATACGCATTAGATATTTTGGAGGAAATTGGGTTGATGAATTCGAAATCTGTTGATACTCCCATGGATCCCAACGTCAAGCTTCTACCCAATCAGGGGGAGCCTCTTTCAGATTCTGAGAAGTACAGGAGATTAGTTGGAAGATTGAACTATCTCACTGTTACTCGTCCTGATATTTCCTTTGCATTCAGTGTGGTGAGTCAATTTCTTAATTCTCCATGTGAAGATCATTGGAATGCAGTCATTCGTATAGTGAAGTACATTAAAGGCTCTCCTGGAAAAGGTTTGTCATATGGTCATAATAACCATACTAAAGTCGTTTGTTATTCAGATGCTGATTGGGCAGGATCTCCATCTGATAGAAGGTCAACTTCTGGTTATTGTGTCTCCATTGGTGATAACTTGATCTCTTGGAAGAGCAAGAAACAAAGTGTTGTGGCAAGATCTAGTGCAGAAGTAGAATATAGAGCTATGGCCTCGGCTACTTGTGAGCTTATTTGGCTTAAACAGTTACTTAAAGAATTGCAATTTGGAGAGGTTACTCAAATGACACTGATATGCGATAATCAGGCTGCTCTTCATATTAGCTCAAATCCAGTTTTTCATGAAAGGACAAAACATATTGAGATTGATTGTCATTTCATTCGAGAAAAGATTATATCAGGAGATATCAAGACTGAGTTTGTTAATTCAAATAATCAATTAGCAGATATTTTTACTAAACCCTTACGAGGACCTAGGATTGATTACATTTGTAACAAGCTGGGTACATATGATCTATATGCACCAGCTTGAGGGGGAGTGTTAGATATTATTAGATATAATTAGATATTATTTGATATTATGAGATATTATAGATATTGTTAGATATCTCATATTTATGTAATGGGCTTAGCCCATATGTTTCTTTTTCCTATATAAACATAACCCTATGTGTTCAATATACACAAGGGATTTACCCTATTCTTTCTTTTCCTTTAATAGTGATAAATAACTTCAGCTATTTTCAAGACAACAATTCAATTATCACAACTTCCTAAGATACATTGAACCTGGTTAACTACTAGGAAAAGTAAGAAAGATTAATTGCTCCTATTTCCAGGAATAAGTGGTGCCTTTTGTGCAATTGCCTCCTATTTTTTAGTAATATTCTGCAGTTCTCTGTTATCTCTAAAATGAGATGATGTGACTGGATATTCCTTGTTTGTCTTAGAAACTTAAGCTGAATTATGTTGGAAAAATGATCTTTTATTTTCATACTGTTGAACAGGATGCTCTTTCAAAATCAAACTTTGAGAACTACAGCTCCAGGGCACGTGATTCAATGGCATCTTGGGCACCTGACTGCATAGGGTTTAATCTCATTGAGGCTGTTCTATGCCATATATGTCGGAAGGAACGACCAGGTGCTGTCTTAGTGTTTATGACGGGATGGGAGGATATAAGTTCCTTAAGAGATCAACTTAAAGCACATCCTCTTTTAGGAGATCCCAATAGGATTCTACTTCTAACGTGTCATGGTTCAATGGCAACTTCAGAGCAGGTTGATTATTTCCTTTGTTGGATCCTTTTGGTGCTATTGTATCTCCATTTATTCGTGAACATTTATTTTTTCTCTTTATGTGATCTGTATTTGTGTGTGATTAACCTATCATGTCTTTTGGTTGGGAACACATTGAATTTAGTCATTGATTGGATTATTTTATGTTTTTCTTTGAAATTTAATTATATAAAGTAATAATAAATTATAGGATTTACAAGGAAAACAAGTATCTCCTTATAGGATTTACATTTACAACCAATTTGTTGTTAGGAACCAAAGTGGAAAATAGAGATAAAAGAAGAATGATATCATTGATTGAGTGAAAATGTATACAGCAAAGAATATTATCTCCAGGCATTTCACATTTGCTCT
Source organism: Phaseolus vulgaris (assembly GCF_000499845.2). Taxonomy (NCBI): domain Eukaryota; kingdom Viridiplantae; phylum Streptophyta; class Magnoliopsida; order Fabales; family Fabaceae; genus Phaseolus; species Phaseolus vulgaris. The sequence continues at coordinate 49,881,272 of NC_023749.2, forward strand.
TCACAAATGATTTCTCCCTTCATGAATAAAATACCAAACCCACTCTAATCTAATGTCTTTTTTATAACCATTTTAAAACTATAGTGGACTAATTGACTATCAACTGCCCTTATTTAGCTCTCATTATCCTTAACAGTTTTTGGATAGGATAATAAATCGTATTATGGAAAAAAGGGAAAATAGATTAGGAGGAGGCTGGATACGAAGAAAATAGCATAAATAAATAAATAAGGATCCACTTATCATTTTGTATCTTGTTATAGGATAGGCATATCACATTATTAGAATTTCTAGGTTCAAAAGCAAGTCTTGCTATATATATTTCTGGGAATGCCTTCTTAGACCTTGTCATTAATTTGCAGTTCATTTTTCTTGCTCTCTTATTTGAAAAGTTATCTGTTGTCATGTACTTTTTTGTTATTGTTGAGAAGAGAGAAACTAGGTATATGATGAATTCTATGTGTTTAAATTACTACTGAAGTATTCATTTACAGGGGAGATAACATAATAACGGAATATTCAGTTACTCTATTTTAGGCTATTAACATAAATATAGAATCAATCTAATTGATCATAAATTAATTGATGGTGTAGACAGTATTGAGTTCTATGATGATAATAGAATTTTTTTATTTTTTTTTATATTTTGCTGATAATTGATTATCTTTGCCCCCCTGTTATTTTGCTGATAAATAATTTAAAATCTTGCTTTATATTGTTTGTAGAAACTCATATTTGAGAAACCACCTCCAAATATAAGGAAAGTAATACTTGCTACAAATATGGCTGAGGCAAGTATTACAATCAATGACATAGTTTTTGTGGTCGATTGTGGAAAAGCAAAAGAGACAACATATGATGCTTTAAATAACACACCTTGTCTTCTACCTTCTTGGATATCACAAGCATCTGCACGTCAGGCAAGTATCTACATCTCTTAAGCATTCACTGTTGATGCTTTTTACTTTTGTAGTGTTCATGCTGATACTGATGCTCCATTCCCTACTGTATATACTGTTGTTATCTGATATTTTCCTATTTTTTTTCCTGGTAAATATTTATGTTGTTTATTTGAAAATAATATAGCCTTTGGTGGAGGACGGTGAATAGGAGAAAAGAAGAAAGTGAGAGTGATGGTAGAAGAGGGTGAAGAAAAGGTTCAAAAACCTTACTGTAAATTTAAAGAACACTTAAAAAAAGATGTTCCACAGTCATCTACCTAAACTGTCTTGGTGCCATGGCAGTGGTGGCTGAAAATGGAGAAAGGTGTGAAATTTTCTAGGTCTACCATATACACTCTTCTGCTCACTTGTCATAGTACTTAAAGAATTCTGATTTAGAGAATTTGGCAGAAAATTAGTAAACTGAAAAGGTTATTGTTGAAGTTCTGAATCTCTAAAGAGATAGGGATTTATGGTACGTAGAGAACTTATAACAGTTATTAACTGGAAAAAGCAGTTTTCACTAACTAATCAGGCTGAGCTGACTAATTACCTAGGAGACAAAGACATTTTACATAATGAGCTAATAGAAGTTCTGTGTAAAATGTATCATTCCTCCTCAAACTCAGGGTGGTAGCTGAGAAGATCTAAGTACCCTGAGTTTGTCTCAGTGGAGTACACTGAAGCTTGCCAAAGGCTCGGTGTGAATGCCAACAGCTTGTTCTTGAGCTAGAACTTAGGAAAGAATGAGTGACTTGTTAAGGACCTTTACTCGGACAAAAAACTTGTCTAATTCCATGAGTTTAGTCCGAAAATGAAGGACTGGATTATGGCTTAAAGCAATAGTGCTTCAATTGTCACAGTTAGAAGGCTGGAGTAGGAAGCTGAATTTGGGGTTCATGCAGAAGCAACTGGACCCAAATAATCTTCAGAGGTTGCCAAGGCAAGGTTCTGATACTCTGCTTCAACACTGGAGTGAGCAAGGGTTTTAGACCACATGAAACATGGTTTGGACCAAGGAACACACAACTACAAGCTCTAGATGTGGACCTTCTATCATCAACATTAGAGGCCCAATCAGCATGGCAAAATATTTGCAGAGTGAGAGGAAGACTAGTGAAAGCAGGCTGCATGGTAAGACTGAGGTACAAAGTACTACCGGGATGATAACAAAGAATCCATTTGACTGAGAGTTAAGAGTTGTCCTATCAATTGGTAGATCTTATTTACTGCATAGCCTATCTCTTGCTGAGTGATAGGCGTGCAATCAAGAGCACCTGCAATGGACCTGGAGGTGGCAGCATCATCAAGATAATCTGAACTATAGCACACCTTCCAGTTGGCAGAGGGGGGAGTATAAATGTTCTTCGCAGAGGCCATATCTTCTCTCTGCAGAAGATCCCAAGATATATTTAGTCTCTGAAGTACACCTTTTTTGGTGTTGTGAAGCTTAGAGAATAACTGATGAGCTCACATTGTGTTTTAGATTGAAAATGATGAATCTTTTCCCAAAATTGCCATGGGTGTTAGCAATCAATATGCTTGGACAAAGTCATGAAAGAGATCACAAGGCCAATGGATCTGGCCTGAGATGTTCCATTTGAGGTTGTGAAGGTGAGAGTACAAGGATCTAAATCCATGGAAATGGTGTCAAGTTCTGATTACATTAAAATTCAGAGATTTAGAGAATTTGAGAAAAAATTAGTAAACTGAAAAGTTTGTTATTGAAGTTTTGAATCTCTAGACTATGAAATCAGGATTTATGGTACATAGAGAATTGTTACCCTTTTTACAAGAAAACAACAACTGGCAGTAACTAACTCTGCTAAGCTGGCAAATTACCAAGAGTTCAAATACATTTTACATAATGAACTAATACAAGCTGTATGTATAGTATTGACAATTATTTGTTTAAAAACATGGAAAAGAAGAAATGTCAAATGAGGTTTTAGGGAAGACAATAATTGTGCTTATAAATTGGCTAATTTGGGTGTTGATAATCAAGGGTTTTGAATGAAAGTCCTATCATTAACAAGTGGGATTTCTTGAAGAGGAAACAAAGTGAAATTAACCCCTTATTTTTAGATCTTTATATTTTTGCTGCTTGCAAAATTCATCCTTTTTCTCGTCATTTGTCTTTTAAATTCTGAAAGTTGGCGGATGCTTTTTTATGCTGCATGTTCATAATCATTATTGTTTTTGCTATACAGTCAAACATGCAACAAATTGTCTTATTTTTTGTTGGCCTCTTTGGTTGCAGAGAAGGGGTAGGGCTGGTCGTGTGCAGCCAGGAGAATGCTACCACCTTTACCCCAAATGTGTTTATGAAGCCTTTTCTGAATATCAACTTCCTGAACTACTGAGAACACCTTTGAACTCTCTTTGCTTGCAAATAAAAAGTTTGCAGGTTGAGAGCATAGGAGAGTTCTTATCAGCAGCTTTACAGGCACCAGAGCCACGAACCGTAAGTGACATTGCTCTTTCGTTGTAATGTATATTTGTATAAATCTTATAATTTTTAGAGGGTAATTCATTTTTATAGAGAATTTAAAATGCTTAATGACTAATATACGGTTGGGACAGTAAATTTTAAAAGAATTAAAATTCTAGAAGTTCAAAAAAGTAATTTAATTACTGAAATTGTAAAATTTCAAATTCTACCTAAAAGGTATGATTTTGAAATTCTCTGTACTGTTCATCTCTTAATTTCTCTCTCTTCATACTCTCTCCATCGTTGAGATGTTGAGATGTTGAAATCATGTGTAAAAGTTAGTTAAAATTACACCTTCACTAAGTTTTTGTACAATGCAAATTTAACCAATCTAGCCATGATTCTTAAGGATCCTGTATAAAAATTTTCACATAATTTAAATTTTTATATATATGTTATCTAATAATGAATATGTATATATATATATATATTTAAATATCATATTATATATTAAAGTTAAGTGATGTTATAAATTTCTAAATAATTTTTAGATTGCATGAAATTGTGTAGACATGACATGATATTATTAACTAGAATATGAAATTCAACCATTGGATTAATTAAATTTGCTTTCTATAAAAAAGTTTTTAAAGGTGTAATTTAACTAACTCTTACACATTGTGTAAATGGATCTTGACCCATACACGTACAGACACATAAAATCTAGAAGAGCGATAAAATGACATCAGTTTAAGTTACACTACTATAACATTTTTATTAACTCTTTGTTAGATAGTTTATTTTCAAAACACTCTGTTGGATTGAAAGTTCCTATTATTTAGATGATGTCTACAAGAAATTATATTAGTCTAAAATTATTTGTTACTTTATTTTTATCCATCAAAATTGATATAATTTATAATATAAAATTCTTAGCATATATCCAAAAATATGAACTTATTAATTATCATTTTATTGTTGCTATTTTTTTTCCTAAAGTATAACACAATCAAGGTAATATGTAATTTCGATTCAACGGATAAATTATAAAAGCTAAAAAGGTACATTTATAGAATGTTATTGAAGGTGTCATAGTTGGTGTAACTTAAGCTGGTGTTATTTGATCTTTGTCCTATATTATTTACACACAACTCACATATATATATTGGATATAGTAGAAATTAAATTACCTTACCCAAATTGAAAATTTGAATTGTTTGCCAGAACAAAACATTTTTAAAATATAAGGAATTTAAATGAAAGCAATTTAGCCTCAAACCTTTGTTTTTCAGTATGAAAATAATGATATTGGCTTGGAGATAGGTGCTTATTAATATCTAAAAGGTGTTATGGTGTTGAGAAATTGAATATTAAAATGTTGAACTATTCGACTATATTTGTTAACTAAGTCAAATTCCATTTTCTGATTGTTTTTGAACTTGGACAAATGGAGAGAGCGCATCAATCCATTATTTAATTTCCTGCAGTTTGCATACATACATGCTATTTGAGACCTTGTGATTGATTGGGCTGTAATGGAACAGGTTCAAAATGCTATTGATTTCCTCAAGTTGATTGGTGCACTAGATGAAAAAGAAAATCTTACAAATCTTGGTGAGTCTATTTTTTCTGTACTATTTGCTTGGTTTTTCATGTGCCTATGAGTATTTTTCATGGTTATAAGTAATTACTTTGTTTCCATTTTCTTTCAATCAGGGAGTTTTCTCTCTATACTTCCTGTAGATCCCAAGCTGGGCAAAATGTTAATAATGGGAGCTATATTTCGATGCTTTGATCCTGTTCTTACAGTTGTAGCTGGCCTTAGTGTCAGGGATCCGTTTCTTTTGCCCCAAGACAAGAAGGATGTGAGTCATCTCATTTACCTTTTTGTGCACAACTGATTCTAACTATGAGTTTGGCTATGTAGCAAAACAATGAATACAAACCTGTGCTTCAATATTTTATGACTAATTTTGGTAAATATTTCATGTACCAAATTCCAAAAGGTTAAGTTGTTAGGTCAATACATGATGAATAACTTATACAATATCCCTGAATGTGATTAAGCAAACGTTTAACGGAAATGGATAATCTCATTTTTAGGATGAATAGTGACTACAATAGTGTTAGATATATTGAGATTTGTAAATAAATATGTTGAAAATCTGGAAATAAAATATATTATTGTAATAAATATAGTTTATAGGCATATTATTTGTTGTTTAGAGGAAATCTTATATCCTCCATTCATGTGTATTTATTCTATAGATCTGTATAAACCTTTACCTGTGCAGTATTTAGAGACACAATTTCAATCTATCTATGTCTCTTTTCTTTGTTCTAACAAAATAAATTAAAAATGGCTTCTCATAACTGAGTCTAATGGTGCATGCAATTTGTTAGATGTAACGGGCTTAGCTCATACGTTTTGTATCTTTCTTATCTATAAATGCATAACCGTATGTGTTCATTATACACAAAAGATTAATCTTGTACTTTTTTTTACTTTATTTTCACATGGTATCAAAGCTAGGTTAAAATCATTTCCTTCTTGGTGAACCCACTTTGTTCATTGGTGATTTTTTTTTTTTTGCCACATCCATTGCTCCGCTGCCACCACGGTTTGGACCGGTGACACCTCTGTTTAGATTGTCCTGGCTAGGCAACCCACACGTCACAAAGATTGCTACAATCAGAGCTCTGATGCGCCCTCGTGTGCCTCTCCAAGCAGCGTCACCACCACTGTTTTCCGTAGCGCGTGGTGACACGTCTGACCCTTTCCGATTGCGAGTACTATCGCTTAAGAGTTAGGGTTATGTTGATCATCTTACCTAGAGTGTGGCCATTATTGTTGAAAATGAGATTTTCCATTGGTTGAAAATTGATGCTTAATTATGCATTGTTTCAAGTCTACTATTCACTTATCTTTAAAAAAGTATTTCGTGCTTTGGGACATGTTCAAAAGTTTGGGAATAGGCCAAATTATTGTATACCAATGATACTCAATGTCTTTATGGTGTTTGTCACAATCTCTTCAATATTATTTCCCCTAGATGTCTTGATGGTACAATGGCTGAATATCTAGGTAAAGTTCATGCTCTTCTTCGCGACTTCAATGAGTTATTGCCTCTTGCCTCCCATTCTTTCTAAAGAACTCGAGTAAATGTCAAAGTTCTTCATGTTATTGGTTTTACATGGACTTCCTGATGATTATTCACTTGTTGGTGATCAAATTTTGGGATCCCCAGTTGTACCCAATTCTAATTCCACTTTTTCCACCCTTTTACGAGTGCCATCTAAGCCAACCAATTATATACTTGCTTTCGATAATGACTCTTCCCCTCTGGTATCTCAACATGATGATCGCTATCACCCTCGCAAGTCGGGCAAAGGGCATCACAAGTGTGAACATGTACAATCTAGGCCACAAAATTGATAGTTGTTATGCCTTACATGATAGTTCTCCTGGATCTGTTGCAGTTGTTCAAAAGCGCTCCTTTGCAACCATCTACTTTGGGCCCTACTTCAGCTGATAACTCAGGACAACCTTCTATTTTCAATGAAATATGTCAAATGGTATGAAGATCGTCAGAACACTAGTTCCACTGCTTTGCTTCTATTGCACACACATGTACATATTTTTCTGGCCTCACTCCCTCCTATTCTCTTGGTCCTTGGGTTATAGACTCAGGTGTCGCTGATCGCATTACTAGTAACAAATATTTTTTCTCTTCTCTGTCTACTTCAGGTTATTTACTTTCTGTTACCATGATCATCAATGTCTCTAGGGTTTCATCAAATGATGTTGGTACTATTCATCTTCCTTCTTTATCTATTGATAATGTTCTTTATGTTCCTAATTCATGTAAAATATCATTATAAATAATGATTTGTGCAAAACAAATACTAACACTAACTGAGATAAAAGTTAGTGTTAGAGATAGAGACACTACAGACTCTTAAAAAACACAGTTACCTCCCTTCCAATTTGTACTCAAACCTTCTTCCGTTCTCTCTTTCAATCTGCTTCCTTCCCCCAACCTGCCTCTTGTGCAGGTTGTTACATTGCCATTCTCTGGGTTGATTACCAATCACATTCCCTTCATTCTCACAGAAACCTTCAGTCCCCACTACCCTTTCCTTTTTTTTGCTCCACAACTTAGTGATCACTGTCTGCTTAACATAGTGACAATTAACTATGGGATGCATTAGAAGGTGTGCTCACTACTGTTGTTGGACTAAATTTGGACTTTCAGCTTAGAACTTGCACATTTTTTTTGGTTGGTTATGCATTAGTTATCACCTCACCCTAGACTTAATTTCCCCTTCATCTTGGTATCTGATGTTGTGATTCCCATGTACTACAATAGTAATAATTTGATATAAGGTGGGCCATATTAACTAGTCTTTGAACCTTTTCATTTTTTGTGCTATATGCCCATTGTCACACATTATTTTGACCAGAAAGGTTGAGTTTACACTTAAACTAACTAAGTATAGCTTGTTTTCAGTTAGCAGGGACAGCAAAGTCTAGGTTTTCTGCCAAAGATTACAGTGATCATATGGCTCTTGTTCGAGCATATGAAGGATGGAAAGATGCAGAAAGAGAAGGATCATCTTATGAATACTGCTGGAGAAATTTTCTCTCTGCCCAAACTCTTCAGGCTATTCATTCACTTCGGAAGCAGTTTAGCTTCATCTTGAAAGATGCTGGCTTGGTAGATGCTGATACAAGCATGATTAACAAATTGAGTCACAATCAGTCTCTTGTGCGTGCAATCATTTGTTCTGGACTCTTTCCTGGCATAGCATCAGTGGTGGTGAGTTATTTGTTTCGTATAATTTTTTTTCTCCGTAGTAAGTTTCATATCTAGCTTACAAGTTGAGTTTTTATCAGTTTATTTATTTAATTAGTTCTTCCTCTGTGCAGCACAGGGAGACATCCATGTCATTTAAAACAATGGATGATGGCCAGGTTTTATTATATGCTGTAAGTGACAGACGAATTTAAATTTATCGTATCACCTTCAATGTATAAAATTATGTCATATATAATCGTTCATATTCAATCCTTTTAGCAACTGATGAAACTTAGATATATTATGTTTTGAGTACTGTTCCATTTAAAATTAAAATTTCATCTTGGTAACTGCTGCCTTCATCTCAGTTATTTAAATCGGCAGTAATAATTACTGAGATGAAAAGCCAATTTAATTGGAAAATGATACGAAAATTACCTATGGTGTTATATCTGTCCTTTCCCAGTTAAATTTTTGTTGAGTTTTGCTCTTAAGGAAACATTGTTTTGTTTTCAGTGCCTGTTTTTTAGTATGTCTCCTTCGCTGTGGTTTATGAGATACCCTTCCCTGCCCCTATAGTATTCTTCTTCTCCTGATGGTTAGTTTTATCATTTTGACCAGAATTCAGTGAATGCACGTTACCAGACCATTCCATACCCATGGTTGGTTTTTGGCGAGAAAGTTAAGGTCAATGCAGTTTTCATCCGTGATTCCACTGGTGTATCTGATTCAATACTTATCCTGTTTGGTGGTGCTCTAAGTAATGGGATACAGGTGATTAGTTAATTGATTCACATGCTTCTTCCAGTAGATCATCTCCATGGATTTCAGTACATCACCCTTTTCTTTCTTCTCCCCTCTCATGTCTTTAGGCTGGGCATCTGAAAATGTTAGATGGATATGTTGACTTCTTCATGGATCCTAATTTAGCCGACTGCTATTTGAAGCTTAAGGAAGAGCTCGATAAGCTTATCCAGAAGAAGGTTAGTAGATATTGTTTCCTTGCAATACTATTCTTTGTTTACTGACCAAATATGAGAGGTTGGTGCATGAAGTTTGCTTTAACTTTTTCTAATAATGTTATTTTTAGTTGAACTCATATAATGTTAATCTGTTATGATGGTTCAAGATAAATAAAACGATAATGGGTTTGTACTAATGCAGCTTGAAGATCCTAGCATTGACATTCACAAGGAAGGGAAGTACTTGGTGCTTGCTGTTCAGGAGCTGGTTTCCGGGGATCAATGCGAAGGAAGATTTGTGTTTGGTCGTGAAAGCCAGAAGCCTAGGGCCTCTAATAGGGTCTCTAATGATGAAAATAAATTCACAAAAGATGGGACAAATCCCAAGAGCTTGCTGCAAACACTGTTGATGCGAGCAGGACACTCCCCTCCAAAATACAAAACCAAACATCTCAAGACGAATGAGTTTAGGGCACTGGTGGAGTTTAAGGGAATGCAATTTGTTGGCAAACCAAAGAGAAACAAGCAACTTGCAGAAAGGGATGCTGCTATAGAGGCATTGGCTTGGTTGACTCACACTTCTGACAACAATCAGCATGAAGATGATAAATCTCCTCCCGATGTCACTGATAACATGCTAAAAATCCTAGGGAAGCGTAGAAAATCAAAGCGACGCCATGATTAACATTCATCCATAGATGGTTTAGGGTTATTTGATCCCATCCTTTTCAACTTAGATCAGTAGCCCAGCACCAAGCAAAACTTGTTGCATGATTGTGAATGGAAGGGATTTTAGGAAACATGGTATGTGATCCTACCAAGCCTTTTTTTGACTGAAATTTAATTTTTGTGATATTAGGCACTTTGCTTTCTCATTTCTCCCCTTTTTGGAGGGGTTGATATTGATTTAGGATAAATAGTTAATATAAGATGCTCGGTCCTGGCAGTTTTCTGGCGGTTAGAAGTTCACTGTATATTTAGCCCACCAAATTTTGGTATCATTCTGTACACCAATATTTATATATATATATCTTGTGTCCAAGACCAAGATACATAAAGTTGTATTAGTTTTTAGTTATTAGGTATTAGTTAGTAATGAAATGCCCTGCAATTTCTTTTAGAAACACTCAATAAAATCAATATTTATGTTTTGGTGAATGTTCTAGTATATTATTTATAAAATTGATATTATTTTAGGTGATTCTAACTATAATTATTTAAATTAATACTGTTTAAGATTATTTTTATGATGTGGATAGTTGTAGGTTATCGACCTTTTGATGAAACTCAATTGAAAAATTATCTCGATTGATAGTGGTAAAAAAATAATCTTAGATAACATTGATTGAAAGTTTTCCTAGTTAATATTTACGTCGATGATAACAAAATCACTTTAAAAAAAATTTAATTCACGTCCCAAACAATAATCTCTTCTTCGGTATTGATAAAAAAAATCCTAACTACTATAAAAAAATAAATTTTAACGATTTAAATCATAAAATAAATCATCTACTTAAAAAAAGTGCCACTCAACCTAATAAGAGATTAATTATTCCGAAATTTTTTAATTTTAATCAAACGGAACAATCAAAATTGAACTAATAAAAATAGTAAAATTAGCATATAAAATTTCAAATTCTTAATTCAGTCAAATATAATTCTTTTAAATTTTAAGTATGAAATTTACTTTAACAAAATTTTAAACTAAGCAGCACATTTTTTTATGAAGAATTTTAATTTTTCTATAAAAAATAATTACCATAAATTAATTTAATTAAATATTAAATTTAATTTAATTGATTAGTTTAAAAATTAAACTAAAATTGATCATAGTAGACACGTAGGGATGAAGTGAATGCCACACGAAGAAGCGTGACGTGCCACGTGAACTCTGTGTTTCTGCTTAAAATCTCTTTTCCCATTTTTTTTCATTCCCATTTCGCATCAAATCAATGGCTGCAACCACCACTCTCTCCTTTTTCCACTCTCCATATCCAACGCTCTCTTCTCACTCTCAATTTTCCCTCTCTTCACCTTCTTCGCTCTTCAAACCCTACACTGTTGCTTCCCGCCACAACCTCCGCATCTCCACCACCGCCGCCGCCGCCCTCACTCTCTCTGCTTTTCCAAACGCAAACTCTCCCACGTTTCTCGCAACGGCTTCTCGGAATACTCAGCCCATGCTCCCTCCTTTCAACGTTCTGATTACTGGCTCAACCAAAGGTTAACACAACACACACTCTTTCACTGTGAATTACAATGATAAAACATAGCTTCTGTTTGAAAGAGGAACTTTTAAATTACTTCATTTCATTTTCCACATATTCAAATATTTTATTACTTAATTTTTTTATAATAAATTACGGAAACATAGAATAAAGTGCAGAAGATACGGATTAAAAGTGGTGAGATTTAATGTGAAAATATGTGAAAATGTACATTAATATTAATTTAAAAATAATTTTTTTTTAAGTAATTGATATGAAATGATAAAATTTATATTTAGAATCGAAAAATTTTGTGTAAACGAAAAAAAAACGGTTATAATAATCTCTTTAGATATATTTAGATATATGTATAGATATTGGTATAGATGACTTTAGATATAGTATATATACATAGGTATAAATGACGTAATTTAATTTTTGCTGGAAAACAAAAAAGAAAGAAGTAGGAGAGAGGAGCGAATATCAGTAAATTCTCATTTTCTTTTAGAAACTTGATATTTTATATATTCAAATAATCTAAACATCTTCATAAAAAAAATTAGGATTTTTAATTTTTGCTTATTACATATTTTACCATAAAGTATTTTAAATTTTAAAAATAAATTGTCTCTAAATATTCTTTATTCAAAGACAACATTGGAGTCAACTATAATTAAACACTCTGAAGGCTCTAAATGTAATATTAGCCAAAATAACCGACTCGTGTGCATAATTAACTTTTGTATATAATGTTTTCGATATAAATTTTAAATATAATTTATGTATATGAAGTATTTATTTATCGTGAATTTGAAAAATATTTATTCTATGCTAAAATACTAATTCAATTTTTAACTTCCATTTAAGAATTTAGTTGAAATTATAATTTTCTTGGACTTTTATTCTAAGTATCGAATGAATTAAAGAGATTCAAATGAGTTGGAACTTGGATAAGTAGAATTTGTTTGTCAAAAGTAAAAGCATCCACAAGGGCACCATATCATAATTTTTTTTTGGATATGTTTTAACTTATTTTCTATTTATACTATATGATATGGTATGATTCAGGAATTGGGTATGCATTGGCGAAAGAGTTTTTAAAAGCTGGTGACAACGTCCTGATTTGCTCAAGATCAGGTGTGCAAAAATTCTTGGTGTTTCAATTTGTTTCATACATGCACTTTGTTTACTTTTGTGATTTTATTTGAGAATAATACAAAGGAAATATTGTCTTTCTCTATATCTCTATTTTCATTTAATAGATGAAAGGGTAGAGGCTGCTGTCCATAGCTTGAGAGTAGAATTTGGGGAGCAGTATGTGTGGGTACCTCCTCTTAAACTTCTTTGTTAATAGTAATCCGTCTATGATAAATATATAGTCGGTTTGCATTTGTGTTCTTACGTACATGCTTTGTTTCGTGCAGGGAACTAAATGTGATGTCAGAAATGCAGATGATGTGAAGAATTTAGTTTCATTTGCTCAAGAAAAACTGAAATACATTGATATATGGGTATTAGTGTCTGATTTCTTTTCCTGCTGTGATTGTTTATTTTGCATATATTGGTGGGAAAATATTGCTAAGATTTCATTTTAATTAGTTCTTATTGTTGAAGTCATGGTCGTCTGACCAACTATGTAAGCTGCTGTTCTTAACATAATTATAATTGTGACTTTAGAAATGATCTTTTAAACTACTTTCTGTAGCGCCAGATATCATATGATAAGTTCAATGGCATTATTACATGTTCTACTCGGATCCTTTTTTTTTATTGTGAAGTGGCATGTGTTTTCTTTTCTGCAAATAAACAATTCTGACTGCAGTTATATCTGCAAATTAAAGAATTAGTAGCGGCTTGCCTAGTAATCTGCTACTGTGCTAACTTCATGAAAAGTATGCTTAAGCGTGCGGTTTATATATAAACTGAATTTTAGCAAATGAGACCTATTTGGAAGTTGGGTAGCTTATATTACTACTACCCACACCGTTATTTACTTGTTACTTCCTTATTGTGGGACCTGGATCAGAGACCTGACTCTAGTAAATGTTTGCCATCAGTACTTGGAAACTTCTGTTTTCTTAATTACTTATTTTCTTGTGTCAATTTGCTCATGTTAGGCTCTTTGGAGTCAACACTTTAGATAGCACTTGACAAATAGGCTTTGTAGAATTCTTTAATTATCTTGTTTCATACATGTCGTTTACTATCAGCTCAGCTGTCTTTCACAACTAGCAACAAGGATTTCCCTTCCACGCTCCTCCTTAGAGGAATACTGACTTTTTTCTATCAATTTTATTATTAGTTCCAGCCTTTCATTCAATATGCTTCTAAGTACATTAATTCTAATCTTTCTCACTTTATTTTGAGAACTATGCAGATCAACAATGCTGGATCAAATGCATATAGCTATAAGCCACTTGTTGAGGCTTCAGATGAAGATCTTATGTGAGCTTCAATGCACCTTCTACCCTAAATGTCAATTTTTTTAATTATAACATCTTTTATTCTTTGCTTGCAGTGAGGTGGTTACAACAAATACACTTGGCTTGATGATATGTTGTCGAGAGGTAAAATATATTCTCATCTAAGAGGCACTATGAAATATGAACAAAGTGGGTGCACTATTATGCATAGATATTTAGTTTCCATTTAGGCAATCAAGATGATGTTGGACCAACCTCGAGGAGGTCATATTTTCAATATTGATGGAGCAGGTTCGGACGGGAGGCCAACTCCTAGGTACTTTTTTGGCTTTACTGGAGTATTTCATTCATGGTTTTGGTGCAATTTTCTGCTTATTAGGCATGGTTGCTTATTGATGCATACTGCTTCCTATTTCTATAAATCTAGAAAGGTTTGCTTCTATATTGATCTCTTGGGCCAAAAGTCTTGTATGATTTAGTTAGCAACATAATAAAAATAATTTATGATGCTGAATAATCATTAATCAGTTTCTATTTAACATACTAAATCAGTTCTTGTTAACCATTTGGTAATCATAGAGCAGTCTCACTTGGTCACATTTTGATGAAAGTGATAGATTATGAGTACTTTTTAAGTTTATTGTAGTTTCTTCACTTTAATAAGTCTTACAATCTCTTCAATACTTGCAAAGGCAGCAAAGCCTAGGAGTTACATATTATCGGTGGTGTCAATTGAAGTTAGTTTTTGAATGAAATCCAAAAGAGCACTGTAGATTCCACTTGAAGTCATAATCTTAGTCAACTTACAAAATTATCACCAGTCCTACATATGATGGTGAAAATTCACGAATTCTAGCTTTATTTCTTAGGTTTGCTGCATATGGAGCAACAAAGAGAAGTGTGGTGCACTTAACAAAGTCGTTACAGGTTAATGTTTTGCATTTTAAAATTGTTATTTCTGTTCATGTACCTTGAATATCTATGATTCTAGTTATTTCCTGTCCATTTGTGCTCTTTTAGTTATAAGTTTTTATAATGTATTTTTAGTCTTATTGGTATCAAGTCAGGTTACTAATTTGAGGTGTTTCATTGCTTCTTCCTTTCTTTGACTCCTAGCTGTTCTAATAAATAAAAAGGTGTGTGTATTACAAAATTACCAGCTTTATCATGTTTAAAAAAACTATGTCTCTGATCTACTATACACAAAAGAAAAGATGAATATGACACCAATAAAAATCTACCAAAACATACTTTGTATTGTCATTCTCTAAATGTTTTGGCAAGATAGTATTACTAGCAAGGGTAAGAATGTTACGGGATATGCTAAGCAAGATGGAATCAGAAAATAATGCATTGAGAAAGCTTGCAGCACTTCTTGTAGAATTTTGGCTTAGGTGGTTTGAGCTTGTGGAAGCCCTAGTCAAGAGTGCAACTAAGAAAAACTATAGATGAAACCTTCAAGAAGGATTTAAAAGTCAAGGATTTGTCTATATAATACTTGATTTTACAATATAATGTTATAATACAATTTGATTCATCTAGATGAACCCGACTTCATTGAGAAGTCATAGATTTTACCGTCGTTCTCTTAATGTAATTCTCGGTGTTAAAAAATAAATGAACATGTCACATAATATTGCTGAGTAATCAGCAAAACTAAACAATATTTAGAATTAAAGTATGTGTTGGGCTCCTGCATTGACATTCATTACTTGATTGTATCTAGTAGAGTTGCAAGTTAAATTATTCTACCAAAATTCTTTAGCTGCTTACAAGATGGTATTTTGACATTTGTAGTTATATTTTTCCGTTTTAAGCTAGTAGAGTTTTCCCTATTCTTCCATGAGACATATTGGATAAAATTTTTCTCCTTTTGTCTTCCTTCATTTTCCTAATAGAGTTCTTTGAATAAGAATTATAGTTATGGCTACGGACATACACATGTACATGTATAATACGTCTTCTTGACATTTCACAGGCAGAATTGCGGATGCAAGATGTTAAAAATGTCCTAGTGCATAATCTTTCGGTAGGTTTTTTCTTTTCGTATCCTATGATAATATATGATGGGCATGGATGCATGGATACAAAAACTTGCATGTTTCTCCAATTTAAGTGTTGTCATTGTTATTAATAATAAATGAAAACAAGTTTTTTTTATTCGTGTACTTTTGATCAAAGGTAGTGAAAGCTTACAATATTTTCATATTGATTAATTTGATCTTCAAACCTTAAAAACATATGGATTTAGTCTTCTCTCTCTGAGAATTCATCATGTTTTAAGATGTTAGAAAGAAACTAAGTCCACATGTTTTTTATAGTTTAAGGACTAAAAATTTATTAAGATATGCAAGGACCTTGTCCTCATTTAACAGAGTATAAAAACTCACTTTTTTCATATAATAAATTTAACAACCTTCCAGAAAAGAATTAATAATTTGACATGCTTTTTCATTTGCAGAGTCATTCCAGTTCCCTCTATTGTGTTATTAGAACTGAATGAATCCCTTTACTTTTAGAGCCTCGTTTACTGAGGAGGCTTGAATGTGTGCTCAAGAACATATAAATATTTATTACCTTGTACACTGTGATGTTACTTGTTGGTGAAGGAACTTGTTGCAAAGTTATGTTAGTGTTACAACAGCAATAACTCCCTTCCTCATCCACTAGGTTAAATAATGTTGTTAGCCTTAGTCACACAAAAAATCATTGTACCTATTCTATTTCCTATCAGACAAAATTATGGTACTCATGCATTTTTGTTTAGTTTCATTCTGGACTCTCTAGTTTGGACTATGTGAAATTTGATCTCCCAAGATTTTTTGTGTCAATTAAGTCCTCTATAAAACTAAGCATAATTAGTGAAGCACATTATGCTGGACTCCCTGTAAAGTTTTAATGGTTGGTTTTCACATCCATGTTTATAGCACTTGTTTTTCTTTCCTTTTTCAATGTTGCAGCCAGGAATGGTTACAACGGATCTTCTCATGTCTGGTGTTAATACAAAGCAGGTAGATTTGCAGCCACGTTATATTATTATATTTTTTCAATGTGTTTTGGACTGACTTCTTTGTTATGTGCAGGCAAAGTTTTTCATTAATGTCTTGGCAGAACCGGCTGAAGTGGTAAGATTTTCACAGCAGAGAATGGTGATACATAAGCTAGCACTTTACTCTGGTGTACCATCGTTATGCTTACCTGATAATCATTAGAACTATTTGTTCATTCAAACTGCAAAATTTTCCTGGTTTTTGTGACTATGGTGTAAGCACTAAACACTTGGAAAACCTACTCTTATAAGCCAGCCGTTCATATAAGAGAACTAAACACTCGAATACTCTATCCAACATTCTATTCTACTTGATGTGAGACTCAAACATCTCGTAATAGCCAAGTCTATAAGACTAACTTCATGCAAACAAATTCAAGTAAGAGTGATAACAATCCATTAAATATTGCAAGTAAAATCCTTCATGATTACTTTCGTAGACCCAAAAGATTAAACTATTAGATTAAGACCTGGGAACGTTCTTATATTAAATTTCTAAAATGTCCCTCACAATTCTCGAGGGCTTTGGGCCTGGACAAAGCCCAAACCCCATCTAAATATCAACCTTATTTGAATTAATGGGTCGGCAAGGACAAACTCTAGACCACCTGATCATATAGACGCTGTTATAGTTTGAGGAAAATGCTTTATGATTGTATTCATTTCGGCTTCATTTATTGATGGGTTTCATTTGGGCTTTCTGTGGCTTGTTGGAAATCTTGTTAGTGTTTGTGTTCATGGGCAGCTTTTATTACAATTAAGAGAGCTAAAATAGAAGAAGAACAATTCTCCCCATGACAGTGCTAGCACTCTAGACTGCAAAATCTCGAGGGATAAATTGTCTAAACTGATGGGATATGATTTACTTGATAATTGCTTAATCAAACAGAATCATTTAATAATCCTAGTTTACAACTGGTTGTCTCTGGATTGCTGGAACATAACGGTATATGATGCGATTTCTATTTTATGAGTTGGATGACATGAAATATGCAGCTCATTTATCAAACGCTGTGGTGTTGACAGGTTGCAGAATACTTAGTTCCAAACATTAGATCCATCCCTGCAAACGGATCAACGAAACCAACATACATTCGATTCCTCACTGGTTTGAAAGCCTATTCCCAGATATTTTCAGTTAAGATAAAGCCTAATCTATAGTACCCTACTTTCATTACATGCATTATCGTTAGTTTCACCTATGCACATTTCCTTAGAGCTTGTGCTCAATTTCTATTCCATAGCATGATCTAGCATTTCAATCTTGTTTGTAATTTAATGCTTTCTCTTCTGCAACTTCACAGAGATTCGCATTTGGGGCAAGGAGGAACCGATACATTCTTGAAGATTGAACTTCATAAAAGTTTGTGCAATGTGCTCTACTTTTATTTTGCCATTTTTTTTTTCTATTATTGGTCCCAGTGAACTAGAATTTACACGTTTAAGGGCAGATATAGGTGATAAACTACCTTTAGGTAATGAGAAAGAGGTGTTAAATTAAATCGTGAACATAGAAGTCATTTGATGTAAATGATTTTCAATAATAACTTTTTATTTATTTGTTTCTTAATGTGAAACTCATTAGTAATATTATTGTTACCATATAGAATTATTGTGGGGATTACTATTTTATCCTTCGAGTTCTTCTATAAATCTTATAAGAAAGTCCAAAATATAAAAGACTTATGTATTGTACTATTAGAACTGATCACGAGAGAGAACACGAGTTCGTAAACAAATATTTTCAACAATAAAAAAGTGTAGTGGAGAAAAAAATCATAGTAAAAAAAAGTCGAAATTTTGTTGAATTCTAACTGAACTTCCAAATATTTCTAAACCTTTATTAACTTAAGAACACATTTTAAAAGATATTTATTTAAATAATCGATGTAAGAAGGTATTTCGTGTGCAACTATGTTATTAAAATTGATGTAAAAAATATGAGTAATTATTATTAACGAGATATTTTTAGTAGTAATTTAAAACTATTATATTTATTCTAAAATAAGAGAGTGGGTTAAATATGACTCATTTGACTTCAATACAAAATTTATTTTAAAAGGAGAAAGTGGAAAATAAAGAAAAATTTATGTGCAAATGTTCATAAGTGTGAAGTATCCATGTCTTCATTTATGACTAATGTTTATTTATGAACATGATTACTTCTTAGGGGACTCTCTTTTCTCTATTATAATTTTTCTACAAAAACTCAATTTACTTAAACTCTAAACACTTCTATTTCTATTGTACCAACAACTTAATGAAAAGAAAGTTTATAGAAATGTATCAGCCTAAATCACTATAAAAGCTTATATCAGTAAATTTTCAGTTACATGTTTTGGAGGCACAATCAACTACAAATACATTATCCATAGATGTCATCATAACTCTTTCTTCAACCACCGTAATCTTCTCCACAATGTAACTATATATCTTTCCACAAAATTAGTATATTAACTATCTCAACATAAGAAAAATGTTAAAATCCATTAAACCTAATCATTTATATTTTATACAAATATCACCTTAACTATAAATAAAAATATTTCACAATATATAAATAAATACAAATCTTATCTTATGAACGTTTTTATCTGGTTCAATCAACTTTTTGATATGATATCAAAGTTATTTATATTCTATTATAAAGAGAGTTAATTCATCTTTTTCTAATTATTTTATAATATATAAATGAATATAAATATTTTTTTATAAAAAGTTTTCATGTTAGGCATATCACTATGCTACTTGACATCTCAGTTAGGCTGAGACCTCAAGTAACAACAATCATTTGTCATCACATAAAAAAAGTAAAATTAAAAATAAAATACAAAAATACTGGGGATTAGACCAAAACTCATATGTTAACCAAAACGATACATAGGTAGACTATACCTATTAATAAAGAATTCTAAGAACATACTAGATGGAAGCCTATTATACCAATGAAAAGATTCTCTATGAATAAATCCTAAATTAGCCAACTTATCAGCACATGCATTCCCTTTACAAAAAATATGAGTAACCCTAAACTTGATTTTTTTCACAGTAATTCAGACAAGTATTCCAAGGAACATTTGTCCTAGTAGTAAACACAATAAAAACTAAGAGAGAGTCATGTTCCAGCCAGACATTAGTAAGTTCCCAACTTGTAAGTTTTCTCTAAAGCATATATAACTTCATAAAATTCAGCGATCAAAGTAGTATGAAAGTGAAGAAAAAAAAATAGTATAAACATTTATTTATTGGCAAAATCATTTTCTATATATATTGGTTTTACTTCCAATAATTCAATGTTTAAAAATTTTAATTTACAATTGAAGTAAATTTAGAATTTGTAGTACAAATTTTAGACTTAGCCATAATAAGATAGGTATTTGAAGAGTGTTTGCATGAGGTTGTGACTGACATGGGTGTGGTTTGTCTGTGTCACGAGAAGGGAAAGGAAAAGCAGACCCGTGAAGAAGGGTCCCACCACCACTTGTCTCTTTCACTTCTCTGCCCTAAAAGGTTAGCTTTTGCATATCAAATGTGTCACGAGCTCAACAATATCTGTTACTTCCTTTTCTTACACTGACACATCAATGCACCTATTTTCGAATACTAATCCATCACTAAATCATTAACTTAATAAATAATATTTCACTTCTTCTCGTGACACATGACCCGATCAAATTTTGTACTTTCCTATCCAATCTCTTCAAAATGTTAAATTGTGAAGGTTGCTGATTTTTTTGGATTTTTCAAAATGTTAAATTATGAAGGATGGTAATATTTCTACCAAATTTGATAGATTAATTATTAATTTTTTTTATTAACAACAAATAATTAATAAATATAAACCACTTTAAGGGTGGTTCAAGTCTTATAAAAAATCACATTAATCTCCTCTAACCGCCAAAAACACTTCCAACAATTAACAGAGCAACTCTCCTAACAAAAATCTCAAAAAAAAAAAAAAAGTACAAACCTGCAAGGTACAACATCAAGAAACCAATCTCATAACACACCAAAGGGTCCAAAGATTCACTCAGAGTAAGAAACGAAACAAAGCGTGACTTGAAAGAAATCTAAGATCAAACCTATATTTACTACTCTAACCCAAATTGCTTCCCATACATCATTAACTGAATCTGAAGCATTACACATCATGAACAATAAAAAAATTGACAAATGATTATTATGAAACACGAATGTCGCTCCAAGCCAAACAATAAATTGACTCTACACAAACCAAACTAATCTCCATTCAAAACACAAGTGATGATGATAAGAGTCATTCTCCATCTGCACAAATAGTTAAAATTTTAAGAAACTATTTAAATAAATAAATAATGTAAAATTAATTTTAAAGATGACACAATATTGATTATGTGAAATTGAAATCGTGTTAAGGTGACAACCATGTATTTAATATTATTTGATTTTTTTTTAATTAATTGAAATTTGGTTACATTCACATAATTTCAGTTAAAAATCATATCATATTTATTAATTTGACACAATTTATCTATTTTAATAATTTTATTTATTTTAGTATGTAATGATCAAAGTGTAGTGAAAAGATCTATATATTTGTCATTCATTAAAGTTTATAAATTAATATTTAAGGTATCCGCTAGTTTCCACAAACATAATCTTTACTAATCTTATATTCGAAATAACTTTAAACAGTTCTGTGAGTGCAACTTCCTATGTAAAAGGACAAACTTCTTTTACATTTTGGTGCCCTTTGGTGCCATGCTATTGTATATTACCACTACACAATTATTGATTTCTGTGCCATGGGAATGCAGAACATATATGTTATGATTCGACAGTTTTCAAAGGTTATCTTCATTTTTTCCCCACACAAATTACTAGGATCATTGTTGATGGAGTTTGTCACAATTATTTTTAACAGTAAGAAAAATAATAGACTGAAATCAAGAACAATTATTGTTTTACATTGTCTTATACTAGAACAATTATTGTTTTTGAAATCATAGGTACATGCATGGCTAGAGATCAAGAAAGCAGTGAGAACTATAACATCACATGACTGATTTAGTAT
This sequence comes from Phaseolus vulgaris, assembly GCF_000499845.2. Lineage (NCBI taxonomy): Eukaryota > Viridiplantae > Streptophyta > Magnoliopsida > Fabales > Fabaceae > Phaseolus > Phaseolus vulgaris. The sequence continues at coordinate 49,903,137 of NC_023749.2, forward strand.
GTGTTAAAAAGTTTATCAAAGTTAGAAAGAAAGTAACAAACTGTCATATATATGAAACTCTGGTTTCTATACAGATAAGCAATTGTTCATGTATACCACTTTAAACTGTTTTGTAATCACAATAATATCAACTTATCATTTCATAAAAAAAAATACATTTTATATATAAATATATTTTAGATTTGAGTTATTTTTAATTTAAAGTCTGCCCACCAATTATTTTCTCTAGGATATGAATTTGGCAGCTCATTTGTCACTGCATTTAGCTTCTTAAGTGTATCTATGCATACTTATAAATTTTTATAATAATAAAACTATTACTATTATTACCTTGTTACAAATTTATCAGAAATTCTGAAAAAGGGTCCATTATACTGTGTCTTAGATGAGACAATAAGTATGCCAAACAAAACCACAGAACTAAAAAGGTTCACATTTTTATAGAATATAAAATTAGCCTTAGCCATGAGGTAACTAGCGTGTTGTCATGTTATCATGTGCAGCCAAACCAACACAAAAGCACAAGCACATAGCACTCCTTTTGCAAAAATGGCTAACGGTTGAACTGAGAACATGGTCCACAGTAAAATGTTTCATGTTTTGTAGTGTCTAGTTCTTGTTGTGTGCCTATACTTCTCAATGCTTTTCTTTGAAGATCAGAAAGAACTAGAGTAAAAGATAGTGGGTTCATTTGTATTGAATGAATGGCAGAGGCATAAGCTTGTTCCTAGAGGCCTAATCCAAAACCCCTTTGTGTCTTTATTTATTCAACCGATCTCTCTGATTTGTTGGAAGGAGAGATGGCACCAAAACCAGTTTACCTTTCTCATTTACTCCTTTTAGTCTTGTTTCTTGCCACCATCCAACTTTCAGAGCAGTTAGAGTTTTCTCAGTCTCAAACACTTCTCAAGGTTCAGCAACTTCTTGGCTATCCATCAGCATTAAGTACCCTCAGCAGCACCACAGACTTTTGTAATATTGAACCTACCCAATATTTGACAATAGTCTGCTATGAGGATAGCTTGACACAGCTGCATGTTGTTGGCAACAATGAGTATGCTCCATTGCCTCCAAACTTCTCCTCAGATACTCTGTTTGCTACACTAGGCACTCTATCAAGCTTGAAAGTCCTCTCTCTGGTTTCTCTTGGACTCTGGGGGCCCTTACCTGAAAGCATTGCACAGTTGTCTTCATTGGAAATACTTAACATTAGCTCAAACCACTTCAATGGAGCCATTCCATCTCAACTTTCACTTCTCAGGAACCTGCAGTCAGTGGTACTTGATGATAACAGCTTCAGTGCTGAAATTCCTAGCTGGGTTGGCTCACTTCAAGGTTTGGCTGTCCTTAGTATGAAGAAAAACTGGCTTAGTGGGAGCCTTCCAACTTCATTGGATGCTCTTCAGACCCTGAGGGTATTGGATCTATCAAGTAATCAGTTATCTGGGGAAGTTCCTCATCTCAAGAATTTGGCAAATCTTCAAGTTCTTAACTTGGAAAACAACACATTTGGACCTCATTTTCCTTCACTCCCCACCAAGTTAGTTTCTCTTGTGCTCAGAAATAATAGCTTCAAGCTAAGTGTCCCCTCTGGTTTAAGTTCTTCTTATCTGCTTCAAAGGCTGGACCTTTCATTGAATGGCTTTGTGGGGCCATTTCCATCATCCTTATTGTCACTTCCTTCCATAAATTATCTTGATATTTCCTCAAATAAATTCACTGGAATGCTTTTCAATAACATGTCATGCAATGATGATCTCCACTTTGTAAATTTGTCTTCAAATCTTCTCAAAGGGGAAATTCCCGCTTGTTTGGAACCAAAGACCAGGGTTGTTCTGTATGCTAGAAACTGCTTATCAACTAAGAACCAAGATCAGCACCCTTCAGATTTCTGCAGCAATGAGGCTTTGGCAGTGAAAATCATACCCCGTCAACCAAAGCACAAGAGAACAACTGGTAAAACAGTAATTGTATCAAGTATGGGAGGTGTTGTTGGTGTAGTGCTGATTCTAGGAGTAGTTATCTTGGTTGTTAGCCGAGTTCATAAGAAACAAGTAGTGAAAATACCTTCACAGTCCCCTTTGGAAAATGTCACCAGCCAGTTACATAATGAAGATGAAGTGAAAACTACTACAAGGTCCATAATGGAGCACATCATCAGAAGGGTTCCTGACAAACTTGCTGTGGAAGCACTTACAAGATCCATAAAGGAGCATGTAATGTGCCGAGTGAAAAATAAGCGTGTTGTAAGGGCATCGACAAGGTCCATAATTGAACATGTATCATCAGTTAACACAGCAAAACTACTCACAGATGCAAGTAAATCCTCAAATCCTTTGCCTAATTGGTACATAATTTTTATTTTGAAAAATGAGATTATTTTTTAACAAGTACATGGTTTAAGGGCTAAAACAAAATTCTGGGAACATGTTTGCTAGGCATGTACGCCCAAAACATTGAATTAGAGTGAGAGAAATTTCTAATTTTATTTCTTCTTTAGATTGGATCAGTTCAAAAAAATGCACACCTATTGTGCTGAAGTGCAGAATGTATCATTGAAATCTAGGAATTAGAGCATGTCATTCAAAACCTTTATTTCTATTAATTATCACTTGTCACATATAGTCATTTTATATTATTTGTTTGCAGGGTGTATATCACAAACAATGAAGATGGGAGCCAGCCTTCCTGCTTATAGGACCTTTGCTTTGGATGAACTTAAGGAATCTACAAATAATTTTGATGCATCAAGTTTCATAAGTGAAGGCCCACATGGTCAGGTATGAGCCTTAAGTTATCAATTTAGATGAGTATAATCATATTTACCTTCCAAATGTATGATGCCCTACCCTATAGGACTGTAATTTGCGATGACTACCACTTAGACTCTAGAAACTCAATAGTAGAACAAATATGTCAATAATCTGAATATGGTACAAGTTTACCTTACCGAAAATTGAGTTTCATATAAATAAGAACATTTGAGAAAACTTGTTAAGTACTGTTCCGATCTCAAATCCGTTGAGATAGCATCATTAGGGTTAACATTAAACCCTAAATCCTAAATCATCGCATTTGAGATATTGTCTGCTTTGGAGCTTGGAGTTCCGTCAACATTTTGTCCTTAAAAGGTGTCTCTTAAGGACAAAACTGTGATGGAACTCCTAAGCGGATAATACCTCAGATGCGGTGATTGACCTGTCATTCAACATACTTGAGGTTGAAACAAGTACAAAGTCCATGGCTATGTGTAGTTATTGTCTTTGGATAAGGTACATTTGAATCTCTGGTATTCCTTTAAATTATATTTATTGAGCTACTAACCATCTGTTCCTAGAACAGGATAAGTTAAAGTGCAAAACTTCAGTTCTGCTACAGGCATTAAACATCAATCCACACATATTAAAGAGTTTTCATACTCAAATTTTCTTATTACATTACAGTTTCCCTTTGTTGTAACTGTGTTGTTTAAGTTCTGACAACTAGTAATTCACCATTCTGATCATGCATATAATTCTGTATAACTGTGCTCTATTATCTTTAAACTCAGCAAATTTTAATTTATTTTAAGTGTAATGTCAGATTTATAAAGGGGTTCTCTCTGATGGGATGCACATTGCTATTAGAGGTTTGAAAATGAGAAAGAGACATGGCCCTCAAACTTACATGCACCATGTTGAGATGATTTCAAAGCTAAGGCATTCACACTTGGTTAGTGCCCTTGGGCATGCTTTTGAGTGCAACCAGGACGATTCATGTGTGAACCGTGTATTTCTCATATTTGAGTTTGTTTCAACTAGAAGTTTAAGAACCTGCGTTTCTGGTAAGGAAAATTCTCCATCAAAATCTTCTTTCTATAGTATTGCCACATACCATAAATTTCAATGATTTTGTACACTATAGTCATTCTATCTTCATTTTCTAATTTTACAAATAATTACAAAAATGTCAGTTTGTTTCCAATTTATTTCATATCTTCAAATATTTGTTTGAAAACAAATCTTTGAGAACCACTTCTCAAACCAAATAGGACCTAATGTTTTCTAATGTTCACTCATATACAAGGAAATGAATTTTTCATGTAACATTTGCTTTCAATAGGATCTTCTGGGGAAAAGATTTCTTGGATTCAGAGAATAGCAGCTACCATTGGAGTGGTGAAAGGCATTCAATTTTTGCACACAGGGATAGTACCTGGACTATATTCAAATAATCTCAGGATTACAGATATTTTTTTGGACAACAGTAACAATGTTAAAATAAGCAGCTACAATCTGCCACTTTCTGCTGAAAATAAAAGAATGGTAAATGGATAATTTTTAAGCCCTTATTACTACTATATCTTCTCCCCTTTCTGATTTTTCTCAGCACAATTGTTTTCTATTAAACTTTCAGATCAGCAGTGGAACTTCCCCTGGACTCAAAGGAAATATCCAAGCAAGGTGAAAAAAAATATTAATTTCTGATATTGTGATAGAATCTAATCTAGCATCTAAGAAAGTAGGAATATACAATCAACACATTCTTTTCCATATGTTCTTTATTATAAAGATGAATGCTTGTAAAACTTGGTCAATGTTGTGGTTCCCACTTCCTAATAGGTTGGTTCCATTCCCTATTCAACATCTAAAGAGTGTGTTCAGGTAGAACTTTTCAGGGTCATGGTTAGAAAATTGGACACAGTGGAATTGAATGTTTTGAATAAGAAAGGGTACACACATTGGAATTTCTCATGAAATGCATTTTATCATATATGCTTTCACTTGAAAATTGAAATGAATATACTAATAGTTGTAGAGATAGTTAAATAGGTAAGAATTTTATTAATTCTTTCTCAATTCCTGATGCATATACCCTTGTACAAATCTCTACCCTGATCCAAATGTTAGTTAAACACTCAACTTGTGTTGACCCTGGTTCTTAAAGCTTTCAATGTCTACAATCATGTGGACTAGTTATAAAGCCTTTTCCACAGTCTTGTACAATACAACTACATGGGTGCTTTGCTGATTGTATCTATTAATGTATATAGTTTTTTCTCCTGGCCTTAACTGGCATTAATTATTTATGCAGGATAAAGGGTGAAGACAAGAATGATGTCTATGATATTGGGGTAATCTTGCTAGAAATCATTCTGGGCCGACCAATAATGTTCCACAATGAAGTTGGAACACTAAAAGATCTTGTGAGTATTGCCTTCAAGTTTCATACTAAAGCATCTTAGATTACTAAATTATGAATAAATTTCCCAATTTGAAGTCAAGGATGCACTTGATTTGCTTAAACAAACGATGAACAATTCAACATTAAAAATTGTTCATAATTTGAGTTTTGCAATAGTACAAGTACTAGACAAAACCAGCTCAAAAGACAGCACAAAACTGAGTTTTTTGTTATCCACTAAAACAAGTAACATAATTTTATCCACGACACAACATAGAAAATGATAGCAAAAGCCCTTTGCCATCATCCCATATCTGCTTTACACAAAACAATCCACAACAAAATCCACACAACAAAAAGGGACCCCATTTTTCCTTATTCTTAACCATTTTTTGCATAACATGAACTCAAGTTTCTTAATTTATTAGATTAAACTAATAGCAAATTATTACTTGTTGCGTGAAGATTAGTAGAGATCATATTGATCCCAAACTACTTAACTTCTTGTATTATGGTAAGGTCTTAATTGGAAAGTCTCCTCATTAATTACTTGTAAAAAGTATAATACGTTAAACTTCTCTTGTGAGTTAAAGTAACTTTGAAATTTAAATTTTATAAAAGTTTTCTCATCTGACTTCTTTATAAGTAGAGGTGCATTAAGTTGATTTTTTTTCTTCAAGTATTTATTGTGCATCAAAATTTTGCTGTGTAAAGCACAAGAGGTGGTAAGGTAAATAACCTAAATCATTAATGTTGTGTGGTCCTTCTGCAGTTACATGTAAGCATCAAAACTGATGACATAGCTAGAAGAAGTATTGTTGACCCAGCAGTTCACAAGGAATGCTCAGATGAATCATTAATGACAATGATGGAGATATGTGTAAGGTGTCTCTCTGATGACCAAACTGAAAGGCCTTCTGTTGAAGATATTCTCTGGAACTTGCACTTTGCAGCACAAGTTCAGAATTCATGGAAAAGAGACTCAAGTGATCACAGTTACTCTCCTGCACCATCCTCCAGGGACATATAGTTAAGATTTGTATGATATTTCCAGCATGCAAGGGTTTGTGTTACCATGTACAAAAGTTTAATTTTATATCATGATTGTCACAATTTTATATTACTCTTCATTATCATAATTTAATAATTATGTGTGCCTAAACTTTTTCCTTTCATTGCTTTTTTTCTTTTTTATCATTTCATTCTCGGAATGCATAAAGTCTTAGATTTCAATTGTTCACTTTCCCATTATCCAAAATTAGTAGTCCTAAGTATATACCGAAGTCATGTTAAAAAAAAAAGTAGGTTAAAGGGTCCATGAATTCACTACAAGAAAGATGTCATATAATATGGACCAAAAAACTGAAAAAATTGATGCTACATCATAATTAGTGTGGACATGGCGTCCCATGCACAATAATGTAGGTCTTTTAGGTGTCGGTAGTATATGTCGGTTAAGGCTTCATCCTTGATCGAACTGGGTTTTGTAGGTGTTGGTAGTGTATGTCGGTTAGGACTTCATCTTTGACCAAACCAAGCGTTGAGAGATGCGTGAATTTGACTTTAAATTGCAAAGAATTGAAGAGAAACGGCTCGTTAAAACCTGTCTGACCGAAAACTCTCCTTATGGAAAAAATGACCAGGTGTTTTAACTGTAATAAAACTTTAGGTGTGTGGCATTCCACGTCCTTGGTACAAATTTTCCCGACAGCCACTCTAAGTGGTACACCTCCCAACTGCAACCTCTTGGATCCGGAAGGGCCCTTCCCAGTTGGATGAGAACTTGCCTTCATTCTTCCTTGCTTCGCTTCTCATTCTCCAGACAAGAACTCCCTTTTGAAAGCTCCTTGGTCGGACCTTCGTGTTGTAGCGCCTTGCCGCCCAAAGCTTGTATGTGGCCTCTCAAATATTGCTTTTGTCGCGAAGCTCGTTGAGTAGATCTAAGCCAACCGAGAGACTCTATTCATTCAGAGTCAGATCAAACAGTTGCCTTCGGATGGTAGGCTCGCCTACCTCAACCGGGATCATGGTTTCGGTTCCGTACGTTAGACTGTACGGTGTTTCTTGTGTGGACGTCTGGGGGTACAACGATATGCCCACAGGACTTCCAGTAGTTCCTCAATCTATTGGCCTTTCGCCTTGTCGAGCTGCTTCTTCAGCTCGTTTAGGATGACCTTGTTTGCAGCCTCGACCTTCCCATTGATTTGGGGGTGCTCGACCGAGCTGGTTATTGACTTGATGCCGAGGTCCTTGTAGAAAGACTGAAGTCCTTGGTCGATGAACTGTCGGTCATTATCAGTTATTATTGTGTGCGGCACGCTGAACCGACACACAATACATCGCCATACAAAATTCTGCACGTTCTTGGTGGAGATGATTCGACCTCAATCCATTTTGTGAAGTAGTTCACTCCGACTAGGAGGAATTTTTCCTGACCCTTCCCTGGGGCAAAGGGACCAACAATGTCCATCCCCCAGATGGCGAACGACCATGAGGATCGATCGACCCATGGGTGGAGACCAAGACATGTGATTAGTCATACAACCCTAACCGGTATATATATATATATATATATATATATATATATATATATATAATTTTATTAAATTATATTATTGAGATAAAATTATATGTATATGAAATTATATTATTTCATTATAATAAAAGTGTGAATATATTGTATTTTTTTTCAGAATATATATATAAAAGTTGGTAAGAATAATATTAAGAAAATTATGAAATGAATATTTTTAAAATAATAATTGAATTATTTAAAATGACAAATTTATTGAATTATTTATTTTATAAAATGATAATTTTATGTTATTTATTTGAATGTAAAATTATCCATGATTAAAATAATTTAGTAAATATTGTAGCACCTCTTTTATATAATGATACACGGACACACACGTACGTGGAAATAAATGACTATTACCTCTAATTTAAATTAATTGAGTTATTTAAAGCAAATTTGAAAAATGTTGAAACCAAAATTTAAAAAGGTCTTAAATATATATTAAATGTTATTTACATCTTGGCATTAGATACATTTACTATTTTAAATTAATGTCATTACATTTAAAAATTGTTAAAGTATTGTATTAATAATTGTTATAAATAAGTAAGAAAAAGTTTCATAGATCTATCAATTACATTAAATAAATAACTTGATTGAAAAAAAAATATTAAATGTTATTTACATCTTAGCATTAACATTTAAAAAACAATAGAAATCCTACGTAATTATTTAGTTGTACACATTGTATTATCTCATATATATGTATCTATACCCATATATAAAGGGGATTCTTTGGTGTACATAATTTTTGTCTGATCCTACCCTTATTTAATATATTTCATTTTATTAGTACAATGTAGTATTTTGTCATTTCATATGAATTACTTAAAAATAAAATAAAATTATTTTTTAATTTTTTAAATTAATATTAATGTATAGTTTTTATACGCAAACTAACTCCTCCACTCTTCCCTTAATTCCTTAGTTTAAAGTAATAACAGGAAGAAAGAGAGAGCATACTTTCACTCATTTCCACATCAAATTTCATATATCAAATAAAATAACATTCACTTTCAATCACTCTCTTCACTCCATTAAAGCAACTATATTATTTGATAAAGTCATTATTCTTGTGTATCTACCATCAAGTCAATCCTAACCTCAACGTAAACACCATCACACTCAAAATTGTCAATGGAAGAAGAGAAAAAACTTGAAGAAGAAGAAAGACTTAAACTAGAGAAAAAGAAAAAAAGAGGTTGTTTAATTAATTCATCATTTTTCTTTTACATGTTAATTTTTGTTTTTCAATTTCGACTCAACCAAAATTACTTTTGTATGTATGTTAAATTTCTATTATTGTGAAAGTTGAGTAAAAGAGAAAAATGTGGATACACAGGTGCAACAACGCCTGTATTTCCGCTAGTATATATAGAGTGCTTATCATACTTTGGTATCAATCTACTTAGAATTGCATTCAAGGAAGAAACATTGTTCCAAAATTGAATTGCAATGAAGATCACATTCTCACTTATGCTCATTTTGATTCTCTCCATTGGAATTGGTATGCTTTGCTTTTCAATTTTGTTCATGCTTTTTTTTCAAAGATTTTGTGTTTTTACACAAGTTTTTGTTTGTTGCAGGAAATGAAGGACCAATGAAAGTGGTAGAAGGAAAGAATTGTGACGTGAAGTTGTATAATTACTGTGAAGAAAACTGTTTCACTGATTGCCCAAAAAAATATCAAAACAGAGCAATTGGTTTTTGTAATAATGATTATAGGCCTCCAATCTGCATGTGTCGTTATAGGTGTTAAGTATTCACCAAATAGTTCAAATAAAACTTTGCTATTTTATTTATATACCGTCATTGTTTTAATTCCAGTATATTAATAGTGAAAAATATATATTTTTTAATTTATAACTTTTTGTTCCGATACGGTCAATATAGTCTCACATAGTTTAGCAGTCGAGGTCAAAGACAGTTTAAATACGTCTTCCTTCCTTAATCTACCGAGACGTTTTTAAAGGACAAAATTATAACGGAGCTAAAAAAACTCCAAAGCCAACTTGAGGTCGAAACGGTGTCAAGTTTCATAATAATATCTAACATAAAAGTTTTTTTTATAAAAAAATAGTTATTCTTATAAAACTTATTAACTTAAATTAAAAAAAAGTCATATTTCCTTACTTTTATAATCAATTTTTCATAATGATATTTTATTTGTAATGTTTCAAAAATGTGAAACTTTAATTGAGTAAATAAAAATAAAAATTTAAACATTAAATCTTGTTTTTAAATAATTTCTTATGCAGCGTATATATTAAAATAAATAAAAAATTACACAATTGTTTCGTAACGGATTCTTAACAAAATTAAATTGGATGTCTCTAACTCTTATTTATACAAAAACATATCATTAAAGTAAAATTGGAATATTATAACTCTTATTTGTATAAAACATACCATTAAAGTAAAATTGGAATATTTTCAGCATATAGATAGAAAATTCTATACTCAGTAGATTCCTATTCTTCAAGATGAACTATTCATATTCAAGATGAAGTAAGAAACATTCTAAAACCTTATTCATCTGTAAATGAGTGCTTCTTGCTGTAGTGTTTAATTTTTTACTTGAAAAATAAGTTGTAAAGGTGATGATTATACTTATCATTAAAATCCAATTAAAATAAGTTTTCTAAACTTTCGTATTTATAATTTATGTATAATCTTTTAAATAAACATACAACAAAGAATTAAAATGATAAATATACAACAATTGAAAATTGAATAATATCGTAATGAGTAAAACACATATTTACTTTTTTTAATAATATATTTTCATGTGATGACAGATGATTGTTGTTACTTGATGTGTCAACCTAACTGAGATGTCAAGTTGTATAGTAATGTCTAACATTAAAGTTTTTTATAAAAAAAAAACATATTTACTTTTAAAATTTATTTATCAAGCATATTTAAATCAAATTTTTACACATATATAAGAAAAATAGGATAAATTCATTTTGTATATTGAACACATAAAGTTATGTTTTTATAAAGAGAAAAACATATATAAAATATGGACTAACTCCATTATATAGATAGAAATATCTAAAACTATCTATAATATCTAGCAATATTTTTTCATCTTTGTCTTTAACTTTTCCATTCTCCTTTAACCTTTTTATCTTCATTTTTTTTTAGAATCCTGAAATTAACACAAATTTGGGAATAAATCATTCACATTCATCTTATAATCCAAAAATATGTAAAAAAGGTTCAATTCCTAAATTAGGGGTGAATTATAACTATCTTATCAACTAAAGTCTATAAGTACCTATCTTTTTGTATGAAATATATTGAATTATGACACTTATCACACTCTTTCCTACTAAATTATGGCCCTACGTTTTTTCTCAAAAGGTGGAGAGAAACTACCTACCTTGGGTTGGGAAGTTCTACCATGCTCTAAAGGAATTACGATAGGAGCCACATGCGTTAAATGCGTTAATGTGTCTTGAAGCTTCAAATCATACTCAAGAAGAAAGAGAAAAAAAAGACTTCATAGTGACTACAAAGTGTCATGTCCAAACATACACACATATTAAAAATATTATTCTCCTTGAGATACATCATATGAAAGTAAATTATGTTAATTAATCGTGAATATTTAATTGTCCTACAAATCGAGATGCAATGTATACATATTTAATCTCTATCATTTTATGAAATAAGATAGCACAAAAAAATAAAAAATAAAGGAAGTGAGAATAATTATCAAATAATAATTTGTAGTTGAGTTAAATTGTAGTGTTATTTTGGCTTGAGGAAGAGTTTACTCGTTTGAAAAAAAAAATCATATTATTAACCTCATACAACAGAACAAATTTATTGATAAAAAATAAAAAATAAAAAAATATTGTTCTCAAACAAATTCAAAATAATTAATAAAATTCATAAATTATTCTAACATTATATATCACTCATTTCAATTCAACTTCATGATACAAAACTCATATTATATATATATATATATATATATATATATTCTAGCAAAAATAAAATATATTCATATTATTATTACACTAAAATAATATATCTTCAAATATATTTAATTTGGAAAAAATTATATAAAATATATTAAAATAAAATAATATGTAAGAATTATTTTTAAAAGAATAGTTATTTAATATTTAAAAAAGTAATTTAATTGCTTATTTTATAAAATAAATTATTTTATTTTATTTATTTAAAATTAAATTATCTAATTAAAAGATTATTAAAAAATTTAACAAATAATGTATCACCTCTCTTATATAATTGATACACGCACACATACCTGGAAAAATAAATAATTGTTACCTTTAATTTTTTTTATATATAAAAACTCTCATGTTATGCATCATTATTCAACTTGACATTTCAGTTAGACTGACATATCAAGTAACAACAATCATCTATCATCACATGAAAAAAAAAATTATTAAAAAAAAAGAAAAAAAATATTGGGGGAGAAACAATTAATGTCATTAATTACATATATATTTCATTATTTCTTATAAAACTTATAAGGTTAAGTTAGACTTAAAGTTGACTTCTTGTTATCAGAGTCATTTAGAGCCTATATTAGCAAGAGTTTGTTGAACACGGTCACTCGCTATCAAATCACCCATAAATATATAGTCTCACGAACGAGATGACAGGTATCGACATGTAGGGTGTGTTGGATATCCCACGTCGAATAGAGATAAAGACCTTTCAAAATATATAAGTGAGTGCAAACCTCACCTGATAAGCTGATTTTATAAGATTAAGTGAGTTAGGCTTAAAATTCACATCTACATGACAGTGATGACTAACATGAAATTTTAAAAAGAAAATTATATATATATATATATATATATATATATATATATATATAAGTTTGTAAAATCAATATCAAAATAGTATAATTTAAAAAAATATATAAATAAAAAATTTGGTAAGAATAATGTTAAGAAAATTATGTAATGATTATTTTTAAAAGAATAATTATTTAATATTTAAATGAAAATTTTATTGAATTATTTATTTAAAAAAAAAGATAATTTTACTTTATTTATTTGAAAGTAAAATTATCTTATTAAAAGTTGATTAAAAAAATTTAACAAGCAGCTCTTTTATATAATGATACACGCACAACATACCTGGAAATAAATAACTACCTGAAAATAAATAACTGTTACATTAAATTTAAGTTGACTTTATATAAAGCAATTTTGAAAAATATTGAAACCAAACTTTAAAAAAGTATTAAATATATATTAATTTTTATTTACATCTTAACATTAAATACATTTACTAATTCAAACTAATGTCATTACATATATACTTCATTGTTTCTTATAAAAATAGTAAAAGTATTGTATTAATAATTGTTATAAATAAGTAAGAAAAAGTTTCATAATTCTATCAGTTACAATAAGAAAATAATTTGATTGAAATAAATTATATAGTAAATGTTATTTACATGTTAGGATTAAAATTTAATAAACAAGAGAAATCCTAGCATTTTTTTGGTAATAATACATTGACATTATTTAGTTGCACAAAATAGAGTCAATGAAGTGTGTTGTCTCCTATGTATGTATATATATAGAAGGTTTATCATAGCTTTGTATCAATCTAATCAGAATTGCATTCAAGGAAGAAACATTGTTCCAAAAATTAAATTACAATGAAGATCACATTCTCATTTATGCTCATTCTGGTTCTTTTCATGGCATTGGTATGCTTTACTTTTCAATTGTTCATGTTTTTTTTTCAAAGATTTTGTGTTTTTACACAAATTTTTGTTTGTTGTAGGAAATGAAGGACCAATGAAAGTGGTAGAAGGAAAGAATTGTGACGTGAAGTTGTATGATTACTGTGAAGAGAACTGTTTCATTGATTGCCCAAAAAAATCTCAAAACAGAGCAATTGGTTTTTGTAATAATGATTTTAGACCTCCAATCTGCATGTGTCGTTACAGGTGTTAAGTATTCACTAAATTCTTCAAATAAAATTTTGCTACTTTATTTATATATAATCATTGTTTTAATTCCAGTACTTTAGTGAAAAGTATACTTTTTCCATCATAATTTTTTTAATTAAATTATTATAATAAATTTTTTTCTATGTATTAAGCTCTACTTCTCGTTATTCATTTATTTTAATAACTTAGATTTACACATTTTATAAGATTTATTTCATTGGAACTGTTTTAAACACTCAATAATTTTTCATTACTTAAAGAATCATCGAACAATTTAAATATAATTTTCTTTCTTAACTCTTTAAAATATTTATTAAAAATAAAATTATAATAAAATTTCAAGTTTTGAAATGTGACATCAACCTTATCTTAATAAAATTAAATTAAAAAAACATATATCTTTACTTTTATAATGAATTTTTTATAATGATATTTTATTTGTAATGTTTGAAAAATGTGAAACTTTAATCGGGTAAACAAAAATTAAAATTTAAACATTAGATATTGTTTTTAAATAAATTCTTATGCAACGTGTACGTTCCAATAAAAAAAAATTACACAGTTGTTTCGTAATTACATATTCTTAACAAAATTAGATTGGACATCTCTAACTCTTATTTATACAAAACATATCATTAAAGTAAAATTGGAATATTATAACTCTTATTAAACGTATCATTAAAGTAAAATATGAATATTTTCAGCATATAGATAAACAGATTCCTATTCTTCAGGATGAACTAAGAAACATTCTAAAAACTTATTCATCTGTAAATGAGTGTTTTTTTTAGTGTTAGATTTTTTACTTGAAAAAGAAATTGTAAGGGTGATGGTTCTACTTATCATTAAAATCCAATTAAAATAAATTATCTATATTTTCGTATTTATAATTTATGTATAATCTTTTAAATAAACATACAACAAAGAATTAAAATGATAAATATACCACAATTAGAAATTAAATAATATTGTAATAATTAAAACACATATTTACTTTAAAATTTATTTATAAGTGTGCCGACCAGTCCTCGGACGTTGACTGATCACTGGTAATGTTGGTGCCATGTAAGCGAGTCCCACGAGCGGCGTGGGTCAGTACCTCGCGAAGCACGTGCGCCAAGGAGCCAAGAGTGGTCAGACATTCGTCATCAGGATGTACCGACGTGCCACTAGACAATATAGAGAGGTCGGACATCGGAAACCCAAACAGTAGATAGAGATGGGCCACGAGAAATGGATCCTAGATCACACGCCAGTTATCAGTAAGGGAAAAGCTTAGATCACGAGGGCCCATGCGTGTAGAGTGGATGACGCGTTCAGGCGTAACAAAAAGTATAGAGCCACTGGAAGGACATGACGAGGGTCACGTTTAGGGGTGAGCTGCATGCATGGCACGTGAACAGCTAGGGCACTTCCAGAGGCGGGTGACCCCAGAGATCAGGTGCACAAGGAGGCACTCAGGTGGTCATCCCGTAAGAGGTTGCACTCCAGTTAGGAATCCCACGCACTAGGTTATCCTGAGAGTAAGGTAACAACAGTGCTGGGCCCGCCTATCAGAAATGCCCATTTCAAGTAAAGAGGAAACCCTAGTTTCAGTCTATAAATAGTAAGTTAACAAACTTGGCAAGGGAGAATTTTCTTGTGTCGCTAAACATACACACAGTAGCAAGATTATACAGTTTCGGTGTTTCCTAGCCCTAGTACTGACTTGAGCGTCGGGGTGTAAACGGCCGCTAGGGCGCCCTTTGTCTTTGTGTTTTCAGGTGTTCATCACAGGAAAGGCACAACGCAAGGACTCTGAGCGTGAGAGTGACGTAGGCGCACGAAGGCGTTTCGAGTCAACTGGCAGGAACATTTGGCGTCCAACGTGGGGCACGATACAAAACACTGTCCCACTAGCAAGAACCAGGAAGATCCAAGAAATGAGAAGTACGAGGAAAGGACCCGTTGCACCAAACGGGGGTGAAGCCCTCACCCTGCAACAGGTTATGGAGACGATGCGAGCCCTTCAGGAAGAGATGGTTGCGTCGAGAGCAAACCAAGAACGCATCCAAGCTGACTTGGTAGCGTCACAAGCTACAAGCGAAGAACTGCGCTGTTTAAACGAGGAACTGCACAGAGACCTGCAAACCCACACGACTGAGCGTGAGGGTGCAGATCAGAAGCCTATGACACCACCCAGAGAGTTCCCAACACCGTTCTCACCAGAGATCGTTGATGCAGTAATACCAGCCACGCTCGTAAGGCCCAAGGTGACCTTCATCGGGATGGAAGACCCGGAGGCCCACCTTACGGCCTTCCATACATAGATGATGTTGGTTGGGGCTCCGATGCGGTGCGATGCAAGCTGTTCATGAGCACTTCGGCAGGAACAATGATGGACTGGTTCATTAGCCTCCCTGATGGCCATGTAACGTCGTTCCCGCAACTCACAAAGCTGTTCAGGGCACAATACCTCGCGAATCGAGCCCCCCTGTCAGTCTCTTATGACCTCTTTAATGTAAGACAATATCAAGGAAAGTCTTTGAAGGAGTTCCTCCACCGTTTTGGAGCGCAAATGGTGAGGTTGAACCTCACAGAAGAAAAGATGGTGGTGCACGCGTTTATGAAGGGAATCATGCCGGGACCCTTCAGCAAGTCACTCATCCGAAACCACCCCAAGACTTTCGCCGAGATAAGGCGCCGCGTGGTGGCCCATATTGCGGCAGAGGAAGAAGTTAGTGAAAAGCGCACATGCGTAGTCCCACGCGGCCGCGCGCGATAGGTCGTCCTCAAACTCTAAGGGGGCACGAGGCGACGATAGAGATGAATGCCCTCGCGAAGCAGCAACCCTATCAGAAGCCCAATGCGAGCGGGGGAGATAACGTGCCGCCAAGGCACGACTTCATAATAGAATTGAAAGACCTCATCGCTATCCCAAACATAGCGGAGAGATTGAAGGTGCCTCCCAAGACCGACAAGAGGCTCGGGCTCAACAAGAACGCTTGGTGTGAGTTCCACCAAGCATTCAGCCACCCCATACGCAATTGCTTAGCGCTGAGACACCAACTAGACGAGTTGGTGAAGAACGGTTTCCTAAGGGATTATCTGCAAGAAAAACAGGGGACCGAGGACGTGGCGGCAACAGGGGGTGGCCCGGGGCACGAAGTCCCCGTACACGGTGAGGTCCACACCATCGCAAGAGGGTTCTCGGATGGAGGTTGTATCGCTTCTCAGCGAAGAAGATACGCGCGAACAGTGATGTCGATAGAAGCACAAAGAACCGACGTCGCCTTCGACGTTGACCTGGTCTTTACCAAGGCCGACCTGGAAGACGTTGTCCCTCATGACAATGATCTAGTGGTAATCTTAGCGGTAACCGTAGGAAGGAAGGTGCACCGTGTGTTGGTAGATCAGGGAAGCTCAGCAGACGTAATGTTCTGGACGACTTTCAACAAACTACAACTATCCCCCGACATGCTAAGGCCCTATGGCGACTGTCTCTACGGTTTCACAGGAGACCAGGTAGAGGTGCAGGGATACTTGGAGTTGAGGACCACCTTCACGAATGACACCGCGTCACGTACGGAGAGTATCAGGTAACTTATCGTCAATGCCTTCTCTGCTTATAATATGTTGTTGGGTAGACCAACGCTGAACAGGTTAGGGGCGGTGCTATCGATAAGGCACATGAAGATGAAGCTACCGAACCTGACTGGAAAGGTGATTACCATCAAATCAGATTACAAGGAGGCCAAGCGATGCTATGAGAATAGCCTTAAAACAAGGCGAGAGGTATCTGTGGTCACCAATGGACCACCGTACACTGAGGGGGTCCCCCTGCCTAAGGTTAGTCGCTCCAAACCCGACGGGACCATAGCATAAATCGCCCGCAGGACTAAATCTGATCCGTTTTGAAACTCTGGGAAAAGAGAGACTGCAGAGAAAGTCTCCAACCTAAGAAACATTCCCAGCCAAACGACGCAAACCCCGGTTGAGAAGACCGTAGAGTCTAGAACCGGGGTACCCCGGATAGAAACAGGATCAGTTTCAAGGCCTTACATACAGGGGAAGCAGAGTATGCTAAGGGCTTGGAGAGAAACACCAGGTACCAAGGAATGCAGCTCCGCTAGTTTCACGATCGGTCTCTCCCGTGTGGACCAATCCTCCCAGAAGAACAGAGAACCTCGGGACGAAACACACAGGCTTGAGGCGCTGAAGCAGGGCTCGATTCCTTGCACATGGAATGTAGTTGACTTCAAGTTTTATTTCAGTTAAGCAGGAGTATTGTACATGGTATTAGAGGACACTCTTTTTCCCTTACAAGGGTTTTTTAATGAGGTCACCAGATAAGTTACGATTGAAATATTTTCTCGAGTTATGTACGATTCAGTTAAGAACTTGTTTTCCTTGCATTAGAAGCTGTTGGGTTTAATAGTGCCAAAGTTCAAGAGGGGGGGGGGGGGTGAATTGACCTTTTAAAACTTTCTCGCAGAAACAGTGTTTAACATAGTTTACAGAAAATAAATCGATTTATGTGAAAATGAACAGATTTATTTTGGCACTGTTTGTGTTTGAAAAGCGTTTATACAGCAAGGGTAATCACAAGATTATGCAGAAAGATTTTCCAGATGCTCACACACTGATATTAGAACAAAAACTAGTGAAACACAAAACAACAAACTTCAATTCCAAGCAAGTGATTAAGGTTCGATTGATAGCATGCCAATTAATTGAGTAACCTTTACAATCAACCTGTTCCAGTGGCTTTTAACAAATTATAAGTGTTCTTCTTGAAATCAAACAATTTTCCAGAAATTAAGAACAGTGAATCACAGAACAGCAAGCTTCAATTTTAAGCAATTGATTAAGGTTCAATTAATAGCTTTGACAATTTCTTGAGCAACATATCACAATCAATCTGTTCCAGTGGCTTTTAACAAGTTTTATATGTTCTTATCAGAATCAAACAACTTTTCCAGAAATTAAGAACAGTATGAACCGAGCCCAGAAAGAACAGATTTATTATTTATTGAACAAATTTATTCCTTTGCTGTTTTAACAGTTATGTAGAAACTCAAGTGCAGAGATTAAGAGAGAATGAACACAAGGCAGTTATACTGGTTCACTCAACTGAGCTACATCCAGTCTTCACCTAAAACCAAGGTGAAATTCACTAAATCACAGTACAAGCAAACACAATTCCCACTGTTCTTGAAACCTACAAGAACTTAGGTACTCTTGCTGAAAAAAGCCTATTTCAGCTCACACACACTCTTCAAGAAAACCTATCAAGAAGAGTGTTCAACCAAACTATTACAGGAAATGAAAAGTGAAACGACTACACCTGATTGAGGATACAAAGATCTACCTTAAACCAGTAGGCAAGATTGCTAGAACAGTAGCAACACCTCACACCAAGCTTTTGGAACCAAACCAAGAACAAACACTTTGTGATTTTCGAAACCTTTGAAAAACAAATGGTAATCCTTTGTAAACTCTTAATTCTCTGCTGTAAAACTTGTTTTTGCAAATGTATGAACGATGTTTAAACTCAGAAACAAGTTTTCATTTTATAGAAAACCAACTTATAACAGAATTTTGAAAAACAGTTAAAGCTGTTATAAAATGAACAGATTGAAAATAAAATGAACAAATTTATTTTCGAAAGCAGTTAGAGAATTTGTTAAGTGAGGAGACTTAGTCAACCATTCTGGTGGAGAGATAAAACTGAAAAACGTTTAAGCTAGATATGGCACCAGAGACAAAAAGAATCTATTCATTTACAGATGAACAGATTTATTTTTCAAAACGAAAACAGAAAAGCTTAACTATTTGAAACACAGTCGTTTTGAAAGATAGAAGACTTAGTCAAAATACATGATGCACAAAATCTAATTTTCACAAGACTTAGCCAAGGCATCAATGTAAAAATGAATCTGTTTATTTAGAAAAGAACAGATTTATTTTTATGCAGTAAACATGTTTTTTGTAAAACATGTGAAAAACAGTTTAAGAAAACTTATGCTTGTTCTTATCACATGGCCAGTGGTTATGAGGTGAGTTACTCAGCAAAAGGCCCACTCTTAAACAACCTCTAAGCACTACCTAAGACACACTTAAAGCAAAGCAAAAATACACATGAAATGTACATAAAAAGTCTTCATCAAACATAATCTTGAAGGGGCAGCAACCATCTTCAACAGAAGCCTCGCGAGCGGAAAGGTAGGTTCGTAGAGAACACCTCCCCTCTCGAGTGAAAACGCCAAGGTTAAACGAAATAGTTCGCCAGTTAAATCCTCCTCACCCTTGAGCGAAGCTGAGGTCAGTTAAGCATTTGTTTTCCTAGCGTTAGAAGTCTCGTGGGCGAATAGGTAGGTTCGAGTTAATAGTTCAAGTTAAATCCTCCTCGCCCTTGAGCAAAGCTGAGGTCAGTTAATAGTTCAAGTTAAATCTTCCTCTGAGGTCAGTTAATAGTCATCAGATAAATCATCCGCGCCTTTGAGCGAAGTCGAGGTCAGTTAAGATTTAATTTCCCTTGCACTAGAAGCCTAGTGAGCAGAGAGGTAGGTTCGTAAGAGAACACCTCCCCTCGTGAGTGAAAGCGCCAAGGTAAAATGAAATAATTTGACAGATAAATCCTCTGCGCCTTTAAGCGAAGCCGAGGTCAGTTGAGAGTTTGTTCCCCTTGCGAAGAACACCAAGGAGGAACGACCCAGTTCGCAGTTAAAACCCCTCCCACGATGAGGGGAACATGCAATAGGAAAGTAAAAGTTGCGGACAGGTAATAAAGAGTTTGTGCATCAACCAAATACAAATCAAGGAAGGACCCTGGGAACGATCTGCCCGTTTTCAACAAGGTTCGATACAGTGAAGGGCGTAATATCCATTCTAGGGTGCGCACAAGCAACTTGAGCAAGAGCGTCTTTGAATCCCTCGTCATAAGCTTCGAGAACATCCCCGGTTAGCTCAGACTCCGCTTCTTCAAACCTCTTAGCTTGTTGATGAAGCTCAGCCTCCGCTCGACCCAACTACGCTTCACGACTGATGGACGTTTGTTCAAGTCCCATAATCTTGGACTTGGACTCCTCATTGTCCTCTTCCAGCTCGAAGACCCGAACCCGCAGGGACATAACTCTTGCCTCCAATGCAGTAACCTCTTGGCGCTTGGCATGGAGTAGTTTCGAGAGATGGACCACCTCCTCCCTCAGAGTAGCCTCGCAGGCAGCGAACGAGTGAGCTAGCGAGGAGTCCCCCGACTCAGGCCTGGATAGTAGAGCGTTGAACTGAGCGAGAAGCGCCCCAAAGTTGAAGCCTAGTCTCTCCCTCGCAACGACCTCATCCAAATCCACAGTCACCCCTTGTTGGAAGTCCTTGATGGCATGTTGTAGGACAAGGGGCAGCTTAGGGACAGGAGGAGTAGAAGTACCAATCCCACCAAGGTCAGGGAAAAGGGAAACGCCGGTAGAAGAAGAATGCAAAACCATCGCCAGCGCAGGCTTGGGTCTTTTGCAGATTGGCCCCTCGAAAGAATCCTCGTCTGACTCAATCACCACCGCTTTACCCTTGCAAGGGAGTGGGGTGGGAGACGGTTGGACAGCGGTAAGAGGGACCGAAACCCCAGAATTGGAAAGAATGGGCGAAGGCGCGGTGGTGGCAAAGGCAAGGGCGTGCTGGAGAAAGGTGCCCACGTCCTTTGAAATCCCGTGAAGAAGAGTGAGGATATCATTTAGCCTAGCCCGTTTTCCTTCGCTCAAAACCATGCCTGCGTAAAAATTTAAGAAGAAATACAGAGATAAAGCATGCGAATGTCCGAAAGTAGAACGCGCAAACGCGACATTACGATAGCAAGAATCAACACCTCCCAGAGTTTAGTGTTTCTTGAATCAAAGGAAACCCAAAAACAGAGGGTGATCGATACAGAAATTAAGTAACACAGACAGTTACCAGAACCGGAATCAGTAAACAAGTGTGAACGGGAATCAGGGTTCATACCTGAAACTAATTAATTTTTTTTCGTGGGCGAATACTCATCAGTTTGACCTGAAATTTGGTGCGTTTAGTCCCAAATTTGGTAGAGATTCTTATGTGGAATTTCAGGATAATTTTTCTGAAATTTTCGCGCAAACCAAGGCTATCCTCTACCAAAACTTGTGAAATTTCGCCCTACTTTCTGCAATTTTTATTCTACGTGTGTATTGCCCTGAAAAAATTCATGCAAGTACTTTTATATGTTGTTTTCACCCAGGTAAGGAGACACGTCCATAAACGAATCACAAAAAGAAGATACAGGGAAGAAAAGGAAGCACGTTTTGTTTTCGGAAAACCAGTTTTGTTCACTCTCGGTCTGGGACTTACTACGCCTTACTCCTTGGGTGATTTGGTTTGAAATTTTAACCAGAAGTTTGTCACTGTGTCTATTGAGTTTTGGCAGAGATTTGAGCCCTAGATTCGTCCCACAAGATTAGCAATAAATTTTTTTTGGATCACTGCCAGGACTAAAAGGAAGGTTCGTTTAGGTGTGAAACTGTTTCATTTTTTTCGTGGGTGAATACTCATCTGTTTGACTTGAAATTTGTCGCGTTTTGTCTCGAATTCAGTGGAGATTCTTACGTTGATTTTCAGGAAAAAACTATTTTTGGGAGAATTTTTCAGTTCGCGCAAACCAAGGCTATCCTCTACCAAAACTTGTGAAATTTCACCATACTTTCTGCAATTTTTATTATGCGTTCGTATTGCACTGAAGAAATTCACACAAGGACTTTCATATGTTGTTTGCACCCAGGTAAAGACGCACGTCCATAAAAGAATCACAAAAAGAAGATACAGGGAAGAAAAGGCAGCACATTTTGTTTTCGGAAAACCAGTTTTGTTCATTCTCGGTCTGGGACTTACTACGCCTTACTCCATGGGTGATTTGGTCTGAAGTTTTAACCAGACATTCGTCATTGTATCAATTGAGTTTTGGCTGAGGTTTGAGCCCCAAATTCGTCCCACAAGATTGGCAATAAATTTTTTATTGATCACTGCCAGGGCTGAACGGAAGGTTCGTTTGTGTGTGAAACTGTTTGATTTTTTCGTGGGTGTATACTCATCCGTTTGAAATGAAATTTGTTGTGTTTTGTTCCAAATTCAGTGGATTATCAAACGTGTAATTTTAGAAAAAAACTATTTTGGGAGAATTTTTCAGAAATTTTTTTGCAAAACAAGGCTATCCGCTACAAGAACTTGTGAAATTTCGTTCTTCATTATGCAATTTTTATTCTGCGTCTAAATTGCGCTAAAAAAATTCATGCAAGTACTTTCATATGTTGTTTGCACCCAGGTAAGGAGACACGTCCATAAACGAATCACAAAAAGAAGATACGGGGAAGAAAAGGCAAGACGTTTTATTTTCGGAAAACCAGTTTTGTTCACTCTCGGTCTAGGACTTATTACGCCTTACTCCTTGGGTATTTTTGTTTGAAATTTTTACCAGACGTTCGTCACTGTGTTTATTGAGTTTTGGCTGAGATTTGAGCCCCAGATTCGTCCCACAAGATTGGCAATACATTTTTTATTAATCACTTCCAGGGCTGAACGGAAGGTTCGTTTGTGTCTGAAACTGGTTGATTTTTTTCGTTGGTGAATACTCATCTGTTTGACCTGAAATTTTTCGCGTTTTGTCCTAAATTCAGTGAAAATTCTTACGTGGAATTTTAGGAAAAAACTATTTCGGTAGATATTTTCATAAATTTATCATGCAAACCAAGGCTATCGTGTACCAAAACTTGTGAAATTTCACCTTACTTTATGCAATTTCTATTCTGCGTCCGTATTGCGTTGAAAATATTCACACAAATACTTTCAGATGTTGTTTGCACCTATATAAGGAGGCACGTCCATAAATGAATCACAAAAAGAAGATACGGTGAAGAAAAGGCAGGACGTTTTGTTTTCGGAAAACTAGTTTTGTTCACTTTCGGTCTGGGACTTACTACGCCTTACAACCTTGGATGGTTTGGTCTGAAATTTTTAGGAGACTTTCGCCACTGTGTGTATTGAGTTTTGGCTGAGATTTGAGCCCCAGATTCGTCTCAAGAGATTGGCAATAAATTTTTTATTGATCATTGCTAGGGCCGAAAGGAAGGTTCGTGTCTATGTGCAACTGTTTGATTTTTTTCGTGGGTGATTACTTATCTGTTTGACCTGAAATTTCTCGCGTTTTGTCCCAAATTCAATGGAGATTCTTACGTGAAATTTCAGGAAAAAACTATTTTGGGAGAATTTTTCAGAATTTTTCGTGCAAACCAAGGCTTCCTCTACTAAAACTTGTGAAATTTCGCCCTACTTTCTGCAATTTTTATTCTGCGTCCGTATTTTGCTAAAAAAATTCACGCAAGTACTTTCATATGTTGTTTGGACCCAGGTATGGAGCACGTTCATAAACGAATCACAAAAAGAAGATACGGGGAAAGAAAGGCAGGACGTTTTTTTTTCGGAAAACCAGTTTTGTCCACTCTCGGTTTGAGACTTACTACGCTTTACTCCTTGGATGTTTTGGTCTACAGGCTCTACCATAAGTTCTTCATTGTGTCTATTGAGTTTTGACTAAGATTTGAGACCTAGATTCGTCCCACAAGATTGCCAATAAATTTTTTATTGATCACTGCCAGAGCTGAAAGGAAGGTTCGTTTGTGTGTGAAACTATTTGATTTTTTTCGTGGGTGAATACTCATCCGTTTGACCTGAAATTTGACGCGTTTTGTTCCAAATTCAGTAGAGATTTTTACGTGGAATTTCAGGAAAAACCTATTTTGGGAGAATTTTTCAGAAATTTTCGTGCAAACCAAGACTCATCACTTCTGGACAGCAAGCACTCTTTTGAAGAGTTAGTTTCCATGATATTCAACAAGTAAATGTTATTCACTCTCTTACCAGTAAACAATGCCTTACTAGATGAATTACTTGAGATTGTGCAGCCACTTGACTCAAAATTCACTTTGTATCCTTTGTCACAAACCTGACTTATGCTGAGAAGACTATGCTTAAGTCCTTCTACATACAACACATTCTCAATGGTTGTTGAATTCCCTGTTCCAACAGTTCCTCTGCCTAAAATCCTCCCTCGGTTATTATCACCATAGGTCACATGTCCTTCTGCTTTGAGCTTTAAGCTGGTGAACTTTGTAAGATCTCCAGTCATATGCTTGGAACAGCCACTGTCCAAGTACCATTGGTTTTTCTTGCTTCCAATCTGCAAAACAGAATAAAAAATTTACAAATGGTACCCTTTTCAGTATAGGGTCCAGCACAGATTAACACCTTCTCTTTGGTAGCCATTTAGCTAAGTTCTTAGGCACAAGATGTTTTCTAGCAATGCAAGACCTAGATGTATGACCAGATTTCATGCAGTAAAAACAGGTTACATGAGATGCCTTTTTGCCACTGTTAAAAGTTGAAAAAACTGATTTTGCTGGAACAAAAAAACTTGAAAGCTTTTTGACATTGGTTGTATTTCCAGGGGTATAACCAAGTCCATTCTTATTGAAAACAGCATTCTGTGATCCAAGGAGAGACTCAAGGTTTTCTCTGCCCTTGGTGAAATTGGAAAGGGTTTTCAGCAAATATTCCACTTGTTTTTCCAATTTTTTGCAATTTTCACAGTTTTTAATAGAGGCATGCAAACAAGTCAGTTCAAGGCTTACCAAATCTGTTTTGGCCTTATGCAATTCTTCCTCAAGTGTTTTTACTTTAGGTGCAAGCACATTATTTACCTTTTGCAGCTTATTGCATATTACAGCTAGCCTATTGGCTTCCTCATGTGTTTCCTTGAAGGCAGCAAGCAAATCATCATAGTTATCAGAATCAGCAGAAAAATTACTTACTGATTCAGAGCTTGACTCCTCATCCTTCATCATGAAGCACAAATTATTCTCCTCATCTTCTGTTGAAGAGCTGCTAGTTGAGGATACTTCATTTTTCTCCCATGAAATGTAGGCTCTTCTTCCTTTGTTCCTTTCAGATTTCTTGCTGGCAGATTTGTCCCTTGTTTGATTGTCTGGACAATCTGTTTTGATATGCCCTGTTTTGCCACATCCAAAGCAAGTATATTTAGAGGAATTTGAATCATTGGGTTTAGAATACCTTTTTTTCTGCTGGTTC
The DNA here is from genome assembly GCF_000499845.2 of Phaseolus vulgaris. Classification (NCBI taxonomy): domain Eukaryota; kingdom Viridiplantae; phylum Streptophyta; class Magnoliopsida; order Fabales; family Fabaceae; genus Phaseolus; species Phaseolus vulgaris. The sequence goes on from NC_023749.2 coordinate 49,928,960, forward strand.
CTGTTTTTGCTTTTCTTCCTCAGGAATTTGCTGAATCTTTTTGTAAGAAGGCTGATTGTATCATCATCTTCAGCATCTTCTTTTTCTTCCTTGATCTCATCCAATTCAGTTGCTTTCAGTGCAAGCCCTTTGGGTTTTCTCTCTGTTGTTTCCTGCTCTTTAAGTCTTTTAAGCTCTAGCTCATGCTCCATCAGCTTTCCAAACAGTGCAGCAGTTTCCAATTTTGACAGATCACGGCTTTCAGAGATAGCTGTCACCTTTGGTTGCCAGCTTCTGTCGAGGCACTTCAATATCTTTGTGTTGAGCTCCTCTCTGTCAAATTCTTTTCCCAAGCCAGTGAGGTGATTCACAATGTGGGTGAATCTCTTCTGCACATCAGCAATGCTCTCCTCGGGTTGCATTCTGAACAACTCATATTCTTGGATGAGTGCATGTTTCCTTGACCTTTTCACATCTTCAGTACCTTCATGAGTCACTTCTAAGACTTCCCACATCTCCTTAGCTGACTTACATTGAGATATCCTGAAGAACTCATCCATTGTCAATGCAGAGGTTATGATGTTCTTGGCCACAAGATCATGTTGAGCCTTCCTCCTTTCGGTCTCATTCCATTCTGATCTTGGCTTTTCCACTTGTTCATCCTTGACAACCTGCATTGGCACATAAGGTCCATTGACCACAGCTTCCCAAATTAATGCATCAATGGATTCCATAAAAATTCTCATTCTAACTTTCCAAAATGCATAATTCATTCCATTAAACATAGGTGGTCTATTAACAGCAGAACCTTCAACAAAAAGCACATTGAACTCAGACATTATTACAAACAAACTTGATTAAAATACAAGTCCTAGCACTTGATACCAATTGTTGGGTTTAATAGTGCCAAAGTTCAAGAGGGGGGGTGAATTGACCTTTTAAAACTTCTTCGCAGAAACAATGTTTTAGCCCAGTTTTACAGAAAATAAATCGATTTATGTGAAAATGAACAGATTTATTTCAGCACTGTTTTTCTGTTTGAAACGCTTTTAATACAACAAGGTTAATCACAAGACTATGCAGTGAGAGTTTCCAGCAGCACACACACAGATATCAGATTTGAAAAACAGTGAAACACAAAAACAGCAAACTTCAATTTCAAGCAAGTGATTAAGGTTCAATTGATAGCATGCTAGTTAATTGAGTGACCTTTGCAAACAAGCTGTTCCAGTGGCTTTTAACAGACTATGAGTGTTCTTCTTGATGTCAAGAAATTTTCCAGAAATTAAGAGCAATGAATCACAAAACAGCAAGCTTCAACTTTAAGCAATTGTTTAAGGTTCAATTAATAGCATTGACAGTTTCTTGAGCAGCCTATCACAGTCAATCTGTTCCAATGATTTTTAGCAGATTATATATGTTCTTATCAGATTCAAACACCTTTTTCAGAAATCAAGAACAGTATGCACAGTGCCCAGAAAGAACAGATTTATTTTCAATTGAACAGATTTATTTCTTTGTTGTTTTATCAATTATGCAAAAACGAAATTGCAGAGAGAGAGAGAGAATGAACACAAGCAATTATACTGGTTCACTCAACCTGAGCTACATCCAGTCTTCACCAACAACAGGTGGAATTCACTAACACACAGTACAACCAAGTACAATTCCCACTGTTCTTGAAACCTACAAGAACTTAGGTACTCTTGCTGAAAAAACCTATTTCAGCATACACACACACCCACTCTTCAAGAACACCTATCAAGAAGAGTGTTCAACCAAACTATTACAAGAAAGAGATGTGAAAAGACTACACCTGATTGAGGATATACAGATCTGCCTTAAACCAGTAGGCAAGATTGCTAGAACAGTAGCTGCACCTCACACCAAGCTTTTGGAACCAAACCAAGAACAAGCACTTTGTGATTTTTTGAAATCTTTGAAGAACAAATGCTAATCCTTGAAAACACTTAACTCTCTGCTGTCAAAACTTGTTTTTTTGCAAATGTATGAACTGTTTGAATCGTTATTAAACTCAGAAACAAGTTTGCATTTTATAGAAAGCCAGCTTATAACAGAATTTTGAAAAACAGTTAAAGCTGTTATAAAATGAACAGATTGAAAATAAAATGAACTGATTTATTTTCAAAAAGCAGTTAGAGAATCTGTTAAGTGAGGAGACTTAGTCAACCATTCTGGTGCAGAGATAAAACTGAAAACGTTTAAGCTTGACATGGCACCAGAGGCAAAAAGAATCTATTCATTTACAGATGAACAGATTTATTTTTCAAAACAAAAACAGAGGAAGTTTAACTATTTGAAACTCAGTCGTTTTGAAAAGAAGAAGACTTAGTCAAAATACCTGATGCACAAAATCTAATTTTTACAAGACTTAGCCAAGGCATCAGTGTAAAAAATGAATCTGTTTATTTTGAAAAGAAAAGATTTATTTTTATGCAGTAAACGTGTTTTTGTGTAAAACATGTGAAAAACAGTTTAAGAAAACTTATGCTTGTTCTTATCACATGGCCAGTGGTTATGAGGTGAGTTACTCAGCAAAAAGCCCACTCTTAGACAACCTCTAAGCACTAACTAAGACATACTTAAAGCAAAGCAAAAAAACACATGAGATGTACATTTAAGACTTCATCAAACACTACATATAGGTCTTCATCAAACACAATCTTGAAGGGACAGCAACCATCTTCAACAGTTTGCACCCAGGTATGGAGGCACGTCCATAAAGGAATGACAAAAAGAAGATACGGGGAAGAAAAGCCAGGACGTTTTGATTTCGGAAAACCAGTTTTCTTCACTCTCGGTCTGGGACTTACTACGCCTTACTCCTTGGGTGTTTTGGTCTGAAATTTTGACCAGACGTTCGTCACTGTGTCTATTGAGATTTAGTTGATATTTGAGCCCTAGATTCGTCCCAGAAGACTAGCAATAAATTTTTTATTGATCATTGCCAGGGCTGAAAAGAAGGTTCGTTTGTGTGTGAAACTATTTGATTTTTTTCGTGGGTGAATACTCATCCGTTTGAACCGAAATTTGTCGCGTTTCATCCCAAATTCAGTGGAGATTCTTACGTGGAATTTTCTGAAAAAACTATTTTGGGAGAATATTGCAGAAATTTTCGTGCAAACCAAGGCTATACTCTACCGAAACTTCTGAAATTTTGCCCTACTTTCTGCAATTTTTATTCTGCGTCCGTATTGCGCTGAAAAGATTCACACAAGTACTTTCATATGTTGTTTGCACCCAGGGAAGCAGGCCCGTCCATAAACGAATCACAAAAAGAAGATACGGGGAAAATAGCCAGGACGTTTTGTTTTCGGAAAACCAGTTTTGTTCACTCTCGGTTTGGGATTTACTACGCCTTACTCCATGGGTGTTTTGGTCTAAAATTTTGACCAGACGTTCGTCACTGTGTCTATTGAGTTTTGCCTGATATTTGAGCCCTAGATTCGTCCCACAAGATTGGAAATAAATTTTTTATTGATCAATGCCACGGATGAAAGGAAGGTTTGTTTACCTCTGAAACTGTTTGATTTTTTTCGTGGGTGGATACTGATTCGTTTGACCCAAAATTTGTCACGTTTCGTCCCAAATTCAGTGGATATTCTTACGTGGAATGTTAGGAAAAAACTATTGCGGGAGAATTTTTCAAAAATTTTCGTGCAAACCAAGACTATACTCTACCGAAACTTGTGAAATTTCTCCCTACTTTCTGCAATTTTTATTCTGCGTCCGTATTGCGCTGAAAAAATTCACACAAGTACTTTCATATGTTGTTTGCACCCAGGGAAGGAGACACGTCCATAAACGAATGACAAAAAGAAGATACGGGGAAGAAAAGCTAGGACATTTTATTTTTGGAAAACAGGTTTTGTGCACTCTCGGTCTCGGACGTACTACGCCTTACTCCTTGGGTGTTTTGGTCTGAAATTTTGACTAGACGTTCGTCACTGGATCTATTGATTTTTGCCTTAGATTTGAGCCCCATATTCGTCACACAAGACTGGCAATAAATTCTTTATTGATCACTGCTAGAGTTGAAAGGAAGATTCGTTTGTTTGTGCAACTGTTTGATTTTTTTCGTGGGTTAATACTCATCCGTTTGACCCTCAAATTTTCGCGTTTAGTCCCAAATTCAGTGGATATTCTTACGTGGAATTTCAGGAAAAACTGTTCCGGGAGAATTTTTCAGATATTTTCGTGTAAACCAAGGCTATCCTCTACCAAAACCTGTGAAATTTCGCCCTACTTTCTGCAATTTTTATTCTGCGTCCGTATTGCGCTGAAAAAATTCACACAAGTACTTTCATATGTTGTTTGCACCCAGGTAAGGAGGCACGTCCATAAACGAATGACAAAAAGAAGATACGGGGAAGAAAAGCCAGGACGTTTTGATTTCGGAAAACCAGTTTTCTTCACTCTCGGTCTGGGACTTACTACGCCTTACTCCTTGGGTGTTTTTGTCTGAAAATTTGACCAGACGTTCGTCATTGGGTCTAGTGAGTTTTTGCCAAGATTAGAGCCCCAGATTCGTCCTACAAGATTGACAATAAATTTTTTATTGATCACTGCCAGGGCTTAAAGGAAGGTTCCTTTGTGTGTGAAAATATTTGAATTTTTTTTGTGGGTGAATACTCATCCGTTTGACCCGAAATTTGTCGCGTTTCGTCCTAAATTCAGTGGAGATTCTTACGTGGAATTTTCTGAAAAAACTATTCTTGGAGAATTTTTTAGAAATTTTCGTGCAAACCAAGGCTATCCTCTACCGAAACTTGTAAAATTTTGCCCTACTTTTTGCCATTTTTATTCTGCGTCTGTATTGCCCTTAAAAAATTCACACAAGTATATTCATATGTTGTTTGCACCCAGGTAAGGAGGCACGTCCATAAACGAATCACAAAAAGAAGATACGGGGAAGAAAAGTCAGGATGTTTTATTTTCGGAAAACAAGTTTTGTGCACTCTTGGTCTCGGACGTACTACGCCTTACTCCTTGGGTGTTTTGGTCTGAATTTTTGACCAGACGTTTGTCACTAGGTCTATTGAGTTTTGTCTGAGATTTGAGCCCCAGATTCGTCCCACAAGACTGGCAATAAATTCTTTATTGATCACTGCCAGAGGTGAAAGGAATATTCGTTTGTCTGTGAAAATGTTTGATTTTTTTCGTGGGTGAATACCCATCCGTTTCACCTGAAATTTGTCACGTGTCGTCCTAAATTCAGTGGATATTCTTACGTGGAATTTCAGGAAAAACTGTTCCGGGAGAATTTTTCAGATATTTTCGTGTAAACCAAGGCTATCCTCTACCAAAACCTGTGAAATTTCGCCCTACTTTCTGCAATTTTTATTCTGCGTCCGTATTGCGCTGAAAAAATTCACACAAGTACTTTCATATGTTGTTTGCACCCAGGTAAGGAGGCACGTCCATAAAGATATGAAAAAAAAAAAGATACGGGGAAGAAAAGCCAGGACGTTTTGATTTCGGAAAACCAGTTTTCTTCACTCTCGGTCTGGGACTTACTATGCCTTACTCCTTGGGTGTTTTGGTCTGAAATTTTGACCAGACATTTGTCATTGTGTCTATTGAGATTTGGCTGAGATTTGAGCCCTAGATTCGTCCCACAAGACTAGCAATAAATTTTTTATTGATCATTGCCAGGGCTGAAAAGAAGGTTCGTTTGTGTGTGAAACTATTTGATTTTTTTCGTGGGTGAATACTCATCCGTTTGAACCGAAATTTATCGCGTTTCGTCCCAAATTCAGTGGAGATTCTTACGTGGAATTTTCTGAAAAAACTATTTTGGGTGAATATTGCAGAAATTTTCGTGCAAACCAAGGCTATACTCTACCGAAACTTCTGAAATTTTGCCCTACTTTCTGCAATTTTTATTCTGCGTCCGTATTGCGCTGAAAAGATTCACACAAGTACTTTCATATGTTGTTTGCACCCAGGGAAGGAGGCCCGTCCATAAACAAATCACAAAAAGAAGATACGGGGAAAATAGCCAGGACGTTTTGTTTTCGGAAAACCAGTTTTGTTCACTCTCGGTTTGGGATTTACTACGCCTTATTCCATGGGTGTTTTGGTCTAAAATTTTGACCAGACGTTCGTCACTGTGTCGATTGAGTTTTGCTTGATATTTGAGCCCTAGATTCGTCCCACAAGACTGGAAATAAATTTTTTATTGATCAATGCCACGGATGAAAGGAAGGTTTGTTTACCTCTGAAATTGTTTGATTTTTTTCGTGGGTGGATACTGATTCGTTTGACCCAAAATTTGTCACGTTTCGTCCCAAATTCAGTGGATATTCTTACGTGGAATGTTAGGAAAAAACTATTGCGGGAGAATTTTTCAAAAATTTTCGTGCAAACCAAGACTATACTCTACCGAAACTTGTGAAATTTCTCCCTACTTTCTGCATTTTTTATTCTGCGTCCGTATTGCGCTGAAAAAATTCACACAAGTACTTTCATATGTTGTTTGCACCCAGGGAAGGAGACACTTCCATAAACGAATGACAAAAAGAAGATACGGGGAAGAAAAGCTAGGACATTTTATTTTTGGAAAACAGGTTTTGTGCACTCTCGGTCTCGGACGTACTACGCCTTACTCCTTGGGTGTTTTGGTCTGAAATTTTGACTAGACGTTCGTCACTGGGTCTATTGATTTTTGCCTTAGATTTGAGCCCCATATTCGTCACACAAGACTGGCAATAAATTCTTTATTGATCACTGCCAGAGTTGAAAGGAAGATTCGTTTGTTTGTGCAACTGTTTGATTTTTTTTTGTGGGTGAATACAAATCCATTTGACCTGAAATTTGTGGCGTTTTGTCCCAAATTCAGTGAAGATTCTTACGTGGAATTTCAGGAAAAAACTATTTTGGGAGAATTTTTCAGAAATTTTCGTGCAAACCAATACCAAAACTTGTGAAATTTCGCCCTACTTCTGCAATTTTTATTCTGCATCCGTATTTTGCTGAAAAAATTCACGCAAGTACTTTCATATGTTGTTTGGACCCAGATAAGGAGGCACATCCCTAAACGAATCAAAAAAATAAGATGCGGGGATGAAAAGGCAGGACGTTTTTTTTTCGGAAAACCAGTTTTGTTCACTCTCGGTCTGGGACTTACTACTTCTTACTCCTTGGATGTTTTGGTCTGAAATTTTGACCAGACGTTCGTCACTGTGTCTATTGAGTTTTGGCTGAGATTTGAGCCCCAGATTCGTCCTAAATGATTGGCAATAAATTTGTTTTTAATCACTGCCAGGGCTGAAAGGAAGGTTCGTTTATGTGTGAAACTATTTGATTTTTTTTTGTGGGTGAATACTCATTCTTTTGACCTGAAATTTGTCGCGTTTTGTCATAAATTCAGTGGAGATTCTTAGGTGGAATTTTAGGAAAAAACTATTTCGGAAGAATTTTTCAAAAATTTTCATGCGAACAAAGGCTGTCCTCTACCAAAACTTGTGAAATTTCGCCCTACTTTCTGCAATTTTTATTCTGCGTCAGTATTTTGCTGAAAAAATTGATGCAAGTATTTTCATATATTTTTTTGCACCCAGGTAAAGAGGCACGTCCATAAACGAATCACAAAAACAAGATACGGGGAAGAACGTTTTGTTTTCGGAAAACCAGTTTTGTTCACTCTCAGTCTAGGACTTACTACGCCTTACTCCTTGGGTGTTTTGGTATGAAATTTTAACTAGACGTTCGCCACTGTGTCTATTGACTTTTGGCTGAGATTTGATCCCCAAATTCGTGCCACAAGAATGGCAATAAAGTTTTTATTGATCACTGCCAGAACTGAAAGGAAGGTTCGTTTGTTTGTGAAATTGTTTGATTTTTTTCGTGGGTGAATACTCATTCGTTTGACCTGAAATTTGTCGCGTTTTTTCCCAAATTTGGTGGAGATTCTTACATGGAATTTCACGAAAAAAAATATTTCAGGAGAATTTTTCAGAATTTTTCGTGCAAACCAAGGCTATCCTCTATCAAAAAATTGTGAAATTTCCCCCTACTTTCTTCAATTTTTATTCTACGTCGGTATTGCGCTGAAAAAATTCACACAAGTACTTTCACGTGTTCTTTGCACCCTGGTAAGAAGGCACATCCATAAACGAATCACATAAGGAAAATACGGGGAAGAAAAGCCAATTCGTTTTGTTTTCCGAAAACCAATTTTGTTCACTCTCGGTCTGGGACTTACTACACCTTACTCCTTGGGTGTTCTGGTCTGAAATTTATACCACCCGTTCGTCACTGTTTCTATTGAGTTTTAGCTGAGATTTGAGCCCCAGATTCGTCCCACAAGATTGGAAATAAATTTTTTATTGATCACTGTCGGGGCTGAAAGGAAGGTTCGTTTGTGTGTGAAACTGTTTGATTTTTTTCGTGGGTGAATACTCATCCGTTTGACCTGAAAATTGTCGCGTTTTGTCCCAAATTCAGTGTAGATTTTTAAGTGGAATTTCAAGAAAAAACTATTTCCGGAGAATTTTTCAGAAATTTTTGTGCAAACTAAGGCTATCCTCTACCAAAACTTTTGAAATTTCCCCTGTTTTCTGCAATTTTTATTCTGCGTCCGTATTGCGCTGAAAAAATTCACGCAAGTACTTTCACATGTTCTTTGCACCCTGGTAAGGAGGCACATCCATAAACGAATCACAAAAGGAAGATATGGAGAAGAAAAGCCAGAAAGTTTTGTTTTCGGAAAACCAGTTTTGTTCACTCTCGGTCTGGGACTTACTACGCCTTACTCCTTTGGTGTTTTGGTCTGAAATTTTTAGCAGACATTCGTCACTGTGTCTATTGAGTTTTGGATGAGATTTGAGCCCTAGATTCGTCCCACAAGATTGGCAATAAATTTTTTATTGATCACTGTCAGGGCTGAAAGGAAGTTTCGTTTGTGTGTGAAACTGTTTGATATTTTTCGTGGGTGAATACTCATCCGTTTGACCTGAAATTTTTGCGTTTTCGTCCCAAATTCAGTGAAGATTCTTACGTGGAATTTCAGGAAAAAAATATTTCTAGAGAATTTTTCAGAAATTTTTGTGCAAACCAAGGCTATCCTCTACCAAAACTTGTGAAATTTCCTCCTACTTTCTGCAATTTTTATTCTGCGTCTGCATTGCGATGAAAAAATTTACGCAAGTACTTTCACATGTTCTTTGCACCCAGGTAAGGAGGCATGTGCATAAACAAATCACAAAAGGAAGATACGGGGAAGAAAAGCCAAGACGTTTTGTTTTTCGATAACCAATTTTGTTCATTCTCGATCTAGGACTTATTACGCCTTACTCCTTGGGTTTTTTGTTCTGAAATTTATACCACACGTTCGTCACTGTGTCTATTGAATTTTGGCTAAGATTTGAGCCCCAGATTCGTGCCACAAGATTGGAAATAAATTTTTTATTGATCATTTCCGGGGCTGAAAGGAAGGTTCGTTTGTGTGTGAAACTGTTTGATTTTTTTGTGGGTGAATACTCATCCGTTTGACTTGGAATTTGTCGCGTTTTGTCCCAAACTCAGTGGAGATTCTTACGTGGAATTTCAGTAAAAAAAAATTATTTCGGGAGAATTTTTCAGAAATTTTCGTGCAAATGAGGCTACCTACGATCGATAGCGAGAGAATGCATAAATGCGTAAAGGAAGCGCGAGAATGCTTGAGGAAGAAGGCGAAACGACCGAAGAGTTTCAGAGAATGATGTAATAAGCGATTGGACGCGCATGTTTTCAAGAGTTTAAAAGCAAACAAAGAAGCGTAAACGACGTTAAACCCTAGCTGTTGATCAAAGACACGTGTGCACAGATAAGACAGGCCCAAAAAGACGTTACTTTGGCGTCGTATTTACGTCCTGTCGCACAGAGCCACGTAGGTCACCCAGGGCAAGGACTTAGCCTCTTTGCTGAACGCGTTACAGCTCAAGGCTAGGGGTCTTGTGTACTGACCATTCCCCGGGCGTTGACTGACCATTACTAATGTGGGTGCCATGTAAGCGGGTACCTCGCGAAGCACGTGCGCCAAGGAGCCAAGAGTGGTCAGACATCGGTCATCAGGATGTACCGACGTGCCACTAAACAATGTGGAGAGGTCAGACATCGGAAACCCAAACAGTAGAGATGGGCCACGAGAAGTGGATCCCAAATCACACGCTAATTATCAGTAAGGGAGAAGCCTAGATCACGAGGGCCCATGCGTGTAGAGTGGATGACGCATTTAGGCGTAACACAAAGTATAGAGCCACTGGAAGGATATGACCTGCAAGGGTCATGTTCAGGGGTGAGCTGCATGCATGGCACGTGATCAACTAGGGCACTCCTGGAGGCGGGTGACCCCAGAGATCAGGTGCACGAGGAGGCACCCAGGTGGTCATCCCGTTAGAGGTTGCACTCCAGTTAGGGATCCCACATGCTAGGTTATCCTGAGAGTAAGGTAATAAAAGTGTTGGGCCCGCCCATCAGAAATGCCCATTTCAGGTAAAGAGGAAACCCTAGTTTCAGTCTATAAATAGTAAGTTAACAAACTTGACAAGGGAGAATTCTCTTGCGTCGCTAAACACACACACAGTAGCAAGATTATACAGTTTCGGTGTTTCCTAGCCCTAGTACTGACTTGAGCGTCGGAGTGCAAATGGTCGCTAGGGCGCCTTTTGTCTTTGTGTTTTCAGGTGTTCATCACAGGAAAGGCACATGCGAATGTAAGGAATCTGAGCGTGAGAGTGACGTAGGCGCACGAAGGCGTTTCAAGTCAACCGGCAGGAACAATAAGTATATTTAAATCAAACTTTTGCACATATAACTCTTAGTATGACATCCACTATTTCACATAATTTCGTAACATGTAAATTTTGTAGTTTTAAGTAAAGTAAAACGTACAAACCGTATATTGTACTTTTAAACCTGACCTATATGTGTTTATTATATTAAAGACTCAAATATATTATTAAAATAAAGAAAAAAAATAGGATAAATTCATAATGTATATTGAACAAATAAGGTTATATTTTTATAAAGATAAAAATATATAGAAAATATGGTCTAAGCCTAATACATAGATAGAAATATCTAAAACTATCTATAATATCTAACAATATCTATAATATCTCATAATATTTAATAATTTATCATAATATTTAATAATATCTAACACTACTCTTAAGCTAGTGCATATAAATCATATGTACCCAACTTGTTATAAATATAATCAATCATAGGTCCTTGTAGGGATTTAATAAAAATATCTGTTAATAGATCATTTGAATTAATAAACTCAGTCTTGATATCTTCCGATACAAACTTTTCTCCAATAAAATGACAACCAATCTCAATATGCTTTGTTCTTTCATGAAAAATAGTATTTGACCTAATATGAAGAGCAACCCGATTATCACATACAAGTGTCCTTTGAGCCACCTTTCCAAATTGCAATTCTTTAAGTATCTAAAATAAGCTCACAACTAGTCGAGGCCATAGCTCTATATTCTACCTCTACACTGGATCTTGCCACAACACTTTGTTTCTTGCTCTTCCAAAAGATATCAAGTTACCACCAATGGAGACGCAATATTCGAAAGTTGATCTTCTACCAAATGGAGATCATGCCCAATCAACATCTAAATAACATTGCTAAATTTTCCAAACAAAGCCCTAGGAGACTGCTTAAGACCATATAAGGATTTGCGGAGATGACATACCAATTCAAAAGACTCCCCTTGAGCAACAAAGTTGAGAGGTTTGCTCCATATAAATTTCTTCCTACAAATCCCCATTAAGAAATTCATTTTTAACATACAATTGATAAAGAGGTCATCATTGAAGAGCAAGCATGGTTATGAATAAGCAAACACCATCTTTGCCATTGGAGAAAAAGTATCACCATAGTCTAAACCAAAAATTTAGGTATAACCCTTAACCACAAGTTGAGTTTTGAGATGATCAATAGTACAATGAAGACCAACTTTGATAGAAAAAATCCACCTACAACCAACAACAGATTTCTTAAAGGGTAAAGGAACGAGTTACGAAGTTCCATTATTTTGAAGTACACTCATTTCATCAAACATGACTTGATGTCAACCATGATAGGCTAATGCATCACCTATAGATTTTGGAATGCATATATAAGAAATAAACGAAAGGTAGGAGAGGATCATAAGTATACCTACCTTTCGTTTATTTCTTCTATATATTTTTATCTTTATAAAAATATAAGTCTATGTGTTAAATATACATTATGAATTTATCCTATTTTTTTACATTATTAAAGGCTTTAATATAATAAACACATACTAAATACAGGTTTCAAAGGACAATATATAGTTTGTACGTTTTACTTTTCTTAGAGTTATATGTGTAAAAGTTTGATTTAAATATACTTATAAATAAATTTTAAAGTAAATATGTGTTTTAGTTATTACAATATTATTTAATTTCTAATTGTGGTATATTTATCATTTTAATTCTTTGTTGTATGTTTATTTAAAAGATTATACATAAATTATAAATACGAAAATATAGATAATTTATTTTAATTGGATTTTAATGATAAGTAGAACCATCACCCTTACAATTTATTTTTCAAGTAAAATCTCTAACACTAAAAAAAAAAGCAGATGAATAAGTTTTTAGAATGTTTCTTACTTCATCTTGAAGAATAGGAATCTACTGAGCATAGAATTTTCTATCTATATGCTAAAAATATTCATATTATACTTTAATGTGATGTTTAATAAGAGTTATAATATTCCAATTTTATATGTTTTTGTATAAATATAAGAGTTAGAGATGTCCAATATAATTTTGTTAAGAATATGTAATTACGAAACAACTGTGTAATTTTTTTTTATTTGAATGTACAAGTTGCATAAGAAATTATTTAAAAACAATATCTAATGTTTAAATTTTTATTTTTATTTACTCATTAAAGTTTCACATTTTTTTAAACATTAAAAATAAATTATCATTATGAAAAGTTGATTATAAAAGTAAATGTATATGTTTTCTTTTTTTAATTTAAGTTTATTAAGATAACGTAGATTGATTCTATTATAATTTTATTTTTAAGAGAGATTTCAAAGAGTTAAGAAAGAAAAATATATCTAAATTGTTTAAGATATTTACTCTTAAGTAATGAAAAATTATTCAAGGTATAAAACCATTTGAATGAAATAAATCTTATAAAATGTATATTTTAAGGTAAATCTAAGTTATTAAAATAAATGAATAATGAGAAGTAGAGCTTAATGCATAGGAAAAAATTACTATAATAATTTAATTAAATTTTTTTATGATGAAAAAATTATATTTTTCACTATTATTGTACCGGAATTAAAACAATAATCGAATATAAATAAAGTAGCAAAATTTTATTTGAAGAATTTGATGAATACTTAACACCTGTAACGACACATGCAGATTGGAGGCCTAAAATCATTATTACAAAAACCAATTGCTCTGTTTTGAGACTTTTTTGGGCAATCAATGAAACAGTTCTCTTCACAGTAATCATACAACTTCACGTCACAATTCTTTCCTTCTACCACTTTCATTGGTCCTTCATTTCCTACAACAAACAAAAACTTGTGTAAAAACACAAAATCTTTGAAAAAAAACATGAGCAATTGAAAAGCAAAGCATACCAATGCCAATGAAAAGAACCAGAATGAGCATAAGTGAGAATGTGATCTTCATTGCAATTTAACTTTGGAACAATGTTTCTTCCTTAAATGCAATTCTGATTAGATTGATACAATGCTATGATAAACGGTCTATATATATACACATACATAGGAGACAACACAATTCATTGACTCTATTTTGTGCAACTACATAATGTCAATGTATTATTACCAAAAAAAATGCTAGGATTTATCTTGTTTATTAAATTTTAATCCTAACATGCAAATAACATTTACTATATAATTTATTTCAATCAAATTATTTTCTTAATTTAACTGATAGAATTATGAAACTTTTTCTTACTTATTTATAACAATTATTAATACAATACTTTTACTATTTTTATAAGAAATAATGAAGTATATATGTAATGACATTAGTTTGAATTAGTAAATGTATTTAATGTTAAGATGTAAATAAATTTTAATATATATTTAATACTTTTTTAAATTTTGGTTTCAATATTTTTCAAAATTGCTTTATATAAAGTCAACTTAAATTTAATGTAACAGCTATTTATTTTCTGGTATTAATAATTTTTTAAATTTTGGTTTCAATATTTTTCAAAATTGCTTTAAATAAAGTCAACCTAAATTTAATGTAACAGTTATTTATTTCCAGGTATTAATAAGTTTTTAAATTTTGGTTTCAATATTTTTCAAAATTGCTTTAAAAAGTCAACTTAAATTTAATGTAACAGTTATTTATTATATAAAAGAGCTGCTTGTTAAACTTTTTTAATCAACTTTTAATAAAATAATTTTACTTTCAAATAAATAAAGTAAAATTATCTTTTTTTAAATAAATAATTCAATAAAGTATTCCTTTTAAATATTAAATAATTATTCTTTTAAAATAATCATTACATAATTTTCTTAATATTCTTACCAAATTTTGCATTTATATATTTTTTAATTGTATTATTTTAATTTATTTTAATTATTTTAATATTGATTTTAGAAAATTATATATATTTTAAATTATATTATTTTATTTTAATAAAAGTATAAAATATATTGTATTTCTGTTAGAGAAATAAATATATTTTTTTATAAAACTTGATACTAGTCATCATTATTATCTATTAGTAGACTTTAAATGTAATCAATCTTATAAAATCAGTTTATCTTATAAAATCAGTTTATAAGAGTGTTTCTAACGATAGTGTTAGATTTTTTACTTAGAAAACGGTGATGTTTTACTTATCACTAAAATTCAACTAAAATAAATTTCCTAAACTTTAGTATTTTTATAATTTAAGTATAATCTTTGAAATAAACATACAATAAAGAATTAAAATGATAAATATACAAAACTGGAAATTAAATAGTATTATAATAACTAAAACAACATCTTTACTTTAAAGTTTATTTATCAAGCATATTTAAGTCAAACTTTTACACATATAACTATGACATTGACTATTTCACATAATTTTGTTAGATATTTCACAATGCATATCAACTATCTTTATCATACTTCATAACATATACCTTAAGCATATTTCACAACACTTACCAACATTTTTTTCACAAACCTATTTTACAACACGTACTTTTATCACAAATAAATGTATCATATATTTTTATAAGCTGTTATCACAATATCTCTATAACTATCCTCTTAAAATTTTATTTTAGTATATTCACTTTAATTTATATGTCATCCTAAATACACACATATAATACATACACACACCATATTATATAATATTTCTTAATATTATAAACTATAATTCTAAACAAAATTTTATTTATCATTTGTTTTGGATTTTAAAATAAAATCAATTTTTTAACACTTTAAAATTTGTAGTTTTAAGTAAAGTAAAACATACAAACTAGATATTGCCATTTGACACTTGTATTTAGTATTTGTTTACATTAAAGACTCAAATATATACAAGGAAAACCAAAATATATTATTAAAATAAAGGTTAAAGAAAAAGTAGGATAACTCGTATATTTATATTGGTAAAAATTCTCCTTGCACTTTCATATAATTTTAAAAAACTAAATATTCTTGATAATTTTCGGATTGGTGAAATCAAAAACTTTTTATTTATTTTGAATATCGGCTTATACAATCGGATAGTTGAAATCGGATCCGAAACTGTATAACGGATTGTACTGGTTTGTTTTTATCATATATATATTCTAAAAATAATAAAATATATTCATACTTTTATTACACTAAAATAATATAATTTCAAATATATTTAATTTTGTAAAAATGATATTAAAATATATTAAATATAGAATTTGAAATATATATATATATATATATATAT
Source organism: Phaseolus vulgaris (assembly GCF_000499845.2). Classification (NCBI taxonomy): domain Eukaryota; kingdom Viridiplantae; phylum Streptophyta; class Magnoliopsida; order Fabales; family Fabaceae; genus Phaseolus; species Phaseolus vulgaris. The sequence continues at coordinate 49,944,924 of NC_023749.2, forward strand.
ATATATATAAACTTTTGTAAGAAATGTTAAGAAAACTATGTAAGGATTATTTTTAAAAGAATATTTATTTAATATTTTAAAAAATTAATTTAATTATTTATTTTATAAAATAAATTATTTTATTTATTTAAAATTAAAATTATGTAATTAAAAGATTATTAAAAAATTTAACAAATAATGTATCACCTCTGTTATATAATTGATACACGCACACACGTACCTAGAAATAAATAACTGTTACCTTTAATTAAAATTGATTGAGTTATTTTAAAGCAATTTTGAAAAATCGTGAATTCAAAATTTAAAAATTATTAATACATTTAATAATTGAAGTTAATGTCATTAATTACATGTATATTACATTATTTCTTATAAAATTATAAGATTATTTTAGGCTTAAAGTACACTTCTTAATTTGGTATCACAGTAATTTAGAACATATCTTATCAAGAATTTGTTGGGTTTACCAAGTCACTCGCACCACCCACAAATACATAGTCTTAAGTACGAGTTGACAGGTCTCGGCATGAGGAAGGTGTGTTGGAAATTTCACATCGACTAGAAATAAAAGATCTTTCATAATATATAAGTAGGTACGAACTTCACTTAGTTTTATAAGATTAAGTTAGACTTAAAGTTCACATCTTAATATGTAATGACAACTATGCTTAATATGTAATGACAACTATGCTTGACAAAACATTTTATAAAAATAATTATATATATATATATATAATTTGATAAAAATATTGTTAAGAAAATTATGTAATGATTATTTTTAAAAGAATACTTATTTAATATTTAAAATGAAAAAATTATTGAATTATTTATTTTATAAAATGATAATTTAATTTTATTTATTTGAAAGTGAAATTATCTAATTAAAAGATTATTAACTTTTTTAACAAATATTGTACCACTTCTTTTATATAATGATACATGCATACACACGTACATGGAAATAAATCATTGCTACCTTTAATTTAAATTGATTTATAGTGTGAAGGAAATGTGTGTGATAAGTTTGTTAATTTATGATTTATTCATAGAGAATCATTTCATTAGTATAATAGATTTTCATCTAGTTTGTTTTTAGAATTCTTTATGAATAGGTATAGTCTACCTATTTTTCCCATTTTTTTGTTTTTTCTTTTTTTTCTTTTTTTTTAATAATACTTTTTTCATGTGATGGCAGATGATTGTTGTTACATGAGATGACCGCCTAACTGAGATGTCAAGTTGCATAGTGATGCCTAACATGAAAACTTTTATAAAAAAAGATAAAAAAAATTGACTAATTTATTTAAAGCAGTTTTGGAAATTTTTGAAACTAAAATTTAAAAAAGTATTGAATATATATTAAATGTTATTAAATTTACTAATTCAACTTAATGTCATTACATATATATTTAATTATTTGTTATAAAAATACTAAAAAGTATTACATCAATAATTGTTATAAACAAGTAAGAAAAAAATTTGTTTGAAAAAAATTATATGCATTTGTGTATATATATATGGAGTGTCTATCATAGTTTCATATCATTTTATTCATAATTGCATTCAAGTAAGAAATATTGTTATAGAACTAAATTACGATGAAGATCACATTCTCACTTATGTTCATTTTGCTTGTTTCCATTGGGATTGGTATGCTTTGCTTTTCAACTGTTCATCTTTTTTTTTCAAAGATGTTGTGTTTTTAAACAAGTTATTGTTTGTTGCAGAAAATGAAGGGCCAATGAAAGTGGCAGAGGGAAAGATTTGTGATGTAAAGTTGTATGATTACTGTGAAGAGAACTGTTTCAATGATTGCCCAAGGAAGTATTCAAATTTTGCAGTTGGTGTTTGTAATTATGATGTTAAGCCTCCAGTATGCATGTGTCGTATGCACTGTTAAGTATTCACCAAATTCTTCAACACAAAAAAGTCTCTTTATGTAAGACCATGGTGGATTAAAATTGCAATTTTATATATAATAACTCTTTTTTTAATTATCATCTTTTAACACGGTGACATTATTTTCTTAATTTATTACTTTTATTTACAATCAATAATTAATTTATTACTTTTATATTCAATAATTATAAAAAATTGAATATAAAGGAATTCAATCAAAATATTTGTTACTTTTTGCATTGGTATTAAAAAATTGAATATAAAACTTGAATAATTATAAAAAATTTGAATATAAATTGATTATAATTGAATAAAAAATTAAACATATGTTTGCTACTGATATAAAACATCAATATTCTTCCATCTCAAACATAGTCAAACATTAATAATTCAATAATTAAGATAAAACATCAACTTGTTTTTCTTTTTGACTCACGCGGACTGCGAATTATGAGGGACGACTTAGCGGGTTGAGTTACTTAGTCTGCCATGCACTTTTTGCATGACTCGTCCTGCATTGTCATCCCTATTTGAAATGCCTTTTATAAATAAAATAGTAATAAAATTTTAAACTCCAAAATAAACTATGCCTGAGATGTCAAGATCGGTCCTACCAATATTATTTTAACGAAATTAAATTCAGAAAAAAAAACATATACCTTACTTTTTTTAATTATTTTTCATAATGATGTTTTATTTATAATGCCTTAAAATGTGAAACTTCAATTAAATAAATAAAATTAAAATTTAAACCTTATATCTTGTCTTCAAATAATTTCTTACGCAATGTATACATTTCAAATAATTTTTTACACAATTGTTTCATAATTATTGATTATTATACTTATCACTAAAATTTAACTAAAATAATACTCTAAACTTTGGTATTCATGATAATGATTTATGTGTAACCTTTTAAACAACCATGCAACAAAGAATTAAGATCATCATAAACATAAGATAATTAGAAATTAAATAATATTATAATCACTAAAACAAATCTTTATTTTAAAATTTATTTATCAACCATATTTAAATCAAACTTTTAGATATATTACTCTTTTACTCTTAGTATCACATCCATCATTTCACATATTTTTGCAACATATTTTACAATTTATACCAATTATCTTTATCATATTTTATAACATATACTAATCCAAAACATATTTCACAATACATATTTTTTTATCAAAAACTTATTTCATATAAGACTTTTCAAGTAAATTTAAAATATAAACAAATAAATATTCATGTCATATTCATTTATACCGCTATCACTTTCACAACATTCATATCACAACACTTTGAGAATATAGATATCACACACAATTTTGGTATTCCTAGTGTAGTGTATCTCTCTAACTATCTATACAATTTTAAAATTTTATTTTATAACTTTTCTACACCAATTATATTCACTTTAATGTAAAATATCATCTCACATATTTATATACATAACTTTGTAATATTATAATTTATAATTTTAAAATTGAAAAAAAAACTATTTATCATTATTTTATTTTTAATAATAAATCACCTTCATAGCACTCTAAAATTTGTAGTTTTAAGTTAAGTAAAATCTACAAACTAGATATTGCTTTTGAAACTAGTATTTAGTATGTCTTTGTATTACAAACCCATATTTAGAAGAAAAACCAAAATATATACACAACATAAACTAAACTCTAAAGCTCTCAACAACATTTACTTCTGTTGAATTATTTATTCTAGTGCTAAAACACAATCGTAACATAATAAAAAAGAGAATGAGCTAACTTTTCAATCAAACATAAGAAACATCATCAATAAAAGCCATTAATCTCATCAACAATACACATACTAGATTTCACAAAGAGTATTGTTGAAGGTGAAGAATTTATAGAGGTTGAAGTTAGCTAACTTTATTTTCATTCTTTTTTTCAAAATATTTGAACAACAATGACACTAATACTAGTTTTCAAGTTATTTATGGAATGTACAATTCGAAAGATTTCCAAATTATGCAATATGGAATAGTAATTTCGTATTCAATATAGTTACAAATTGTACAATTTAGAAGTCATGTTGTAGCATTTCAAATTATACAATTCATAGGTGTAATGAATTGAATTCTAATTGCATAGAGGAGAAGAACTCCACTACAAGAATTCTAATTGTGCAATCTAAAATTGTAATTTTCACTTCTAGATTGTGGAATTCGTAAGTTGTTTTTAGAACAATCTAGAAGCACATAGTTGACTTTTGAATTGTGTAATTTGAAAGTTATTCTTAACTTCCATATTACATGTTTCAAAAAATAGTAATTTTATTGTTTAAAAAATGATATTTGTGTTGTGGAAAGTAGTAAAGATGTTTGTGTTTAATATAAACAGATGATCAATTTTGAAGTAAAATGTCATACAAATATTATTAGGAGGTGATCATGAATGCATGGGGAGTTATGATGGATTTGTTGTAGGTGGAAATTATTCTCAATTGAGTAATTGTTGAGGTGGACATTATTACAGGTGACATTAGTTGTAACATGGTGTACACCAGGTAGGCTACATCACAATTAAATTATGGTATTTGAGTTGCTACGCTCTTAAGAATGTATAAAGAGTTGCACTCTAATAATTAGCTATACTTTTGAACTAGTGGTAAACATTTGATCTAAGAAAATTGTTCCAATTGTAATGTATTCCTCTATTATTATAGTAAGTGTTAGAATAGGTGGCTTGAAACAAGAGGGGGATTAATTGTTTTCACAAGATTTTCACAAATACTGGAGTTAGATTGAAAACACAATTAAATCAACTAATTGATTTACCTCTTCAACTGATTATAAAAAGCATAACATGTATATAACCAACATATAAACTAGCTGTTTTGAGAATTCAATTCATTGATATACTCGCAGAACACTTCAAAATAGATTATATACCAGATATAAGAGTAAGAGAGAGAGATAATGCACAAGAGAATTATATTGGTTCCCTCTTAACCAATAGCTACATCCAGTCCTCATCACACTAATGAGATGTGAATTTACAAGACAAAATCTACCTAACTAGACACACACAAACACATAATAGCAGGTCTTCAATATAGATTTGAGAAAATTATCAAAGTTTCATTGTTCAACCGTAGGATGTATGGTCTTTTGTGAGATCCATAACTAGGTAGTTAGCAAAATGTAGCAATAGGTCTCGACCAAGCCACCTTACTCCATCCAAATCACCTCCAAATTCACACAACCTTGATTGATACCTTCTCCTAACATTCCCCAACAAATCTTACCAATTAGTTTTAAAAAACACTAAGAAAGATAATCAAGAACATCACCCACCTAAATCACATCTTTCGCACCTTTACCTTCTTATTCAAGAAACCCTCCAAGAACATTACTAAAACTCACCTTAAGCATTCTAAGAAGTCCCCTTAGTCTATCTAAGTTTCTTCCCTCACATTCCTTAGGGTTAGCCAATAGATATCATCAGAGAAAGGAACTTAAAAACCTTCCAACAAAATCAATCTTGAAAGCTAGACTTATATAATCTTTGTTTTATATTGAAATTAGGTCCTCCCTTTTCAAGAAAACTCCATTCAAGTGTTTTTTCTCATGTCTAATTCTTCTTTATTAAACAAAATAAAAATACTTTTATAATCACTAAAAAATTATACATGTAATATGTCTAAAGCAAAGCTTAACACAATGATCTTAAGATAATGTATAGAGTATTCTCTAATGAGTTTTTAAATTTCTAAAAGTATAAGCCATTACTTTACCAGTTTACAGTCCTCCTAAACTCATCTTAGAATCATCACAAAACATATTGATTAGAGAGTTCTTAAACAATTAGCTTCTTCTTAAAAACTACCATCTTTTGTTATTCCTACACATTACATTACTGATAAACCCTTTGCCAATCTCCTCTAATAAACTATTAAACCAACTAAACTTTGAATCTCACTCATAAAGGTTAGAAACTTCCATGAATAACCTCTACTTAAAAGAAATATACTCCCTTGTAAAAATCACATAACTTAAGAAACTAACATTTTCAAACCAAAACTAAAACTTAACAACTAGCATAAAACTATTTCTCATAACCTTTCTTTGTGAAACTACAACATAATACTTAAAATGCTCTTCATGTTCCTTTCTAGTTATAGAATATCATTTATAAAGACAACTACAAAAGTCAGGTTAAACAAATTCTGGTAATACCTTATCTTTATCTTGCTAAATATAAAGTCTACCCTTACTAATTCATAAAATTGTCAATCTACACAAATTATATTTATTCTTAATCATCATCACTTTGCCAACTGACAATAGTCTAAAAGAATTACTCTTATAGTATTATTTTAAATACTCTCATAAACAAGCTTTTTTTATTCATTGCAATGGTTTCAATTTATTCTTCTAAAAGAAAACAACTTTGGATAAAGAATTCTCCTAAAATTAAAATATGAAAACCAAGCATAAGTTGTTTAAAAGAAAAAACTAATAACAAAATTATTTTTATAATTTTAATAACTTTATAGCAAACATGTCAAATCCTAAGTGTCATCGCAATCATCTACATATACACTGTAATGATTGCAGTGATAAGGGTTTAAAAGTTATTTATATATATAAATATTCATATATATAAATATTCATATATATATATATATATATACTAATATTTAATTTCCTTTTTAGTATAATATATATACCGTGTCATTGATGTAATTTTTTTTTTAATTATTTATAATATTATTAAAGAATATTTTTATTTTTTAGTAAAAACTGCAATATTTATAAATTTTGGTTTTGTAAAAATTTTGGAATGATATGGATGGGAAAGGGTAATTTTCTTTTGAAGTAACCAAAACAAGATACATTCAAAATTTCATTAATATGACACACACAAATAATTTTATAGTTATTTAATATATTAAACAAAAAGAAAAATATGTAATTCTTTTTTAAAAAATTTATTGAATTTTAATATATGTTTAGAATTTGAATTAGAGAATTATTATAAATACAGTCACAATAATTGAAAGCTATAAAATATATTTAAATATTTGTTATCTTGCTAATATTTTTCTAAATAGAAATAATATGTCACAACTCACAACACATTATCATTTTTATTAGACATGAGTATTCAAAAATACATCTTAATATTTCATATTCTGATTAAAACAAATTTAAAAAATAAAAACTAAATTTATATAAAATAAATTTCATATTCATATAATCTGGAATATTAGTATTGAGGGAATCTGTTTCAAACTTAAGTATAAAATAAATTTAAAATATATCATATCAATATTGAAAAAAACTGGACTGTTATTAATTTAGGAAATTCTAATGATATTTATTTTATTATAATTAAATATATACTTAGAAATCTTGTATTATAAATATTAAAATTGAATTAAATTATAAAAAAAAAATTGAATGTTTTAGTTTAGGAAAGTTATAAAGTTGGCATAAATTTTAAAAATTCATTTATAAAATTATTTATTTTTTCATTTACTCTTTATGTTGCTTAGTCCAAAAGCTTTCATTCTAGTTCCCTTTATATATAAAAGGAGAGGAAGACTTTCCAATAAAGATATAATGTTGTTTGTCATATGTTCAAGATACCTTAAAATACTATGTTCAATATTCAAGGTTGGACTTCATAGTCCTCAAGATATATATAATTTCAAGATTTTGGAATGATCATCACTGAATATAATTAATGGATCAATTTTCAAGATTCATTGGTTATAGTCTCAATCAATTAAGGAAGGATTCCCAACAGTAATGGTTGGATAAAAAAAAGTATTTATAATATAGATAAATATTTATATTTTAAAGATATTGGAAATAAATGATATTGGAAAGAAAAAAAATTATAATAACTATTACTATTAATAACAAGTTTTATAATATAGATAAATATTTATATTTTAAAGATGTTGGACAAATAGACTTACGAGGGTTCCAGTATTACTCACTCATATTTTTGTCCATACGTATATAAATAATAATAAAAATATTCATAAAGTTAATGTAGATATTATAGTTATATAATAAAAAAGAAAACTAATAAGAATAAAAATAAAGTGAAATAAAATAAATAGATATAAGTAGAGCAGATTTATACAGTCTTACATTGTTAAGTTTATAAAATAACTATTAGTATAATTTTTAAGATAATTATTAGTATAATTTTTAAGGTAATTATGATAAATAATTATTAGTATAAATTTTAAGAGAATAATTATAAAAAAAAATTAGTATATAATAATTTATAATTAAATAAAATTTATTCTTATGATCATGTAGCTAAATTTGTAGGCTTGTTAGATATTATCTTTATGCTGGTTAGGTTATGATGTGGACTTAGTACCCTGTATTATGTGGAGAAGTTTTAACTTAGTAAACTTCTTTTATACTTTAGGAATTTCTGGAAAAATAAAATTACACAGTTTAGCACAATATGTTATATTTTTCCCATAAAAATTAAATTATTTAACTGTTAAAATAAGTAAATTCTAGTTTTTTAAAAAAAATTGAGAGGATCATATCTCAGTTTTTAACATAATGACTGGCTGAAATTTTCTTGAAACTTGTCAAACTAAAACTTAAAAGTTATCTACAATAATTTACCCTAATCTTTGCGAAGGAGGGTGTGAAAACAAAATATGGAAATCCTAATTATAAAAAAAGAATTATATGTTTTCTAGTTAAATTAAGATATATTATTATACCATAGAAATATCCAGGTTTATAGATATAGCAGTTTTTACTAAAAATAAAAATATTATTTAATAATATTTATAAATAAATTAAGAAAAAAATTACATCAATAACGAGGTATATATAATTGGTGAATATATACATGCATCAATTGCATTAAATGAAATTATTTGATTGTGGAAAAATATTGTGTGTATCTATATATTATATAGAGAGAGATTTTATTCCGTTTTTATCATTAATAAAGAATAATATAAATAGGAGTATTAGGACATTCTAACTCACTACAAACAACAGAACAATTTCGAAAAGAGTTCACCAATTCTCTAGCTACTCAGTATTGCATTCAAGGAAGAAATATTGTTCTAGAATTGAATTACGATGAAGATCGCATTCTCACTTTTGTTGATTTTGCTTCTTTCCATTGGAATTGGTATGCTTTGTTTTTCAATTCTTCATCGTACCTCCATTATTTGTTTTGAAAGATTGTTGTGTTTTTTACATAAATTTTTGTTTGTTGCAGAAAATGAAGGGCCAATAAAAGTTACAGAGGCAAAAATTTGTGACGTGAAATTGTATGATTACTGTGATGAGGACTGTTACAATGATTGTCCAAAGATATTTGGAGCCAGAGCAATTGGTTTTTGTAATTTTAATCCTCAAGTCTGTATTTGTCGTAGACAATGTTAAGATTTAGTTTCGATTCATCAAATTTTCTTTATGGTCATTTGTTGTAGACCATGTTAAGTCTTTAGTTTCAATTCATCAAACTTTCTTTATAGTCATTGTAGATTTAAATAAATAAAATCGTTATTTTGTTATTATATTTTTTTACAATTATCATATTCTGATTTCTTCTTCCCAGAACCTTACTAATAAATATAGTGAGTGTTCTAACTTTAGGATAGTAATAATGCAAAATGTAGTTTTGCCATCATAAAATCATGAGTTTTTTAATCAAAGAATACAATTTTTTATGACATATTTCGATGTTAGAATTAATCAAAGAATACAATTTTTTTTATGACATATCTCGATGTTAGAATGATATTGAAACACTAATTTTTTTTTAAATTAATTATTTTATAATTATTATTTTTTGCTCTTATTATTCATTTATTTTAAAATTTTAGATTGAACTTAAATAATTTATTAGAACTATTCTTGCGTTAGCATTCTTTCTTTACATTTAGGAGCCGAAATAAAGTCTATCAATATTTAAGGAAAAATCATGATGAAATCTCAAATTTAAGGAAAAATCATGATGAAATCTCAAATTTCAAATCGAATCATATTTAACGTAAGATGATTCTAATGATTTTATTTTCGTGAACTTGAATTGAAAAAAAAAAATACTTTTATAACTATTTTTTAATTAATTATATTTTATTTATAATCCTCTAAATTTGAAACTTTAATTGAGTAAAGAAAAATAAAAATCTTAGATCTTGTATTCAAATAATTTCTTATGTAATTTATACATTTTAAATAATTTTTTTACACTATTTGTTTGTTGATTACGGGATTTTATTAATCATTTTAGCATATAGATAGAACATTTTAAAAATTTAGATTGAACTTAAATCATTTATTAGAACTATTCTAGCGTTTAGCATTCTTTCTTTACATTTAGGAGCCGAAATAAAATCTATCAATATTTAAGGAAAAATCATGATGAAATCTCAAATTTCAAATCGAATCTCAAATTTCAAATCGAATCATACTTAACGTAAGTTGATTCTAATGATTTTATTTTCGTGAACTTGAATTGAAAAAAACAAAATTTATAACTATTTTTTAATTAATTATATTTTATTTATAATCCTCTAAATTTGAAACTTTAATTGAGTAAAGAAAAATAAAAATCTTAGATCTTGTATTCAAATAATTTCTTATGTAATTTATACATTTTAAATAATTTTTACACTATTTGTTTGTTGATTACGGGATTTTATTAATCATTTTAGCATATAGATTGAACATTTTAAAAATTTAGATTGAACTTAAATCATTTATTAGAACTATTTGAGCGTTTAACATTCTTTCTTTACATTTAGGAGCCGAAATAAAGTCTATCAATATTTAAGGAAAAATCATGATGAAATCTCAAATTTCAAATTGAATCTCAGATTTCAAATCGAATCATATTTAATGTAAGTTGATTCTAATGATTTTATTTTCGTGAACTTGAATTGAAAAAAAAAAAACTTTTATAACTATTTTTTAATTAATTATATTTTATTTATAATCCTCTAAATTTGAAACTTTAATTGAGTAAAGAAAAATAAAAATCTTAGATCTTGTATTCAAATAATTTCTTATGTAATTTATACATTTTAAATAATTTTTTACACTATTTGTTTGTTGATTACGGGATTTTATTAATCTTTTTAGCATATAGATAGAACATTTTATGCTCAGGACTATTTTCTATAGGGTGAAGTATAAATTACAAACTTAATTTTTTTACCTATTCTACTACCGGGTGGCCGAAAAGCCAACTAGATGACAAGAGGAACAACTAAATGCGTAATTAGACATAAATAAACCAACTTAGATGATAAACACTCCACAATTGGGCCTTCGCTTGGACCCTAAAGCAAACCCATAACAGTCAGAGCCTATCTAGAACAGTATAAATAGCAGAAGAGGCACATCATCCAAGGTAACTATTCACTCCCTACTCCTCTGATATCTAACTCTCGAACTGACTTGATCGTCGGAGTGTCTTCGTAGGCACACCCCTCATCGTGTTCAAATCAGAGGAGATCCAACTAGAAGAAACCTAACCGAAAGACCGAAAAGACGAGGAGATTGCAACTAAAAGAAGTGTTTTGCAGGGTTCTAGCTTTGTAGGAACAGCTATAAAATGAGAGTTTTAGAGCTTATTTGAAAATTAAATTCTAAGGGTGATTGTTTTACTTATCACTAAAATAAATTTCTTAAACTTTCTTATTCAAAATTTATGTATAACATTTCAAACAATTATACAACAAATAATTAAGATGTATTTAGAAATTAAATAATATATTATAATCATTAAAATACATCTTTAATTTTAAAATTTATTTTTCAAACATATTTAAATCAAATTTTTACGCATAGTTACCTTAATATGACCTTGATTATTTCACATAACTTTATAATATATTTCAAAATGCATGTCAACTATCTTTATCATATTTTACAACATATACCAACACACACTAACTAATTCGCATTGGTTTTCTTTTATAATTATATCGTGTATTTTTTATTTGAAATTAACATGATTACATCATTAATAATAATAAAAATAAATACTAATTTTTTTTATAGATTAAATTTTTATGTTGTTGAGTTTAAATTTTATTTTCTTCATTCTTAAAAAAAATAAAGTAAATTTTTTTAACTTATTACATTTTTTTTATTTTGTAAAATGTTATTTCTTTATTCATTAATTATATTTTTAATAATTTTAAACATTAAAAATATTTATTTTTTTAATTTATTTAAAATTCAAATTATCAATTTTTTAATTTTTTTTAACTTTTGAATGGTGCTAGATAAGAAATAAAAACAAAAGAATGTTAGATAGGAAAAAAAATGATAAATAGAAAAATAAAAGTGTGAATAATAATCTTATCATTTTTCTACCATATGTATCTCTTATACATATTATTACTTTGGAATGATAGAAATAGTCAATGGTGTCCAAAACATATAATCATGTTCTAATATGAACAAACTCAATTTTTATAAAGTCTAAACAAACTCATTGCTCATAACTTTATTCTATAAAACAAGACCATTTTATCATATAAGTTTATTCACTATGATCCTTGTTTTACTATAATCGACATGTTTTTTTTATAGACATGTCCCTTTAATTATAGATATTTTATTTTGTACTAAAAATAAAAATATTCTACTATTATTTTTTATAAATAATTAAAGAAAAAAATTACACCAATAACACGTGTTTATATATAAAAATATAAGGTATGTTATTAATCATAATAAAAGTAAATAATATATATATTCTAAGTAAAAAAGAATATATTCATATTTTTATTACAATAAAATAATTTCATTTCAAATATATAATTTAGTAATAAATCAATTAAAATTTATTCAAATAATAGAATTTATATATATATATATATATATATAACTTTGTAAAAATAATTTTAAGAAAATTATGTAATGACTATTTTTGAAAGAGTAGTTATTTAAATACTTAAAATGAAAAAAAATATTTAACTATTTATTTATAAAATGGATAATTGTATTAATAATTGGTAAAAGATATTTTTTTTTCCTAAAAATAAAAATATTATATTATTAACTTTTCTAAATTATTAAAGAAAAAAATTACACCAATTAATGTATACATATATGTATTCTAACAAAAATAGTATATATTAATATTTTTATTAGAATGAAATAATTTCATTTCAAATATATAATTTAGTAAAAAATATATTAAATTAGTAGTATTTATATATGTATAATTTTGTAAAAATAATGTTAAGAAAATTATGTATTGATGATTTTTACAAGAGTAGTTATTTAATACTTAAAATGAAAAAAATATTTAATTATTTATTTATAAAAAAGTTAATTGTATTGATAATTGCTATAAGTAAGTAAGAAAAAGTTTCATAAATCTATTAATTACATTAAATAAAATGATTTGATTGCAAAAATTATATATTAAAATTGTTTACATCTTATATTAAAATTTAATAAAAAATAGAATTCATGCCATTAATTTTTGGTAATAATATACATCTACATTATTAAGTTTTACAGTGTCAAGAAATTGTGTTGTCTTATGTCTTATGCGTAAGTATATATATAGAGTTGTTGTCATAGCTTGATTACAATGTATTCGGTATTGCATTCAAGAAAGAAATAGTGTTTCAGAATTGAATTGCAATGAAGATCACATTCCCAATTTTGTTCGTATTGGTTCTTACCATTGGAATTGGTATGCAATCTTTTTCAATTGTTCATGGTAGTCCACTATTTTCTTTAAAAGATTGTTGTGTTTTTTACACAAGTTTTTGTTTGTTGCAGAAACTGAAGGGCCAATGAAACTTGTAGAAGGAAAGATTTGTGACCTAAAGTTGTATAATTACTGTGATGAGGATTGTTCCACTGATTGCCCAAAAATGTTTGGACCAAATGCAATTGGTTTTTGTAATTTTAATCCTCAAGTATGCATATGTCGTAGACAGTGTTAAGTGCTCACCAAATTCTTAAACTCATCAAACTTTCTTCATGTAAGATCATAATGGATTAAAATGACTATTTTATTATTATATCTCTTTTTTTAATTATCATCTTTTAATTTCTTCTTCACAAAAACAATTATTCAAAAGTACATGAAATAAATTTGTATCTTTAGATGTAATTTAGATATATTTTTTTCTTATCACATTAGAAATAAAACTGTAATTAAGTTCGAAACTCTAAAGCGGCTAATGCCGATCATAACATGTTATAAACTTAAGTTATAAAAAAAAACAAATATATATATATATATATATATATATATATATATATATATATATCCTTACTCTTATTAATTATTTTTTCATAATAATATTTTATTTATAATATCGTAAAAATGTGAATGTAATGTATACATTTCAAATAAATTTTTCCACTATTGTTTCATAATTATGGATTTTAAAAGAAATTAGATTTGACATATCTACCCATTATTTACATAAATATCATTAAATTAAATTTTGAATCTTTTCAACATATATATAGAAAATTCTATATGCTAAGTAGATTTATAATCTTCAAAACAAGTATGAAACATTCTACAAACGTAATGTTTCATTTTTTTAATTTTTCTGGCTATCGTGTAAGAGTTTACTTCAAAAATAAAATTTTAGGGTGATTGTTAATCCAACTAAAATAAATTTCCTAAACTTTCGTATTCATAATTTATGTATAACCCTTTTAAATAGAAATTAAATAATATTGTAATCACTAAATGATATATCTTCTTAATAGGTGGAATAAATGCTTTGAATATTGTGGTAAAATCAAATTTAGAGTTTCTCACATTTTTTTAGAGGTGATTTTTGTGTTGACAAGCTTGATAATTTAGAATTCATTCATAAGGGAGAATTTTCATTAGTATAAGAGGCTACCATTTAGTTTATTCTTAGAGTTTTTTCATAATAGGTATAGATTACTAATGACTACTTTTACAATAAGTACAACGTGTTGTCAGGAGTAATAATTTATCCCTAAAGACGAATATAAAACTCACAAGGAACAATTGAATAATCAAATAAAAGTTACACTAGATAGAAAACATAATAATAAAGTTTGTTGGGAGTTTGTCATGATTCCAATGATTATAAAGAAAACAAGTCAAATAGTTTGTTGGTTCAATTGGGAAATTTGGGATTGGGGTTCATCCTTCTTACTGTTTTGTAATTTGATTAGCATGGTAATATTCTATCCTTTGATTGATGTTGATGCTCGTATAAAAGTTATTATATCGATTCCTCGCATATAAAATTATTAAGAGAGTCTCCTAAATATCAATTTCTCGCATATTTATAAAAACTTCTTATAATTACAATTAGATGTTGATAGTAGTTAACATTTTAAATCTATTTCTAACATTAAAAGATTAAGCATTATCAATTGGGTCAGAAACTTAGAAGTACTCTTTACAGTCAAATCTAAGGATTTATATCATAGAAACAAGCATTACAAATTACAAATAAAATGACAATACCAATCAACAATCAATAGCAGAATATTATATTTAAATATCACCTCAATACATAAGACTTTGAACAAATTACTCTAAATCCCAAATGGTAGAATTAGCCACTCATGTTGGCTATTACAAGCATGGAGAGCAAGAAAAGAAGATTCGGGATGTTTATCCTTGACGACTACCTTCTCTAGGGTTTTTAACATCTTTTATTCTCCCAATTGGATTCCAATCCACTCAATAGTCCTAGGGTTATGCCGCAAGCCCCATAGTTAACCTAGTTGGTCTTGGGCTAAGTGACTTTTTGCCTGGGCGTTATTGGGCTCGCTTAGGCAAGTTGCACGAAAAAAAGTCCAACGTTACTGGAGTGATCTCGCCTGGGTGAGATTTGGCTCGCTTGAGCGAGATCCTCTAGGAACATCTAGCTTGGACAAGTTTGGGCGAGCTTGGCTGAGTGTTTGTGCGTTCTAGCTTTTCCTTTTTAGTTTTGTATATTCTCCTTTGGCCCTTTCATCTCCAATCTTTCCTAAAATCCTGAAATTAACACACATTTGGGAATAAATCATCCTTATTCAAATTAAAATAAAAAAAATATGTAAATATGTAAATAGGTATAAATTCATAAGTTAGAGGTTATTTTATGGTTATTTTATCAATTAATATACATAAGTGTCTGTATTTTAATATGAAATATTACTGAAATCTGACACTTATCAATTACCTAAGTATAATTTTTTCTTAGGTTGTTTTTTCTGGATTTTGGCCTAGTCCTCCATATTTTCTTGTATTTCTTTTGTCTTTATTTTTTAATAATATTTTTTCATGTGGTAATAGATGATTGTTGAAACCTAGAGTGTCAAGCTAAATGAGATGTCAATTTCCATAGTGATATATAACATGATAGCTTTTATTTAAAAAACCCATATTTACTTTAAAATTTATTTATATATCAACCATTTTTAAATCAAACTTTTACACATTTATTAGTATGACATCCATCATTTCACATATTTTATGCACATAAACTATTTTTATCATATTTAACAACATATACCGATCATAAACATATTTCACAACACATACCAATCATTTTTTGTAACAAACTTATTTCAAAACACTTACTTTTACCTCAAACTTATTTCATACAAGAATTTTCAAGTAAATTTAAAATATAGAAAATTACATATTTGTGTGTCATATTCATACATATTGTTATCATAATAATTTCACAGTGGCTTAGAGGTTAATATTTACAATTTTTTACATATACAAACTTTTCTAAGTGTAGCTGAGAAATTGATATTCTTTGTTTACGATAATTGTGTTTTTTACTAGATGCATTCTTTTTGTAAGCATACATTTGCATTAGACTCACAAGAGTCATTCCATAAGTGCATACGTGTTTTATAGTCTATACTCCTTTTACTATGATTATCTTACTCTAAGTATACATGTTTACAATGCTTTAATTTGTTTTGTTATAATATTGTTGATATTTAGGCTATATGATATTGTTTATATTTATGTTATATGCTCTAGTCTTATCATTTTTCTTGTATCTCTTATGCATATTATTACTTTCGAATGATCAGAGTAGTCAAATATATACAAAACATATAATCATGTTTTACTATGAACAAATTCGATTTTTATAAGCTCTAAACAAACTCATTGTTCTGAATAAATATAACTTTATTCTATAAAACAAGACAATTTTATCATATAAGATTTTCATTTCTATAATCGTCATGTTTTTATATATATATATATGTTCCTTTAATTATTGATATTCCATTTTGTACTAAAAATAAAAATATTCTATTATTATTTTTTATAAATAATTAAAAAAATTACATCAATAACACACATATATATGTAAGGTATGTAATTAATCATAATAAAAGTAAATAATATATATAATATAAGTAAAATAGAATAAGAGATCATTGTACTTGTAATTGGTGTGCAACAGGATAGAATGAAAACCTAATAGTTGCTCGTGTGGATGTAGGTTGCAATTGGCGACCAAACCACGTTAAATCTTGTGTCGTTTATTTTTCTGCAGTTGATTCGTGATTGTGTGTGTTGCTTTCACATGCGTTTTTCCCATCATAAGCACACTATCATACTTAAGGAATTTGAATTTCAAATAGAAACATGCATCTATAAACAACAATAACTCCAAAAATATCATGTTGTCATTCAATATCAACAAAATAGATTTAGCAACTCATGATAAGATCTTACAGTGCGAGTTCAAGTATGAGAAGCTAAAGTACAACAAACATAGATCCCTTAGTTTTGTGGCCAACTTAGGCTTTCAGATTTCCTTCTTTAGAGATTAGTCTTCACTTCTTCTAAGGTTTAGCCTAATAGCCTGATTTATTATGATGTTCAAACTCTCTTAGGTTAAACAAACAGAACCTCTATATCTAAATCTCTTTTTTGATCTCTCTTGGTCCTTTTTCTCTGAATTTTCCTTGGTATCACTTAATACCTTGAGTTCTCTTGATGCTTTGAACATTTTCCCAAGGTCTCTATCCGTTCCATGCAGGCCAATCCGCTTAACGGATTGAATTTCTTCATCCTTAAGTAATTTTTGGACTTTTTGAGATTTCCATAGTTATGGATTTGTTAGGGATTCGCTCCAAATCCAACCCAACACTTACATTTCTTAACCTTGAAGCAAAATTGGTTTGACTTAGGCTTTAAGCAAAATGGGACATGTTGGTTTGAGTCCTTTCTATGCGAAATTGGACTTTCTTCATGATTAAGAATGCTAATTCGCTCAGCCCATTGGAATTTGTTCAACCTTCTGATCGTTGGATTCCTTTAAATGTTCTGACCTCAATCCACTCAGTGTATATAGATGCGCTCATCATTTTGAATGTTTTCCATGGAGCTTGCTCTTTGGACTCAATCCACTGAATCATTCTTCATGTGCTGGACAGAGTGACTCGTTTGCTCCATTCTTGTTTACTTGTTTTTCTTCAAGAATTATACAAATTCATTTTTTTTTTCTCTTTGTCTTCATGTGCCGCTGAAATTAAAGGTTTCGTTGACATATTTTTTACTATTTACACATATTATTCATAATTTCCATGTGAAGTATAAAAATTACTATAATTTAACACCTATAAAAAGAAAGAAAATAAAAGTGTGCGTCACAATAGTATGTATAGGTATATATTAAAATTTTAGACTTAGTAGATATTATCTTTATCGTGGTTAGGATATAACGTGGACTTATTTCCCCTTCTACATGCTTTATTGAGTTATTTTGTGAAGGAGTTTTAACTTAATAAACTTATCGTATACCTTATTTTGAAAAACAAAATCTTGATTACGAATTTGTGAATTTTTTTACTTATTTTCATTGAAATTTAAATTATTTAATTGTTAAAATAAGTACACATTATAATTATTTAATTTTTGGAAGATAACATATTTCAATTTTTAACATCACGACTGCGGAAATTTTGTTTAAACTTGTCAAATAAACTTAAAAAACTACTTATAATAAATAAATAGTTCAGACTTAGACTTAGTGATAAAACTCAATCTCCCACACTAAAATAAAGGAAATCTAAACTAAAGGAAACAATGACATGTTTCCTAGTGAAGTTAAACATATAATAATTGTACGATTTCAATAGAAATGTCAAAATTAATATAATTATAGATATTTCATTTTTTACTAAAAATAAAAATATTCTATTATTAATTTTTAAGACACACACGTGTGTATATATATATATATATATATATATATATATATATATATTATTTTGTAAGAATACGTTAAAAAAATAATGTAATAGTTATTTTTAAAAAGATTAATTATTTAATATTTGAAATAAAAAAGTTATTTAATTATTTAAATTATAAAATTGATAATCTAACTTTAAATTGATTGAGTTATTTTAAAGCAATTTTGAAAAATCTTGAAACCAAAGTTTAAAAAGTATTAAATTTATATGAAAAATATTTCTTAGAACCAAAATTTAATTAAATACATTTACTAAATGAAATTAATGTGATTACATATATATCATTATTTATCATAAAAATAATGAATGTATTGTATTAATAATTGTTATGAATAAAAAAAGTTTCATAAATTTATCAATTACATTATATAAATGATTTGATTGTAAAATTAATTAATTAATTAAAATTTATTTTACATCTTAGAATTAACATTTAATAAACATTAGCAATCACAAAAATCCACTTTTGGTAACAATATATACCTAGATTATTTAGTTTTACCTATTGTATGTGTATATATAATTTTTTTACCAGAGCTTCATATCAATGTATTCAAGATTACATTCAAGGAAGAAATATTGTTCCAAAATTGAATTATTACGAAGACCATAATCTCACTTATCTTCATTTTGCTTCTTTTTATTGGGATTGGTATGTTACAAATTCAATTTTTTTGTTCATTGTGCTTCTTTTCATTGGGATTGGTATGATATGAATTCAATTTTAGAACAATATTTCTTCCTTGAATGTAATCCTATGTAGATTGATATGTAAAACTTTTTAGGATAGTTGATTTAAATAATAAGTTAATTTGGAAATTGTATTATGTATGTTTAAGTATATAGTTATTTAAACTAAATTTGAACAGTTTTGAGTGTATGGAATCAATTGAAAAAAAGATGATGTTTGAGCAAATAATAATTTGCATTTGTCATTTAAAGTTATTTAGAAGTGATAGTATTGAAATATTTGTGAAAACATCTTTTTGAAATATAATTTGAGTATGTTGTTAAAGTTGGTTTGCTGATAATTTTGTTTAAATAACAAAATTTTGCTGAAGCGAAATATGACAAAAGATTTACCTTGCACTCTGGTTCAATTTTTCTCAAGCGGAAGAATTTCCACTTAGACGAAAATTTCACTACAACTTAGCTTGGTCTCAGTCTCATTTTTGCTCAAGTGAGCTCATTCTTGCTTAAGCTAAAAATTCTCGCTAAAGCTAAAATTCCATTTTCACTCAAGCTAGAAATTCTCACTTGAGGTAGTGCAGAAAAAACTTCTTCTGTCATTCTTTTTTTTTTCTTGTCTTTTTAATTATTTGAATTATGTATGAATATTTAATTTGTATGTTAAATTGGATTGTGAAATTTCTGAATGATATGTATTGTATGAGGATGATGGAATTGGTATCATACATTTGGATTAATGTATGTGTTGTTGATTGGTTTGTGTATTAAGTATTGATGCATATGTTGTAACAAATATCCTCTAGTTTTAGTAATGGTCTAAGTCATATAAACTAAGATATGAGGTGGTGAGAGGTTGATGAGGGAGTTCATGCACACTGTGACATATGTGATGCACAACTTGGATTGTGTTGAACTTATCTTGATCATTTCTCTTAGATTCACTTGTAAATCTAAGTCTTGTGTATTGGATTAAATGTTAATCTTTTATCGGACTTACTTAATACGGTTCTTCTAAAAGATGTTTGTTGGATATCGTTGGTGTATGGATCTGTGTGATCCATATGATTGTTGATGATAGTATTGAAATGAAGTTGGATTGTGATGATTGGTATTGAGTATTATATGACTATGATTGATGGAAAAAAAAATAATTGGAATTATATATATATATAGAAAGATTAATCTAATTAATTCTTTTTACTTATATTTATGTATTTTAGAAATTTTATTTCAATAATGTACCCTTGTATGTATTATTTGTCTATCAATTGCGATGTTATTATGCACACAAACATACATATATATGTAGGTATAGGAAAGACTTTGAAAGAAATAGTGAAGAATATTATTTTATTTTATTCTCTTTTGTACAAAAATTGTATATTTTGAGGTGTTACCTTTTAATTAGTAATTTTACTTTTAAATAAATAAAATAAAATTATCTATTTCAAATATTAAATAACCATTCTCCTAAAAATAATCATAACATAATTTTCTTAATATTATTCTTACAAAATCATATATATATATATATATATACTTTTATTATGATTAATAACATACCTTTTATATATAACTCTTTTGCTTAATTATAAAATTAATAATAGAATACTTTTATTTTTAGTAAAAAATGAAATATTTATAATTATTGTAATTTTGATACTTCTATTGAAATCGTATAATTAAATGTTTAACTTAACTAAGAAACATGTCATTGTTTCATTTAGTTATGATTTAATTTATTTTGGTTTGGGAGTTTGAGTATTATCACTAGGTCTAAGTCTAAGTCTGAATTATTTGTTTATTATAGATAATTTTTTAAGTTCTTGTTTGACAAGTTTAAAAAAAAAAAAATCGCAGTAATGATGTTAGAAATTGAGATAGGTTATCCTCCCAAAATTAAATAACTAAAATTTACTTATTTAACAATTTAGTAATTTAAATTTCAATGCAAAAATAGCATAAACTAGGTAAAAAAAATTCACAAATCGTAAATAAACATTTTCCCAAAGTAAAGTATAAAATAAGTTTATTAAGTTAAAAATCCTCCCATATAACTCAACAAAGCATATAGAAGGTATACAAGTCTATGTCATACCCTAAAGAGCATAAATATAATATCTAATATCTAATAAGTCTAAAATTTTATTATATATATAATACGGACTATTATAACTCTTCTTATATATTTTTCTCTCTCTCTTTCTCTCTTTACCTTCTTTCTCATTTTACTCCTCAAAATTTCATTTTTTTATAAAAAAAAATTACACAGCACGTTACCTCGAAAGCTAAGAAGTTATTTCTATTAGATGATATTTATAAACATAGTTAGTTTTTTTATTATTTTAAATATTTTTTATTCTTTCTTTTTTTATAATTTTATCATTAGGGTCGGTTGAGAAAAGTGACTTTCATAACTTAGTTAAGTTTATATTAAAAACAATTATGTTTGCATATATACCTTATTATTTTTTCCTTAGTTTCTTTTAGTAGGGATATGTGTTGTTTGAAAATGTCTGAGCTTGGAATGAGTTTTGAATAGTTTAAATGAATAGAATTTGATATGGATTATTAATTTTGTGTTAGACTACATTTGAGACAATTAGTTCAAGTGTGATAATTTGAAGTAAAATATTAAATGTTAGTTTATAAGTTTGATGACATAAGGTTGATTTTCTCATATTTTCGTTCAAGTGAGTCAATTCTCACTCAAGAAAAAATAGCATTGCAACTCAGCGTGTAAGAGTTGAGCCGACTTCAAGTTTAGAAGATTCAAGTTAATATTATTATTATTACTATTATTGTTATTATTATTATTAATATTAACATTATTATTAATATTTTTATATTTTTATTATTATTTTTATTATTAATATTATTTTTATTATTAATATTATTTCTAATATTATTATTATTGACATTAATATTAATATTAACATTAGTTTTATTTTAATTATTATTGTTGTTTTAATATTATTATTGTAATTATTATTCATATTATAATAATTATTATTAATTTTATTAATATTAATCTTATTATTATTATTATTAAATGTATTAACAGATATTGATTCGTGCTTAAATTGTTTTTTTTCTTTCATATCAGCTGATGAATTTCATCAGTAATTACCAATGTAAACAAATCCATAGGTAAGTTTCCTTTGATAAATCAAAAATTTATTGTAGTGATATAAAATGAGACAATGATGTTATAGGGCAGGCATCATCTATTTTAACTCTACTAGACGGAACCACAAATATCTTTATCATCATTTCTTTTATCAGCAAAGAATAAATAAAATAAAATGAGACACTTTAGAGGTGTCTCAACCCTTATACAAAACCCCAAAACCAAGTTTCCTAGTACCTTGCCAACTAGGAATCCGACAAACATTGCACTACAAATATCTTTATCATCATGTCATTAACTATTATTTTTATTGTTCGAACAACCACGATCCAAGTTAATCCATTCTACATTATACATGTTGGTCAAATTTCATAAATATTATGTAATCAAGATGTTAATACTTTTTAGATAATATATGTGTATATAATTATAAATAAGTATTTTTTGAAAATATGTAAACACAAATATTTATTATCAAAATATGTGGTGATTGGTATTAAATATTATATGAGTATGATCGGTGGAAAATGAAATTGAAGTATCTAAATGAATGATTAATCTAATTGGTTCTATTTATCCTTGCATGTGTTGTTTGTGTATGAACGATGTACTATGTAGACAAGTAAATATATATGTAGGTGCAGAAAGGACTTTGGGAAAAGAGTGGAGAGCATAACTTCATTTTATTCTCTTTTAAAAATGTGTTACATTTATGGTATCAAAGCGGTTCATCCTTAAGATGACCTGAGGGTAGTGGGTTTATTGTGTGTCTCCTACATGTAGATTTTTGTTTAAGTTTAGTTTAAAGACATAGGCAAAATATTTCTAGTTGAATGTTTGAAAAAAGATTTTTAAAATTTTGTTTATGCTTGAGTTAAATGATTGTTAGGACTGAAAATGAAAATATTAAGAAAAGAATCTTGATAAAGGGGTGAGGGTACACTTTCATGACTAAATCAAGACGATTTTCTATCTTAATTCTAAACATTTTTAGTGCTTTTCAGATTTATTTTACGAATAAGTATTTCTATTTTTTATTTTTTTTTGTATAATTCGATGTTAGACATATGTTGATTTGTGTGTGTGTAATATGTCTCATTGTATTAAGTGTTGTGTGTAGATTTTGTTGTTGTCTTTTTTTGGTTAATAACTTAAAGAGGAATATTGTTGAGTATGTTCTTTTTTGTCTACCTTGTTAGAGACCGAAGTGAAGTACCAAAGACTCGGGAAAATGTTATAACAATTGGACGTCACTAAGTAGAAAAGTTCATTCTCGCTTAAGCTAGAAATTATAGCTTGAGCTAGCCTAAAAAGAAACTTCTTTTATTCTTTATTTTGTTTTCTTCTTCTCTTTTCAATTATTTGAATTATGTATGAATCTATTTTTTTATGCGAGGAAGATGGAAATGTATGAAGTTGAGATCATACATTTGGGATAATGTATGAGTTGTTGATTAATTTGTGTATTAAGTATTGATGTTTATGTAGTAAAAGAGATCCCTTAACTTCACCGATGGTCTAAGTCAAATAGACTAAGATATTAGGTGGTGAGAAACTTATGGAGGAGTTCATGCACACGATGAGATATAGGATAGACGACTTAGGTTGTATTAAGATTACCCTGATTCTTTCTCATATATTAGCTTGTAGATATAAGTCTTGGGTATTTGATCATATGTTAATCTCTAATGTAGAACTTACTTAATACGAATCTTCCATAAGACGTTTATTGAAGAACTTTGGTGTATGGATCCATGTAGGGTCCATATGATTGTTGATGATGATTTTGGAATAAAGTTGGATTGTGGTGATTGGTATTTAGTATTATATGAGTATACTTGACGAGAAACTAAAATAAAATTATATAAATGAATGATTAATGTAATTGATTCTATTTACTTATTTTTTTTCATGTTAGAAATTTATTTTTAATAACTTATCCTATATATACTGCGAAAAAAAAAGTGAAGAGCATGCCTTTATTTTATTTCCCTTTAAATTTTTGTTTATGTATATTTTAAGGTGCTACACGTAATATTATTAATAGTAATAGTATTATCAGTAGTATTATTATTAATATTAATAACAATAATAATTTAATATTAAATATTAATATTATTATAAATGTTTTATTAATATTATTAATAATATCTACAAATATTATAAATATTATTACTATATATATTAATATTATTCTTGTTGTTTTATTAATATAATTATTATTATATTTATTAATTTTATTAATGTTATTATTATAATTAATATTAATATTAATTTTATTGATATTAACATTATTATTATAATTAATATTAGCATTATTATTATTCGTATTATTAATATTATTATTAATGCTATTATCAATATTTTTAATATTATTAAAAATAATAATATTACTAATAATAGTATTATTATAACTAATAACAGCTTTATTAATATTAATATTAATATTAATATTAATATTATTATTATTATTATTATTATTATTATTATTATTAATAATAATAATAATAATAATAATGATAATGATAATGATGATAATAATTTTAATAATAAAAATTCTAAATATAAATTGTAACAAATAAAATAATAAATAATAGCAAATAACCATAAATATACTATTAATTTTTATAAATATTATACAATATACATTCAGCATAACTTCACATGAATCTACTCAAAATACATCTTATAATAAAAATTTAATTAAATATATTTATTAATGGAAATTAATGTCATTACATATTTTTCATTATTTACTATAAAAACTAAAAGTATTGTATTAATAATTGTTATAAATAAGTAAGAAAAAAATTCATAGGTTTATCCATTAAATTAAATCAAATAATTTGACTGCAGAAATTATATATTACAAGTTATTTTAGATCGTAGCATTAACATTTAATAATAGAAATTGTAGCATTCGTTTTTTTGGTAATATATATCTAGATAATTAATTATACATATTGTATTTTCTCATATCTATGTATATACATAGAGTGTTCATAAACCCTAAACTCTAAAGACATATCAATCTACTGATAATTGCATTCAAAGAAGAAATATTGTTCTAAAATTTGAATTTACTATGAAGATCATATTTTCACTTCTGATCATTATGCTTCTCTCCATTGGAATGGGTATGTTTTATTTTTTATTATTATTTTAATTTTTCTCATTTTCTTAAAAATTATTGTATTTTTAAATAAGTTGTGTTTGTTGCAGAAAATAAAGGACCAATGAAAGTGGTAGAGGGAAAAATGTGTGAAATGTTTTTGTATAACTACTGCGACGAAAACTGTTACAGTGATTGCCCAAAGTGGTATGGTCCAAAAACAATTGGTGTGTGCATTGAGAAAGTGTGCAAATGTCGTTATGAGTGTACCTAATTCTCCAAATAATCAAACTTTCTTTATGTAAGGAGATGGTGGATTTGAAGAAATAAAATTGTTATTATGTGTCTTTCTTTATCAACTTTTAATTTCTTCTTTAGTATCAAGCTGAATAATAGTACGATTATCAAATTCATGCACATTTCTTATATAATTATTTCATTAAAAATAATAGAATTTTCAAATTTTAGACCAAAGTAAAGATAACTTTTTAATTATTAAACAAAAATAAGGATTTAATATGGTAGGTTTTAAAATAAAAGAATAGAGAATTTTCAAAAGGATTTAAATAAGAAAATAGAGATGGAAATGTATTATTGAGATGTCAAATGATGATTTTACTAAATTTTTACATGTAATTTACAATTTCTTAATTCAATATATTTAATTTAATTATATGCAGTTAATTCAATAATATCTAAATTAATTTAAATTTGATTCTTTGATGGTAGAATACATATACTTTTAGAGAGAAGATTTCAGTTTATTTTTTAATTTGTAATATTGTAATATTTCGACTTCAAGTTTGTTGAGATAACATCGCTAGTGTCAATCATGACATTTTAGGTATTGTTTGTTTTGGATCTTGGTGTTTCATTACGCTTTTGTTCTTAAAAGGCGTATCAAAGAATTAAAGAGGGAAGAATTATTTAAATTGTTCTTAGCCTCCACCCTTAAGTGATGTGAGACTATTGTGTATACCTAAACAAGCCTCACAATTGAGGGCTAAAGGGAATAATGATTTGTCTTTTGAACCACTTCTCCTTCAATATAGACGGTGTCAATGTTCCAACCTCCAGTCCGTTGAGAGAAAATCACGAGGGTCAAATTTTTACAAACAACTGACATTAAGATCAAGGACTTACAAATAATTTGATAATTCATATCCCTGGTACTTGTTTAGGTTATACAACGATTTTTACATAGTTCCTAATTTATAAAATGATTTTCCAACTACTACTAAAATTTTAGAATTGTGATTTAGTTAATCAAACCAAACAAACATTAAGAATAAAGTAAAAACAATAAACTAAATAACCAAATAATGTTGGAAAAGAGAATCTAAATTACATGACTCATTACATCATCCTCTAAATAACAAGGTGCTTGGCGTCTAATTGCTTAAATAACAAGGCCACCTATATGTCAACTAGTAGCAATAGTGAAGACAATTGAGTTTCTACATAGTCTTAATGATTATTACATTAATGATTATTACATTAAAGTGTGTTGTCACATGGTTCTCTCGAGAACGATTAGGGATAGTTTATTTTTTTAGGTTACATGAACGAGAAACACTTTAATGGAAGTCGTTCTTCCATTTCTTTAGATCTTTTTCATTGAGGTTAAACAATGGCAGAAACGATTTGATAAACGGAGTTGAGTCACATTTTGTGAGATGAAAATGAAGGTTTGAGTTCCTAAAGTGAGGTTGGGTCAATGCTTAGGAGGAGTCTAGAAAGTGTCTTGAAGAAGACTACTCTAGAGAGAACCAAGACAAGTAAAAAGTCTGTAAGAAAATAAGCAGAGTTTCATTACTCAAGTCAAAGTTGAAAACACAAGAGGTGGTGGGTTCTATTTATAGGGAAGGGAAACTTGTATGGCAAGTTTCACAAACCCTAGCCCTAACCCTAATAAGTGGCGCCTAGGGTAAGGTTATGAACTTATTGTACTATTGGAGTGGAGTATCAATGATCTTGGAGAATATTACAACGGTTGGACGTGTGTAAGTAGAAATGGAGTAGTATTGTTATACGTGTGGTTCCTTTTCCACAAGCAATGAGAGCACATAATATAATCTGGATTGTGGTAGACAAAGTAAGGAAGGATGCATAATTTTTATCATAGAAGATAGATGAAGTTTTGAAATATTTGGGGAAAGAAAATGTTGTTGTAGATGCTTAAAGTCACAAGGAGATATAGGTATTAACACATAAGATTGATGGTTGGAGTTAAGTGGAAGTTTCAACAATTTGAAATTCATGTTCAATCATATACATACAAAATATGTATATCAATCATAAGAATTCAATTTCTTTCCAGTATACAACAATCATATAGACCACACATGGATCTATACATCAAAGATATTCAACAAACGAAATAACAACTAGCATCTTTTGAAAGACTCATATTAAGTAGGCTCTATCAAAGACTAACATTTGATCCAATACCCAAGACTTAGATTTATAAGTGAATCTAAGAGAAATGATGAGGGTAAGTTTAATACATCCAGTACAGTGCATTTACATATGGCCACAATTCGTAATGAACTCCCTTATTAGCTTCTCACCACCTAATGTCTTAGACTATGTGACCTAGACCATTAGTGAAGCTATAAGATCTCTATTAAAATATAGGTGTCAATACTAAATACAAAATAAAACAACAGTTCATATGTTATCCCAAATGTATGACCTTAATTTCATATAAGTCCATCATCTCATGCAATACATACCATGCAAACATTTCACAAATCAATTGAACATACAAACTAGTATTTACTTGGTTTAAGTACATAAATTGTATGAATTTAATCAATTATTGGGCCTAGGAAGTTATAATCATTTTCAATTTACGATGAATTTAATTAAATTTCAAGAACTATAGAAGATAAAGAATAGCCAACTAAATGAAAATGACAAATGTTTGAGCTTAGAAAGATGCGTTTGGACTCATGGTGTTGGCATTGAGTGCATAAGGCAGGTGCCTAAACACAAAAACCAAGTGTGAACGAATTTGAGGCAAAGAGCACACTAAAACAATTACACATCAATGCACTGAGCGCAAGGGGGCTTCCACCGAGCACACGAGGCTATCGCATGAGCACAAAGAGCTGACACTAAGCACATGAAGCAAACACTTGAGCACAAAGGCCAAATGTTGAGCGAATTCAAGGTAGGGGCACCCAAAAATTGCACCTCAATCCGCTAAGCGCATGGGGTTGACACTAAGCGCGAGGTTGGTGCTTCAGCGCATGTGGGGAAAAAAGCACACCAAAAGTGTAAACTTGCCTAAATCTATGAAGTCTTGGTTTATGTACCTTTGTAGGCAAAGAGGGCCTAAATAGTACCTGGAACTGGTTGTACAATTGTTGACGTGTCGATGATCTCCTCGCTCCTTCCTTCAAGTCTCCTTCCTCAGTTGCTGGTGCTCGGTCGAGGTTGACCGAGTACTCCGACACTCAAGTAAGTACTATGTGTAAAGAGTGTATATTTGTAAACTAATTAAAACCTTACACCTCTACAAAGGGTTTATTTATAGTGTTGCTCATGGGCCCTTGTTGTGATAGGCAACATATCAGTTGTCAATTGATATGTATCATGATCCCTTATTTATAGGGAGATATATTGGTATATAGGTATGTTGATATATCTAAATATTTGTATCATCTTTCAGGTAATCAGTATTTAGCTGATTTGTCTAAGATATTTTCCGCATAATTCGGGACATGAATGTGACTCATAAAGGACTCTTGTAACTGTCGTTGTTGTCATTTATTAAGTGCCTTAAAATGTTCTTTGACGCGGTCGATCGGCCACCAAGGTCGAGACTAGTTCGTCTGGTACCGACCGCTACACTTATCCCCATGCATGAAGAAATTATTAGTTTCTGAAGAGTCGTGAAGTGACTGTTGGAGTCCCCGAGGTTAGATGTGACTGTTGGGCGCATTTAATGTTGTCAGAGATGTGACACGTGCTTTTTCGAAAGTCTGTTTGGTGGGTACTATTTGATCGAGGAGATATAACAATTGGTAATTCAATACATTTCAGATGTCGAGTGTCGTGAACCCTTGGATGAAAGGTGATCTAACGGTGCCGAGCAGTGTATGCCTTATTCTCTCACCCCTTGGTCTTTCTATAAATAGAGACGCTTATGAACATAACAAGGTTTACTGCTTACTCCCTGTGCTATAGATTTCACATTGCATGCTCCGAGTGCCGAGTCTCAAACAACTTGCTTTCTTTCACGTTTCTTCTTGAAAAGGTTAGTAATGTCTTCCTCTGTCGAGCCTTCTGATATTATTTTGAATATAAAGTCTTTTGAGCCCATTCACACGGCATTTGGTGGTGTGTGAGACATGAGTGGTTCGGACCAGTCGACTTCGCACCTAACTGTTCGAACTACGAGTGGGTTGATCCACGCATCTTGAACTTCCCTACTTGTTTTAGGGGTCTGAATGCTTTAGATGGTTTTAATCTAAAGTATCCATTTTAAAACATGATTCTCCCTCGGACGCGGTGGCAGATGATAGTTGTAGCCACACCAACCGGGTATGTCATGGCCGAGAGGAAGCTCAACAAGATTTATTTTTTGTATATAACACACTTTTTAATTATTTGCATGACACCCTTCTTTTTGATGAATTTACGATGGGATCCTTCGGATCCTTAACGTTGTGCCAACACATTTACATTCTAACTCGTGGGTGACTCTCCAAGCATTTATGATATTTTGTGATATATTTAGATTAAAACCAACTCCACAATCCTTCTTGTTCTATTATAATTCTTGATCAAGTACACTAGTGAGTTGGTTGTCCTTGACAAATCAACCTAGAAATATTTATTTTACTCCTTTACGTCGTCCTACAAACATTTTAAGGAAAGATCCTTTAAAGTTTTTTTTGTGAATCAGACTTTTTTTATGATTCAGAAGGGAAAATTTAGTCTTCATAAACCATGCAACTTAACTTTTCATTGTTTCATTTTATCTTTTGGTATTAAATAAATTTATTGTTTTATTTCATCATTGTTATCAAATAAAGTAATTTTTCATTGACTCTCTTTTTCTTTAACTTTTTATTTCATCCCACGTGCCCTAAACTGAAATAGACGCAACTAATTGCTATTGGTTTCTATTTATGCCTAATTTTCTTCTTCTGAAAGATTATATTAAAAGAAAAATAATTATATAATCAAATCAGCTTATAGTTTATTTTATGAAATGTCCACCAAGTATTATTTTATCTTATAATTTTTTAATGATGCTAATTGAAACCATCGTTAGAATGAAAAGGACTTGAAAGGAATTAGAAAATTAACTATTGAAAGAGAAATTTTATTTTATTTTATTCTAACCCATCATCATCCTTTAATTACTTAAACTTTTGCATTCATAAAGACAATGTTGGAGAATAGGATCAAACAATGCAATCTTCTTTTTCATTGCAATTTCCAAAATAAACATTTTAATTTATTTGATATAGTTATTTGAAATAAAGTGGGGAGAGTGATTGAAAATGAAGGTTATTTTATTTGATATATGAGATTTGGTGTGGGAATGGAATGAGGGTGAAAGTATGTTCTCTCTTTTTTTATGTTGTTGTCTTAAAATAAGGAATTAAGGAAAGAGTAAGGAGTTAGTTTGCATATAAAAATTGTCCCTTAACATTAATTTAAAAAATTTTAAAAATATATTTTTTAAGTAATTCATATAAATGACAAAATACTCCTTTGAAAAAATAAAATGAGATATATTAAATAAGGGTAGAATCAGAAAAAATTTGTGTATACCAAAAAAGGATTATGAAAAGAAATCTATAAAAATTATCTCTTAACATTAATTTAAAAAAAAATTTAAAAATTATTTTTTAAGTAATTCATATAAATGACAAAATACACTATTGTACTAATAAAATAAGATATATTAAATAAAAGTAGAATCAGGAAAAAAAATTGTGTACACCAAAAAACAATTATAAAAAAAAATCTTCTTTTAAATATATAGGTATAGATTATTATTTATATTATTATTATTATTATTATTTATATTATTAATAATTTTAATATTATTCATGCATATAGATACATGAGTAAATTTACCTATGGATAATACTAATTAAATGATTTTAATTAATAATATTTTTATTAATAAATATTGATATTATTATTAATATTAATATTTTTATTTCTATTAATATTACTAATATTATAATTAATAATAGTAATAATAACATTTATAATATTTTTATGAGTATTATCAATATTATTATCGTTATTATACTCACGCGTTATTAATACGATATTTATATAAATATTAGAAAAAAAAAATTCAATGCATTTCTTAATTGTAAGGTGCAATAAATGTTATGCAATTAATATTTATATACAGGTATTCATTTAAGATATATATATTTAAAACACATTAATATTATTTATTATATTCATTTAATATAATGTGTTTAAATAACGTTATTATATTATTTACTATAAACGATGGTTAGAGAAGGTGAAAAAGAGTATTGAAGTGTGTGTGTATATATATATGGTTATGCATAGTTTGAGATGAAGAAGCCATTGGAGAGATTGAAGTGAAGGAAACCAAAGCAAGATGAAGAGCATAAGTTTGATTGTGATGATTGTGCTTGTTGCTTCCATTGAGATTGGTATGTTGTTGTTGTAAAGTTTTTGAATTTGTTTTGGTTTTGAGAATGATGAATGAATAATAAGATGAATTTGTGTGACAGAAAAAGAAGGGGCAATGAAAGTGGTGGAAGGAAAAACATGCCGTGAAGTGCTGTATCCGAAGGGCTGTGTAGTGAGCAAGTGTATGAGCGATTGCAGCAGTAAACATGAGGGAAAGCATGGAGTGGGAAAATGTGATTTTACAGGAGCATGCTTTTGTTCCTACCTTTGTACTTAAAAGTCTTTCTCCTTCTTCCAATCACTCTAGGAATTTCATGTGTAACATCAATCATTCAAAATAAAATTATAATTTCCCAATTATCTATTACCAGTGAGGTGCAATTGCACACGTGTATCCGCATTTTTTTTTTTTCAATTTTCATGATAATAGAAATTTAATATTATTAGCGAAAACACTGACGTAATCGTGTCTGTGTATTTGCATTTTTTCTCTTTTACTCAACTTTCACGATAATAGAAATTTAACATACAAATAAAAATAATTTTGGATGAATCTTGAAAATGGAGGTTATTATTTTATTTGATATGTGAGATTTTGTGTGGAAATATGTGAGAGTATATTTTCTCTTTCTTCTTGTTGTTGTTGTCTTAAAATAAGGAATTAAGAGAAGAGTGAGAGAGTTATATAAAAACTGTACATTAATATTAATTTAAGAAATTTAAAAATAATTTATTTTTTAAGTAATTCATATAAAATGACAAAATATTTCATTATATTAATAAAGTGAGATACATTAAGAAGGGTAGAATAAAAAAAATTGTGGATACCAAAAAAACAGTTATAATGAGAAATCCCCTTCATATATAGGTATATATTCATTCTTCTCTTACTTCCCTCTTCTCTTAGATCCCCTCTACATTTAGATATTTTATTCTCTCACACTAGATAAGTTTTTCCATATATGTACAGCTTCCTATTTATCAATTTCACTTTTTTTTTTTTTTTAAGATTAATATATATAGTAGGAATTATTTTCTGATTTTTTTTATTTTAAAATTCGATTAATGAAAGGAAACGACCAATACAATACATAGAAAAATATAGTAACAGTCATATTTATTAAATATTAATTGAATCTTATTTATTTTTATTCTGAAAAAAAAAATGCAGAAAAAGATAACTAGTAATTGTACTTTAATAATCTTTATTCAGTCAACAAACCAACGAGACAACAAGAAGAATATTAATAATAATAAATTATATTAAATATTAATAATTTTTAATTTTTAAAATAATATTTAATTTAATTAATATATGATTAATTATTATTTTTATGTTAAATTTATATTCCTAAAATTATATATATATATATATTATATAACATTTACAAAATTTAAATACGTGTTCTTTTTTACAAAAATATTATTTTTCTACATTTTTCAATTCATTCTAAACTTTTTAAGATACTTTTTTTAAATAATTTTAAAATCAAACATTTAATCAATTTAATAAATTTAATTTAACTAACTTATAGAAAAAAAAATCAAAATTAAAATATTTAATTTAATATTAAAATAAATTAAAATAAATCAACCTATAATAAAATTAAACATACAATAAAAAAATTCAAAAATTAAAATATTTATTACAATATTATAGATTAAATAATTTTAAAAGAGTAAAATATTTTATATAACATTTACAAAATTTAAATACGTATTTTTTTTACTCAATTTTTATTTTTCAATTCTTTCTAAATTTTTTAAGATAATTTATTTAAATAATTTTAAAACTTTTAATCAATTTAATAAATTTAATTTACCTTACTTATATCAAAAAATTAAAATTAAAATTAAAACATTTATTACAATATTAAAAAAAATTCAAAAATAAATCAATCTGTAATAAAATTAAACATACAATAAACAATTTAAAATTAAAAATATTAATTACAATATTATAAACTAAATAAATTTAAAATAAATAATATTTAAAAAATTAAAATATTTTATATAACATTTACAAAATTTAAATACGTATTTCTTTTTAGTCAATTATTATTTTTCTACATTTTTCAATTCTTTCTAAACTTTTTAAGATAACTTCTTTAAATAATTTTGGAATCAAACACTTCATCAATTTAATAAATTTAATTTAACTAATTTATATAAAAAAAATTAAAATTAAAATATTTATTAAATTGATTCAAATGTTTGACAGCTAAACGCAAGTTTTCTTATAATGGCTACTAACTTATTACCGATATATGTTCTGATTCAGATATCTTAAATATAATATTAAACGTATAATTATTGTCTAATTTATATAATTTAAATATGATATTAAATCATCGTTTATTAGTTTTAATGTACATTATCATAATTAGAAGTATCTACAGCTTTCTATTTACCAATTTCATATTTTAATTTTTTATTAAAATAAATAGTAGGAATTATTTTCCGTTTTTTTTTAATTTCATTAATAAAAAGAAACGGCCAATAAAATATGTAGAAAAGAATAGTAACAGTCATATTTATTAAATATTAATTATATCTTAATTATCCTTATTTAAAAAAAAATATACAGAAAAAGGTAATAACACTCACATTTATTAAATTATAATTGTATTTTAATAATCTTTATTCAGTCAACAAACGAAAACCCACCATTTTCCATGTATAACAAAGCTCAGATATAAAATAAAATAATTAGATTTTTTAAAAAGATAAAGTCTATTTAACTTTAGTAATTAAATAAATATAAATTTAAATATTATTTATTAATAATAAAAACTACTTTAAATAAGTTTATTTTTAAAAATAATATTTAATTTAGTTAATATATAATTAATTATTTTTTAAAAATTAAATTTTATTAAATAATTTTTTTAGAAATGTTTTTATAGTCTTGTACTTTTTTATATTAGTTTATTCATATCATAGTACATAATTAATGAATTATACTGTGTTAACAAATGTCAATATTTACAATTATGTCTAACATGTAACAGTATATTTTACGTTTTTTTAGTGAGTATCTATGATTTGCATTAATGAATAATAAGAAAAAAATTAATATTAATAATTAAGACAAATAGAGTGCACTAGTTATTTTTAAAAAATTAACTAAATTGATTGCATTTATGAATATGTGTGATAATGTTAGTATATATATATATATATCCCAATAAAACTTCATTCCAATCCATAAAAAAAAAAATATTTTAGAGAATTGAACAGAGTCACCAACTTAACATTACTCAAAATATTTAACATGAAGTTCATCACTTCAGTTTTGATCTTGCTACTTGTTCTTACCATTGAGATTGGTATGTTTTGTATTCCTTGTTTTCCTCATTCAATCTACTCATTAATTCGTGTTTACTAATCCTTTAAATTCACTTTTGTGATAAATAAATTTATGAAGTTGAGATTGGTGGTTTAGTATTTAATACTTTGTGCATGATGTAGAAAATGAAGGAGCAATGAAAGTAGTAGAAGCAGGAAGGTGTGAGGAGAAGTTGAATGAGGATTGTCAAGAAAGCAAGTGTGACAGTGACTGTGTCAGAAAGCATGGAAACTTAGCCAGTGGAAGGTGTAATGCCATAGAAGATTGCATTTGTCGTTTTCCTTGTTAAGTTTTTCATCAACAAACATTTTCTTATATAATATGACTTTATGTAATCGACAGTGATAGATTCAGTGAAAATAAAATTACTCTTTTAATGTTTCATTTCGATTTCCTTTATTACAAGTTGCTTTATGATTACAATTTAGCATCTTGAAACAATTAAGGTAAAATACTGAATGAAGGTTTAATCAATTAAAATATTATGAACATGAGATAACCATGTAGGATTCATTAGGCCTATTTTAAATTAGGTTACAATAAGACAAATTCATTGGAAAAAAAAAGTCACCACCTGTGAAGATTGCATGTTACGCTTTCATTGTCCAACATTCTCTTATATAAATAAATATGACGGATTCAAAGAAAATAAATACATTTTTTTTTACTCAATTATTATTTTTCTACATTTTTCAATTCTTTGTAAACTTTTTAAGATAATTTCTTTTAATAATTTTAAAATCAAACACTTAATCAATTATCTTAACTAACTTATATCAAAATGTTTAAATTAAAATATTTATTACAATATTAAAAAAAACAATTTTAATAAAATTAAACATAAAATAAACAATTTAAAATTAAAATATTTATTACAATACTACAAAATAAAAAAAATTCAAAAACATAATCTTTAAAAAATTAAAATATTTATATAAAATTTAAAAAATTTAAATATGTTTTTTTCTTTTTACTCAATTATTATTTTTCCACATTTTCCAATTCTTTCTAAACTTTTTAAGATAATTTCTTTAAATAATTTTAAAATCAAACACTTACTCAATTTAATAAGTTAATTTAACTAACTTATATCCAAATTCTAAAAATTAAAATATTTATTAAAATATTAAAAAAATTAAAATAAATCAATCTGTAATAAAATTAAACATAAAATAAACTATTCATAACTAAAAAAATTAAATATTGAAATATAAGAATGCATCGAATATTATTTTGAAACATATCATTGGTCAGGTGACGCACTTAAATTAGGGGCGTCGGTTCTAGCTAGCTAGCGCAAAATTAATTTTAATTTTTCTTTTCTTAATTATTTTTTTTTACTTATTCTCTTTGTGCGTCTGACATGTGTCAAACTATATGTCAGACTGTCCACGAAAATTAATTTTACGTCAATTTTTTATGGGTTTGACCGATGATAAAGGCATTCACATTATCTTAAAGCAAATCTTTGATAAGTTTTCTTGTAGTGGCTAGTAACTTACTATCGATTTATGACCTGATTTATCTGTCTTAAATATAATATTAAAAATTAGTTATTATCTTATTTATGTGTTTTAAATATTATATTAAATTAGTGGTTATTAGTTTGAATGTAGGTAGTGTATGTACAACTTCCAATTTATCAATTTCACATTTTTAATTTGTTTTTTTATTAAAATATATAGTAGGAATTATTTTCAAGTTTTTTTATTTTTGAAATTTCGTTAATAAAAGGAAACAGTCAATAAAATATGTATAAAAAGATAGTAAAAGACACATTTATTAAATTTTAATTGTACTTTAATTGTGAAAAAAAGATAAAGTCTATTTAATTTTAATAATTTACTAAATATAAATTTAAAGACTATTTATTAATAACTAGCCAGAATACATGTTATCTCGTATCCGTATTTTTTATTTTTATCATTTATATATATTTATATTTAATATTTAAATTCATATATTTTTTCAAAGAAAAAATAAAAAGTCAAATGATAAGGAGGAATAACAACTAAACCAAATGATAAGAAGAGATAAAAACTATAATTTTTAAGAGAATGAACATATAAAAAAAAAAATAACTACTTCAAATCGTAAAAACTGTTCTACCTTTAATAAATTGTGTTTCATGTGTTTCATGCTTGACAAACTACTCCCCATTTAAAATTGGTAAATAGCTTTTATGAAATGTCAACATATTAGTTAAAAAAATCAGTTTTCAATTAATTATAAAAACAATTAATTATTTAATAAATACTTAAAAATAGGAAACGACTCAAATATCCAAAATAAAACAATAAATTAAAATTTTAATAAGGATAAAATAGGAAAATATTTTTGTATATAAAAAATAATTATAATGAGAAATTCTCTTTATATATAGGTATAGATGAAAACTATTTTAATTATTAATAATTTTTTAAGTTTTAAAATAATATTTAATTTAGAAAATATATGACTAATTAATATTTTTTATTAATTTAATAGTAATGCTTTTATGGTTTTTTACTCTTTTTTTAACATATGTCAAGATTTACAATTATCTCTAACATTTAACAGTATATTTTACGGTTTTTTTTAGTGAATATCTATGATTTGCATTAATGAATAATAAATAATAATAATAATTAATAATTAAGACTAATAGAGTGCACTAGTTAATTTTTAAAAATCAATTTGATTGCGTTTATAAATATGTGTGATAATGTTAGTATGTATATTCCAATAAAACTTCATTCCAATCCATCAAAACAATACTTTGGAGAATTGAATAGAGTCATCAACTTAACATTACTCAAAGATCATTTAACATGAAGCTCATCACTTCAGTTTTGATCCTGCTACTTGTTCTTACCATTGAGATTAGTATGTTTTGTGTTCCTCATTCAATCTACTCATTAATTTGTGCTTACTAATCCTTAAAGTTACTTTTGTTATGAATAAATTTATGAAGCTGAGATTGGTGGTTTAGTATTGAATATTGTGTTTGTGATGTAGAAAATAAAGGAGCAATAAAAGTAGTAGAAGCAGGAAGGTGTGATGAGAAGTTGAATGAAGATTGTCAAGAAAGCAAGTGTGACAGTGATTGTGTCAAAAAGCATGGAAACTTAGCCAGTGGAAGATGTAATGCCATAGAAGATTGCATTTGTCGTTTTCCTTGTTAAGTTTTTCATCGTCCAACATTGTCTTGTATAAATAAATATGGTAGATTCGAAGAAAATAAATACGTATATTTTTTTTACTCAATTATTATTTTTCTACATTTTTCAATTCTTTGTAAACTTTTTAAGATAATTTCTTTAAATGATTTTAAAATCAAACACTTAATCAATTTAATTTAAATAATTTATATCAAAATGTTTAAAATTAAAATATTTATTACAATATTAAAAAAATAAAAAATAAACCAATCTTTAATAAAACTAAACATACAATAAACAATTTAAAATTAAAATATTTGTTACAATATTATAAAATAAATAAATTTAAAATAAATAATCTTTAAAAATATTAAAATATTTTATATAACATTTAAAAAATTTAAATAAGTTTTTTCTTTTCATTCAATTATTATTTTTCCACATTTTGTTAATTCTTTCTAAACTTTTTAAGATAATTTCTTTAAATAATTTTTAAAAAAAAAACACTTAATCAATTTAATAAATTTAATTTAACTAACTTATATCAAAGTTTTAAAAATTAAAATATTTATTACAATATTAAAAAATATTAAATGTAATATGTAATAAAAAAAATTCAAAAATAAAATATTTATTACAATATTATAAATTAAATAATTTTAAAATAAATAATCTTTAAAATAAATAATCTTTAAAATAAATAATCTTTAAAATATTAAATTATTTAAATATAATATTATAATATTTCTTGTAGTGGCTAGTAACATACTTTTGATTTATGGTATGATTTATGGTGTATTAAAGATAATATTAAACATATAGTTATTATCTGCTTTATTATTTTTAAATATTATATTAAATGAGTTTTTATTGTTCTGAATGTATCCAATCATAAGTGGAAGTATGTACAACTTTTTATATATTAATTTTAAACTATTTTTTTTAGATTAAAATATATAGTAGGAATTATTTTCTGGTTTTTTTGTTTTTAAAATTCTATTAATGAAAGGAAACGACCAAAAAAATATGTAGAAAAAGATTGAATAAGTCACTTAGGTTACAAAAAAGCAATTTTACGACACCACGTGATTTCTCTTATTTATATAGAATTATTATTATACTCGTTAGCACCTCATAGATCGACGGAAGCTGTTTTTTTTAAACCTATCAGTATAGCAGGTTTGACCCACGCATTTTTTTTTCTTACTAGAAAAAAAAGTTTTAACGAAGGTTGATATAATCTTAGGAATTGATTTAATTAACGGGGTTTTTTTAATCTTAGTTAAATTTCAAAAGTTTATTTTAAAACTTCAGCAAAATAACAGATTTTTTTAAACCTTTGTTAAATTCCAAAGGTTTATTCTAAATTATTAGCAAAATAACGGAGGTTTTTTTAACTTTCACTCAATTTCAAAGGTTTTTTTCTAATATCTCAGCAAAATAACGGAGTTTTTTTAACCTTCTTTGAATTCTAAAAATTTATTTTAGAACCTCAATAAAACACTCCAGATTTTTCACACTTTAATAAATAAATATAACTAAATCTATTTATAAATAAATAATTAAAAACTACATACTTTGAATATATTTTATAACTAAATTCTCATAATTTTGAAATACTTTAAATTAAGGCATTTAATTGTGAAAGTGAGAAGTGCTAAAATTAATTTCTCCTTGCAATATGTTATAACAATCTTTAGTCAAGAACACACATGACTTTGAAGCCCACATATGATAAATAATGTAATTATTTAGGATATATAAAGCAGTGATTAGCATTAGTTGTTGTCGAGTTAGGTAACAGTGGCTTCTGACCCAAGTTGAGGCAATAAGGTGATGGAAGAAGCAATATTGGAGTAAGAAGAAGATAATGTCTTATTTAGTGTTTCTTCTCCTTAGATATAATAGACATAAGTCTGACTGAATTGTGATTTCTTGTTAGGATTGTTGTTGGCGACTATTGAGCGTGTGCCAGAGAACAATGTGTCTACGGTGGAAGAGAAAAGTCAGAAGGATCGTTAAAGATGGTGGAAAATGGGGTTGAAGATTATTTCAAACGACAAGTCATGGTATTTTACGGAGATTTTTAAGCTCATGGTATTTAATTGAGATTTTGAAACCCATGGTATTTTACGGAGGTTCTTAAACCCATGGTATTTAGTAGGGTTTCTGAAAGGCTTTTCCCGAGGTTTACAAAAAAAAACGAAAAACACGTTCCCCATGAATGGTTTAATTAGCGGGAAAAACTACAATACTAGATAAATGATTTAATAGAGAGTTTAACCATAATATAAAAATAAATTTCCGTTAAAACTATTTTTTCCTATAGTGTCTCTACTACTCGCATCCTCTCAAGTGATAATAATGTCTGACAGTTAATTCCTCTTTTTTTTTTTTCCTGTAGTGGTATTAAATGGTATAATGAAAGTAAAAATCATAATTACTTTAATTATATAAAAGATAATATTTAAACTCTTAATTAATAATAAATTATCATAGTCATTTTAATCTAAGAGGGATAGTTTAGGAACTAATTTTTTAAAAAGTAATTGAAGAATTAAAAAAAAAAATATCTAATTTTTGTTTACTTATTTTTAAATATTCTTTTTAGTAAATTTAAAATAAAATGTAAATAAAATAGAAAAGACAAGCTTATCTCTTACTTCCAGGAAAAACTAATAAATGAACTCTTTTTTAAAATTGCTTTGAAAATATTCATCCTTATTTTTACTTTTTATTTATCATTTTCACTTTTTTTTAACAATAAGGACTAAAATGTGTTTCAGAGATGTAACTCTAGTAAGAATTAGATTCTGTTTTTTTTTTTTTATTTCCATTAAAAAAGGAAATTACCAATAAAATATGCAGAAGAATGGTGATAACAATTACATTTATTAAATAAAGAATGTATAGTAACTGTTCTGTGCATGAATCATCTTTATTCAGTCAACAGTCAACAAAACTGACAATAAGGAGAGTAACAGACTTTAAGCTACAATTTCCCATGCATAAATAAACTCAAACTAATTAAGAAAATAAAATAATAAAATAAGATTGTGGAAGAAGTTAAAGCAAGTGCACTTTTGAATAATCTCACAACTTTTTTACATATATATTATCTGA
This sequence comes from Phaseolus vulgaris, assembly GCF_000499845.2. Lineage (NCBI taxonomy): Eukaryota > Viridiplantae > Streptophyta > Magnoliopsida > Fabales > Fabaceae > Phaseolus > Phaseolus vulgaris. Next base: position 49,987,245 of record NC_023749.2, read on the forward strand.
CTCAATTAATAAACGTATTATAAAGTCCTTATTATAAGATACATATCTTTTATGTTTATATAAGGTATTTTATAATTTTTGCATCGGTTTATTTCTATTCTCCTTTGTTACTTCTACTAAATGTCATGAATATTTGTGATTTGTCTTAATAAATAATAAGAAAAAAATTAAGACTAATAGAGTATACTAGTAATATTAAAAAAGTTCAACTCAATTGAATATTTTTATGAATATGTGTGATAATGCTAGTATATATATATATATATATTCTCTTAAACTTCATTCCAATCCATCAAAAAGATATTTGGAGAATTGGACAGAGTTACCAACTTAACATTTCTCATAGATCATTTAACATGAAGTTAATTACTTCCGTTTTGATCCTACTACTTGTTCTTGTCGTAGATATTGGTATGTTTTTGTTTTCCTCATTCAATCTACTATTAATTTGTGCATATTAATCCTTTAATTTCATTTTTGTTGTGAATAAATTTATGAAGTTGAGAATGATTATTTAGTATTGAATATTGTGTTTATGATTTAGAGAATAAAGGAGCAATGAAAGTGGTAGATGCAAGAAGGTGTGATGAGAAGTTGAATGAAGATTGTCAAGAAAGCAAGTGTGACAGTGATTGTCGAAAAAAGCATGGAAACTTAGCGAGTGGAAGGTGTAATGCAATAGAAGATTGCATTTGTCATTTTCCTTGTTAAGTTTTTCATCGTCCAACATTGTCTTATATAAATATTACTTTATGTAATCGACAATGACGGAATCAAAGAAAATAAAATTACTCTTTTAATGTTTCTTTATTGTTTCCTTTACAAATTGCTTTGTGGTTTCAATTTAGCATCTTCAAACAAATAAGGTAAAACATCAAATGAAAGTTTTATCAATTAAAATCTTAAGAACATGATCCAACCATGTAGAATTAATTATTCATATATCAACTTAAGTTACAATAGGATGAATTAACAAGAATTTTTTTTTCCACCAACTTAAGTTATAAGTATTTGATAACACCATGTGATTTCTTTTATCTACATTCACACTACAAGAAAATATTTCGTTAGAGACCAAACATAAGTGTTAGACACATGTAAGACGCTATTAGAGTGAGTTCAAGCATTCGTAAGTGAACTAAAAAATGACATGCAACACAATGTCAGCCAAGAAGATGCAACACAGACACAAAATGCTGGCAAACAATCTTGTGTGGGCTAAACCAATGCAAAAAAAGTTGAAATACAAAGAACTTTGTTAGGGTTGGGCCGACTCTATCCTAGGTTAGGTGTAGCTAAGGTTGGATTGTATGTGGGTTGGATGAGCATGTTAGGATCAGGTCAATGCTACCTCGATTATGCTTATGCTAGGGTCATACCGAATTTGTTTAGTGAGAGTTAAGGCCTGGTCTACACTTATTAAGTGATTTAAAGGTAGGTGACCACATTTCTCCATGCCAGCTCTCGAATGCCCTCTTTTTGTCTTTCAAATCCCTAACTTTCTTTATTTGAAATCCCTTTCTGTATTCGTCCTTTGCTTCTTCAAAACTTCAAATTTGTGGCTTTCTTCTTCCTCTCTTTGTTTTCTTAAAAAAAATTCTATTGGCTTGTTGTGCGCAGATAAGGAGCTTGGGTTGTGCCTGTTTGGGTTTCTATGCGTGGAGGAAAAGTTTGGGTTGTGCTCGTTTGAGTTTGTCTGCATGGAGGAGAAACTTGGCCTTGCAAGTTGGAGTTTTTTGTTGTTGGGTGAGGTAGTGAGAAGTGTTTGAAGTTGAGGTTAATATTTGTTGAAACTAAGCTGAAGTTGGATGTTTGTAGCAAGTTATGTATTGTTGTTATTCAGATTTTTTTTTTTGTTGTGTGTTCAAGAATTATTTTGAAGTTGGTTGTTTTTTCATTCAACAAATCTCTCCATGGTCACAACTTTAAGTTCAAAACTTCAAATTTAAAAAAAAAATCAAATTAAAAAAAAAATATAAATTTTGTAGCTAGTTAATATAGGCTTATATTCTCCTTATTCTTAAAAGAAGTGTTAGAAATATTTGAAGATTTGTGTAACAATTGTGAAGAAGGATTAGGTAGTTACATACCCATCATGCTCACTCACCATCTTTTTAATTTCTCACTCCTTCTTCAACCGATTGCCATATTAAGTCCATCATTGCTCTAACGTTGGGTTCTAAATAATTTGCTATATACATTAAATATATAAAAAAAATATATATGGTAAGTCGCATATTTACAAAGTTTGACACATTATAAATTATAATTAATTACTTTTTTTATCAGCAATAATTAATTACTTTTCTTAAGACCTGGACTTGGATGAAGAGCATGCTTAATCTATCCATTTTTTTTAGTGTATCTGTCTTGTTATGAATGTAAATTTTGTATATTTTAGATTGTAGGGTTTGGAATGCAAAATTTACATTTCGGATTGTAGAATTTAGAATGATAATTAAAATATTTTTTAAAATATATCTCAAAAGAAACTATGGAGGTGCAGGAAGAAATTTTCTTACCCACTTTTTGTATGTACATATCCTTTTGAAGTTTTTTTTTAAAGTCTGACCCATTCTACTGACCCAATACTTTTGTTGTTTGTCACTCCCGATATCTATATATACAACATGACTTTTAAAAGCCTGGGCCCATTCTTGTGGCCCACCATACTTGCTATTCAACACTCACTTTTTATATGTACACTGTTATCGAAAAGATTGGACCCATTTGGCTGGCCCAACAAATTTGCTATTTTCGGAATTAGCAAAGTTTGGGGCAGTTAGTTTGGCCCCACATTTCTGCTATTTGCCACCTATTTTTTACATATACTATTACCAATGACTTTTATGAAAATTAAAATAAAAGATAAATAAAAATATAATTTTGGAACTATGCCTAAATAAATTTTAGATATTTGTATGATTATACGCGTCATCTGATATTTAATAAAAATAATCACTTGCGTATTTAAAAAATACATTTTTTAATAAAAATGATGCAAATAGTCAACAGTGTTGGTGTATAGTTTAAACTATTTGCGCTTGCTGTATGATTCATAAAAGGGTATTAAGCATTGTAGTTCACGATGTCTTATAATCTAAATAACATGAGTTATCAAAAACGAAAATCTTAAAAAAATATGAAAAATTTAAAAAATTAAAAAATTAAAAATATCAACATCAACAAATCTCTTTGACTCTTAGAAATATGTATGCCCTGATTTTCTGATGTGAATGGAAATATGTAGGACTAAGGTTAATTTTTGTCAAGCCAAAATAAAAAATTGAAAAATATTTTCTTTATGTTTTCATATGCATTTGTGTTTTTTTTTTGGAAAAATAAAATAAATATTCTAAAAAATCACATTATTTTTTCATATTTAAGTAAAGATATCTTCTTAAGACGAACGTTGTAGGATGTTATCACTTTTCCTACACGTAACCGACACTACCCTTTATATTTTTCAAAGTCATATCGTCATAACCCTTGTTGCAACAATTACTGCTAGATTTTAGCTTAAAATCAATTAAAAGTTTTCTAATAGACAATGTGAGACTTCGCAACAACCCCCCTCCATAGATGCTTGTTGAACTATCGAGTTTGTTATATAAGTGAGGCATGCGATGTGGGATTTTCCATCATCCCTCTTCCACAAATACTTGTCGAACCAAGCGATCATACTAATATTGTGATTATTAAATGAGCTATAAGCATGTTAGATTTCAGCTTAAAACCAATTAGCATAAGTGAATTTTCCCAATGCATATGTAAATTGAGGCTGCACTCAAAGTCTTGAGGTAAGCAATGTGGGACTTCCCAGTAGTTGTTGTAAGAATGTATGGCTTTAAACTAGAGGGGGGTGAATGGTTTAAAGAGGGTTTTCACAAACTTTTAATCCAAGAATGAAATTACTTCGAGAAACAAATGATAAGGAAATCAGTTTGCCAAAACACAAAGCAAAAAGCACAGCACCAGAAAAACAATCGGTTGTTTATACCAGTTCACAAATATTAAAACTGAATTTAAAGAGATTAAGGATAGAGAGAATGCACAGAGAGGTTTATACTGGTTCACTCTAAACCCAAAGCTACATCCAGTCTTCTCATAAACCATTAAGGAAATCCACTAAGCAATCAACCCTAGATCACTTACAACACAACCAAAGAAGTGACCTTGATCCCCTCAAGACACACACTTCCCTTGGTCAGCACAACAACACTAAGACTGTTGATCTTGATCCCCTCAAGAACACACAGCACTTCTCAGCAACACACAGAAAGTTTATTTCAATAGTACAAAGGATTACACTTGTTACAGAACAAATCTGAAATCAATAGAAGATGAAAATCCTATCGCACACTCTTTGATCAAACTCAATCTCTAAGCAATCTCAACTTTTAAAAATATCAAATCAATTGTTCTTATCACAAATATGTTTTTTTGTATTTAAACAAAGTTGTTTGTTGCATAATCTCAACAAACTATTAATTGCATTTAAAAGATTGGTCAAAGCATTAAAAACTAGAGCGTAAACAGTTAGAAAATCATTTAATGCTCAGTCAAAGCACAAAACAGTTTTCTGTTATGGTACCAAAACAAACAATCGGTTGTTTCCACGAATCAATCGGTTGTTTTGGTTTTGACAGCAAGTCAACCATAAAAACAGTTTTCAATCTTTCTAAAAACATCTAAGTATAAAACAATCGATTGTTTCGACAAAACAACAGGTTGTTTTTCACTTAGTTTGAAAAACACTTTTCTTTTAAAAGGATTGAGAATGCCTATGTTTTGGATTCAATCAAGAGTGGATTATAGATTAAATCTACCCCAGATCCTATCTAAAAGACAACTCAGCAACAACAAGAACAACTAGCCTTTCATTATCCTTCAAAGGGTTTGGATTCTTCAAAGCTTGAACACACTTGGTTCAACAGTTGTTACCTTAAGTTTTTTGTGGGCAAGTATTTTAACAATGCTAAAAATAGGTTCAACTTGATGTAAATGAAATTGGTCATGATTATATATTATGTTGTACTCATATTGTTTTACTAGAAGTTTTAACATTGTTTTAAGTTGGCAAGACCTCTATAAGATTAATTCATGAAGTTTTTGTATGTGTAAGTGGTTGTTATGTTTAGGTAGATCTGTGGCTAGAGACTTTCTTTAGCAAGGTAGTTATCTGACAATTGTTGGATTTTTATAAGTGTTGTAGGCTTCATATATTTTTATCTAAATTGTTTAAATTTGAACATATTTAAACAAACCTTTTGTAAATATTGAAGTATATATATTTTGTTTTCCGACAAAGAAAGGAGTTTGAACCTCTTGAGTTGTTAGACTTTTTTATTATCGATAACTTGATTGTCGATAAATGAGAGAGTAGAAATAACTTTATGACATGTAAGAGTTAAGTAAATCTTGGTTGTTTGTGTTTGGTGATAAACTAACTATACAAAAGAATATGACATTAATTTCAATAAAAAATATCAAGACATTAGGTTTGTGAGTTTTTTTTCTCCTTGTATAGTGTCTTATCCATTTTTACTAAGACTCCAATATAGTGTGTATTTTTATGCATTTCTAATTAATGTTTTTTGTTTTATTGAAGAAAAGATAATGAGCTCAGGGTATGTTCCCCCCCCCCCCCCCCACCCACGCCGAGACTGCCAACTCGTGCGTGGGACTATATATATTATGGGTGGCCCGACAGCGGGTGGCACGCCCAACACAAACACTCGCTAGGATAGGCTCGAAATGACTCTGATACCTTATTACGAAGTGGACTTTAAGCCTAACTCAACCCCATAAAACCGGCTCATGAGGTTGAGGTTTGCACCCACTTATATACAATGAAAGGCTCTAATCTCTAGCCGATGTGGGATCTCCAACAGCATATGAAAGTATGTTATTTTTCTTTCTACAAATAGTTATCGTACATTTGATGTTGGTAGCACGTGCCTCTATTTTTTTTCTATCTTCCTTGTATGGGAGAAATATGGAAATCTCTTTTTTAAAACCCATTTTTTCCAACTCTCTCTATCTCTTGGAATTTCTCTTTTCTTCCTAATTTTATTCCTCTAAACCCTATCTCTTACATAATCTGATCACACTTTGTAGTTGTTGGGGAGCTAAGAATCATTTTTAACCGATCATTATTTCAAATAGAGTATATTCTTATTTACTCTAAAGATTCTTTATTTTTGACATTGTTACCAATCTTTGTGGGACTAGTTAAGAAAAAAGATCCCCTCAACTTGATCAACTTTATACTTATTTTTTTTTATTATGTTTGGATACTTTGCTCAGATCTCTAGGTTTTGAGTGATTCTCTTGCCTAATTGTAAACTTTCTTTAAAGCATGGAATTACAAGAAAGAGAAGTTATTTATGTTTCCAATAATATAACCTTAAGATAGATGATTTGGATGTGAAGGTGATAAGGTCACAAGATCTTAATATTTTATGCAAGGAATATGTTTTGGTTTGAAAAAAATTTAAATGCTATTGTGTTTTTGGTTAATAGAGAATTACTTTAAATGCTTTGACTTTGATACTCTTATTGAGATGTTGATCTACTGGTTATATTACACATGTGAAAATATATTTTTGAAAAAAATGTAAGTATAAATAATTATTTTGCATAATAAGACTATTAAGGTAATCATGTGAAAAAGAAACTTCTAAAAGACTAAACTCTATTGTTTGAAAAATAAAATTGAAATAAAACCATTCATTAGACAATTAAGCTTACAACCATTTTACAAAGTTCTAACAAAGATAGAACCTCACGTTTGACACGAATAAATCTGATGAAAAATTAACATGATTTTATTTTTATATAATATATCTTAATCTCATTTTACAAGAAAAATATTTTATGAGTTTTATATTTTTGGACGTGACAAATAACTTTATTACATCGATGATTAACAACTATCGATGATTAACAATTCTTGAAAGTGGAATTTTTTTTTCTGCTTATCCTCTGGAATTTTTTTTTCTGCTTATAAGGATATTTAGGTAAAATTGTTGGAACTTTCTAATTAAAGTATGGATGATTAATGTATTTTTCTTGATGTTTAGAGCTTTCTCATTAAAGTTTTTTTTTTCATACTTTATATATTTTCAATTATTTATGTAAAAAATGTGGCTAATACTCTATTTGTGTATAGAATATAAAAACACTTATTGATACATAGACTCGTACTCTTTTTTATTTATCATAATTATCCTCTAAAATTGGTTGATCAACTTATGTTATACATTAATGGTTCATATGCATAAAATTTCTAGAACATGTTAAGTTAAAACAAATAGTTGAATACATCAATCATAATCTTATATCCAATTCCCTAAATTTCCGAGTCATCTAAGTTATGTTATATGACTCATTCTAAAACTTTTAAAATGAATTAATAAGTTATGTTATTTGATTTAAAAAAGTAATCAAGTGACTAATAAACCATGTGAATTAAACAAGTTATTTTACTAACAAATCATATACGTACTCAATTTTTTTTATTTGAATGCCATCGGACTAAATTCCTTTTTCCTTATAAATATAATTTAATTAAAATTATTGTGATTGATTAGATGTACTTCTTATATAGGTTCATGAAATATACTACTAATTCATATTAAAATAAGATATAATTTACTTAAAATTATTATAATTGCTAACATCTACATACTCATGTAGCTTTAATAACGTTATTTATATAAAAAGTATGCAAAAATTCTCAAATGTGTCAGGATGGCCGAGTGGTCTAAGGCGCCAGACTCAAGTTCTGGTCTTCGAGAGAGGGCGTGGGTTCAAATCCCACTTCTGACATTTTCTCAATTTTTTTGTCAAATTTCTAATGTTTGTATATATTTTTTCTTTTTATATTTTTTTAATTTATAAAATAATATTTGCTTGAAATTCTTCTGTTAGGTACCTTCATTATTTGCTTGAAATTCTTCTGTTAGGTACCTTCATTATTTGCTCTCATGTGATGTCTACTATATGAAGATTTCATTACTCATGTCTAATGTGGGGAAATATCCTTTACATTTAACAAAAACGCATAATATAGACTTTTTTTAATCATAACTTGGGTTTTATAAATTCAATTAAATGATTCTTAAGTCAAAGGTTTTTGAACTTAAGGAGATATTTTTAGCATTAGAAAAAGCAAAAGCAAATTTCATATCAGGAAGTTTCAATAAAATAAAAAAACAAAGACAAATAGATTCAAGTGGTTGAAAAACTTTTCATTAATAACTTGACTTTTACATAAACAACAAGGAAAAGGATGAAGAAAAGCTTTTAAAAAAATAAAAGTGCTTAAGATGAGTATGACCAATGTTTAAGATGAGTATGATCAGTGCTTAAGATGAATAGATGACTTACATTATAAGAAAATCATTAAATAAAAATTGATTTTATAGACAAAAAATAATTAATTGTTATATTTACTAAAATAGTATCTAATTTGATAAGTATAACTATTTTTTGTCTCTAAAATTTGTTCCTATTTAAATATTTTTTAGTACTAATGATCTTCAATAGCTACACAAATAACTCTTTTGAGCAAAGAAAGACCAACATTTAGGCTTCCATCTAATCTGTTCTTAGAATTATTTATTAATAGGTGGTATAGTTTACCTATGTATCGCTTTTTGTTAACATATGGGTTTTAGTCTAGTCCCCCACCTTTTTGTATTTCTTTTTTTTTTCGTTTATTTACTAATACTTTTTTCATGTGATGGCAAATGATTGTTGTTATATGAGGTGTAAGTCTATCTGAGATGTCAAGTAGCATAGTGATGCCTAACATGAAAGCTTTTTATAAATAAATAAAAAATAAAAAAAGACCAACATTCTCCTCCCTCTTCCACTCTAAACTCACATCCAAGTAATTCGGAGAAGTCCTCCATTCGCTATTTACATTACTTGGAAATTTTAGGAAGAAAAGCATTGACCATTGTATGTTGGTTCCCTCCATCATCCAACCTTTCTTCACACTTTCAGTTTCTATTTGACTACTAAACCACATGGCCAAGTAATGTCATAAATTATCAAAAGTGTTTCAAATATCTTTGCTTATAAAGGCAAGGTCAAAATTTGTCAATAATAGAAATTTTGCTTTTTCTTAACCTTATTCTAGGAATAAAAAAATTTCAAAAGTGTATGTTTTCTCTATGGTGTGAGGTGTTTTTAGGGAAAATTATTTCCTAGATTTTCTCTTATTATATATAGACACATTACTACTCAATGCATATAACCCACGTAACCCAATTTCGTGCGAATGAATTTTGAATTCTATATATATATATATATATATATATATATATATATATATTCTTTATTTTTTTTAATAAAACTAATCCTAGTACACTCAACTTAATTGATTTCATAAAAATATAAAGTTACACATACACACAAAGTAGCAAATCCCACTTCTGACACTAAAATACTTTTTCGTCAAAATTTATAATGCTTATAACATTTTTTTCCTTTATACTTTTTTTAATTTATAAAATAATATTTTATTGAGATTCTTCAGTTAGATACCTTCATTATTTATTTTTAATTTTTGAAAAAATAATAGATCCTCCAATAAAAAGACAATATCGCGTATGTCCATTCATATTACTACTCAATGAGTAATAAAATACTTAGAGTTTTAGTATCACCTTTAATATTTAACAACATTTCAATTATCAATACAAAAAGCTTGCAAAATTTGATTAATGAATAACATAATTTTATTCACACGGACACAATTGAATAACATATGGTAATTTAGTGTCACCTTTATCTTCTTAAAATACACCTTATTACTAGACCTTTTTAATATTGAAATTTATCTTGTTAGAAATGGAAATGGTCATTTAGAGTAACACGTTAAGCTCTTTCCTCTAATAGGGATGTGATTAAAAAGGATCATGCAATGGTTGTGTATGTAAAAAAGGGGAAGGTCCAAGCAACTGCGACTGACCAGGTCATCGTGGAGTGTGGTTGCAACAGCTTGTTATCCCTCCGCTGTTGGGAGGTAGAGGTAATCGTTGCTCTGTGAAACCAGCCTCACGTAGTGCCCTCTTGTCTAAGAGTGATGACACTTAAGCCTTCGCACAAGTCCCTCCAACACTCAACTCTCAACTCGGAATGGGCAAGCCAACTTACAACAGCCACAACTCCAACCAGGGAGTCAAAGAACTGTCCCATCACCTTCATGCCCCCACTTGGGTTACAAGCTCAAGTTACTTAGCTCGGCGAACTCACAACCTTGTCGGTCACTTTATAAAGTTTCTTTTCTTTCACATGCTTTACCATGTGGGACTTTTACATTACATTACCTAAATGGTAACGTGTACCAACCATTGTACAAAAATGTGCTTCCATTACACCAACATCATTCATACACTATATTTTCTTTTTCAATTTTTAAAATATAATATCTCCTCCAATAAAAAGACAATATTTTGTAATAAAATGTTTTTCGATTCCGTATCCTACCCAATGGGCAATAAAATACCCAAAGTTTTAGTGTCACCTTCATCCTCATAAAATACACCTTATTACTAGGCCTTTTTAATATTGAAATTTCTCTTGTTAGAAATGGAAATGGTCATTTAGTGTAACACTTTAAGCTCTTTTCTCTAATAGGGATGTGATTAAAAAGGAGCGTGCAGTGGTTGTGTATGTTAAAAAGATGAAGGTCCAAGCAACTGCGACTGACCAGGTCATCATGGAGCGTGGTTGCAGCAGCTTGTTATCCCTCCGCTATTGGGAGGTAGAGGTAATCGCTGCTCTGTGAAACCAGCCTCACGCAGTGCCCTCCTGTCTAAGAGTGATGACACTTAAGCCTTCGCACAAGTCCCTCCAACACTCGACTCTCAACTCGGAATGGGCAAGCCAACTTACAGCAGCCACAACTCCAACCAAGGAGTCAAAGAACTGTCCCATCACCTTCATGCCCCCACTTGGGTTACAAGCTCAAGTTACATAGCTCGGCGAACTCACAACCTTGTCGGTCACTTTATAAAGTTTCTTTTCTTTCACATGCTTTACCATGTGGGACTTTTACATTACATTACCTAAATGGTAACGTGTACCAACCATTATACAAAAATGTGCTTCCATTACACCAACATCATTCATACACTATATTTTCTTTTTCAATTTTTAAAATATAATATCTCCTCCAATAAAAAGACAATATTTTGTAATAAAATGTTTTTCGATTCCGTATCCTACCCAATGGGCAATAAAATACCCAAAGTTTTAGTGTCACCTTCATCCTCATAAAATACACCTTATTACTAGGCCTTTTTAATATTAAAATTTATCTTGTTAGAAATGAATATGGTCATTTAGTGTAACACGTTAAGCTCTTTTCTCTAATAGGGATGTGATTAAAAAGGAGCGTGCAGTGGTTGTGTATGTTAAAAAGATGAAGGTCCAAGCAACTGCGACTGACCAGGTCATCGTGGAGCGTGGTTGCAGCAGCTTGTTATCCCTCCGCTGTTGGGAGGTAGAGGAAATCGCTGCTCTGTGAAACCAGCCTCACGCAGTGCCCTCCTGTCGAAGAGTGATGACACTTAAGCCTTCGCACAAGTCCCTCCAACACTCAACTCTCAACTCGGAATGGACAAGCCAACTTACAGCAGCCACAACTCCAACCAAGGAGTCAAAGAACTGTCCCATCACCTTCATGCCCCCACTTGGGTTACAAGCTCAAGTTACTTAGCTCGGCGAACTCACAACCTTGTCGGTCACTTTATAAAGTTTTTTTTCTTTCACATGCTTTACCATGTGGGACTTTTACATTACATTACCTAAATGGTAACTTGTACCAACCATTGTACAAAAATGTGCTTCCATTACACCAACATCATTCATACACTATATTTTCTTTTTCAATTTTTAAAATATAATATCTCCTCCAATAAAAAGACAATATTTTGTAATAAAATGTTTTTCGATTCCGTATCCTACCCAATGGGCAATAAAATACCCAAAGTTTTAGTGTCACCTTCATCCTCATAAAATACACCTTATTACTAGGCCTTTTTAATATTGAAATTTATCTTGTTAGAAATGAATATGGTCATTTAGTGTAACACGTTAAGCTCTTTTCTCTAATAGGGATGTGATTAAAAAGGAGCGTGCAATGGTTGTGTATGTTAAAAAGGTGAAGGTCCAAGCAACTGCGACTGACCAGGTCATCGTGGAGCGTGGTTGCAGCAGCTTGTTATCCCTCCGCTGTTGGGAGGTAGAGGTAATCGCTGCTCTGTGAAACCAGCCTCACGCAGTGCCCTCTTGTCTAAGAGTGATGACACCTATGCCTTCGCACAAGTCCCTCCAACACTCAACTCTCAACTCGGAATGGGCAAGCCAACTTACAGCAGCCACAACTCCAACCAGGGAGTCAAAGAACTGTCCCATCACCTTCATGCCCCCACTTGGGTTACAAGCTCAAGTTACTTAGCTCGGCGAACTCACAACCTTGTCGGTCACTTTATAAAGTTTTTTTTCTTTCACATGCTTTACCATGTGGGACTTTTACATTACATTACCTAAATGGTAACTTGTACCAACCATTGTACAAAAATGTGCTTCCATTACACCAACATCATTCATACACTATATTTTCTTTTTCAATTTTTAAAATATAATATCTCCTCCAATAAAAAGACAATATTTTGTAATAAAATGTTTTTCGATTCCGTATCCTACCCAATGGGCAATAAAATACCCAAAGTTTTAGTGTCACCTTCATCCTCATAAAATACACCTTATTACTATTCCTTTTTAATATTGAAATTTATCTTGTTAGAAATGAATATGGTCATTTAGTGTAACACGTTAAGCTCTTTTCTCTAATAGGGATGTGATTAAAAAGGAGCGTGCAGTGGTTGTGTATGTTAAAAAGATGAAGGTCCAAGCAACTGCGACTGACCAGGTCATCGTGGAGCGTGGTTGCAGCAGCTTGTTATCCCTCCGCTGTTGGGAGGTAGAGGTAATCGCTGCTCTGTGAAACCAGCCTCACGCATTGCCCTCTTGTCTAAGAGTGATGACACCTATGCCTTCGCACAAGTCCCTCCAACACTCAACTCTCGACTCGGAATGGGCAAGCCAACTTCTAGCATCCACAACTCCAACCAGGGAGTCAAAGAACTGTCCCATCACCTTCATGCCCCCACTTGGGTTACAAGCTCAAGTTACTTAGCTCGGCGAACTCACAACCTTGTCGGTCACTTTATACAGTTTCTTTTCTTTCACATGCTTTACCATGTGGGACTTTTACATTACATTACCTAAATGGTAACGTGTACCAACCATTGTACAAAAATGTGCTTCCATTACACCAACATCATTCATACACTATATTTTCTTTTTCAATTTTTAAAATATAATATCTCCTCCAATAAAAAGACAATATTTTGTAATAAAATGTTTTTCGATTCCGTATCCTACCCAATGGGCAATAAAATACCCAAAGTTTTAGTGTCACCTTCATCCTCATAAAATACACCTTATTACTATTCCTTTTTAATATTGAAATTTATCTTGTTAGAAATGAATATGGTCATTTAGTGTAACACGTTAAGCTCTTTTCTCTAATAGGGATGTGATTAAAAAGGAGCGTGCAGTGGTTGTGTATGTTAAAAAGATGAAGGTCCAAGCAACTGCGACTGACCAGGTCATCGTGGAGCGTGGTTGCAGCAGCTTGTTATCCCTCCGCTGTTGGGAGGTAGAGGTAATCGCTGCTCTGTGAAACCAGCCTCACGCATTGCCCTCTTGTCTAAGAGTGATGACACCTATGCCTTCGCACAAGTCCCTCCAACACTCAACTCTCGACTCGGAATGGGCAAGCCAACTTCTAGCAGCCACAACTCCAACCAGGGAGTCAAAGAACTGTCCCATCACCTTCATGCCCCCACTTGGGTTACAAGCTCAAGTTACTTAGCTCGGCGAACTCACAACCTTGTCGGTCACTTTATAAAGTTTCTTTTCTTTCACATGCTTTACCATGTGGGACTTTTACATTACATTACCTAAATGGTAACGTGTACCAACCATTGTACAAAAATGTGCTTCCATTACACCAACATCATTCATACACTATATTTTCTTTTTCAATTTTTAAAATATAATATCTCCTCCAATAAAAAGACAATATTTTGTAATAAAATGTTTTTCGATTCCGTATCCTACCCAATGGGCAATAAAATACCCAAAGTTTTAGTGTCACCTTCATCCTCATAAAATACACCTTATTACTAGGCCTTTTTAATATTGAAATTTATCTTGTTAGAAATGAATATGGTCATTTAGTGTAACACGTTAAGCTCTTTTCTCTAATAGGGATGTGATTAAAAAGGAGCGTGCAGTGGTTGTGTATGTTAAAAAGATGAAGGTCCAAGCAACTGCGACTGACCAGGTCATCGTGGAGCGTGGTTGCAGCAGCTTGTTATCCCTCCGCTGTTGGGAGGTAGAGGTAATCGCTGCTCTGTGAAACCAGCCTCACGCAGTGCCCTCTTGTCTAAGAGTGATGACACCTATGCCTTCGCACAAGTCCCTCCAACACTCAACTCTCGACTCGGAATGGGCAAGCCAACTTCTAGCAGCCACAACTCCAACCAGGGAGTCAAAGAACTGTCCCATCACCTTCATGCCCCCACTTGGGTTACAAGCTCAAGTTACTTAGCTCGGGGAACTCACAACCTTGTCGGTCACTTTATAAAGTTTCTTTTCTTTCACATGCTTTACCATGTGGGACTTTTACATTACATTACCTAAATGGTAACTTGTACCAACCATTGTACAAAAATGTGCTTCCATTACACCAACATCATTCATACACTATATTTTCTTTTTCAATTTTTAAAATATAATATCTCCTCCAATAAAAAGACAATATTTTGTAATAAAATGTTTTTCGATTCCGTATCCTACCCAATGGGAAATAAAATACCCAAAGTTTTAGTGTCACCTTCATCCTCATAAAATACACCTTATTACTAGGCCTTTTTAATATTGAAATTTATCTTGTTAGAAATGAATATGGTCATTTAGTGTAACACGTTAAGCTCTTTTCTCTAATAGGGATGTGATTAAAAAGGAGCGTGCAGTGGTTGTGTATGTTAAAAAGATGAAGGTCCAAGCAACTGCGACTGACCAGGTCATCGTGGAGCGTGGTTGCAGCAGCTTGTTATCCCTCCGCTGTTGGGAGGTAGAGGTAATCGCTGCTCTGTGAAACCAGCCTCACGCATTGCCCTCTTGTCTAAGAGTGATGACACCTATGCCTTCGCACAAGTCCCTCCAACACTCAACTCTCGACTCGGAATGGGCAAGCCAACTTCTAGCAGCCACAACTCCAACCAGGGAGTCAAAGAACTGTCCCATCACCTTCATGCCCCCACTTGGGTTACAAGCTCAAGTTACTTAGCTCGGCGAACTCACAACCTTGTCGGTCACTTTATAAATTCTCTTTTCTTTCACATTCTTTACCATGTGGGACTTTTACATTACATTATCTAAATGGTAACGTGTACCAACCATTTTCCAAAAATGTGCTTCCAATACACCAACATCATTCCTCCACTATATTTTCTTTTTCAATTTTTAAAATATAATATCTCCTCCAATAAAAAGACAATATTTTTTAATAAAATGTTTTTCGATTTCATATCCTACCCAATGGGAAATAAAATACCCAAAGTTTTAGTGTGACCTTTATCCTCATAAAATACACCTTATTACTAGGCCTTTTTAATATTGAAATTTATGTTGTTAGAAATGGATATGGTCATTTAGAGTAACATGTTAAGTTCTTTTCTCTAATAGGGATGTGATTGAAAAGGAGTGTGTAATGGTTGTGTATGTAAAAAAGGTGAAGGTCCAAGCAACTGAGGCTGACCAGGTCATCGTAGAGTGTGGTTGCAGCAGCTTGTTATCCCTCCGCTGTTGGGAGGTAGTGGTAATCGTTGCTCTGTGAAACCAGCCTCACGCAGTGCCCCATTGTCTTTAAGTGATGACACCTATGCCTTCGCAAAAAGTCCCTCCAACACTCAACTCTCAACTTGGAATGGGCAAGCAACCTTACAGCAGCCACTACTCCAACCAGGGAGTCAAAGAACTGTCCCATCACCTTTATGCCCTTACTTGGGTTACAAGCTCTAGTTACTTAGCTCGGCGGACTCACATCTTTTTCGGTCACTTTATAAAGTTTCTTTTCTTTCACATTCTTTACCATGTGGAAATTTTACATTACATTACCTATATGGTAACGTGTGCCTACCATTTTATAAAAATGTGCTTCCAATACATCAACATCATTCATGCACTATATTTTCTTTTTCAATTTTTAAAATATAACATGTCCTCCAATAGAAAGACAATATGTTGTAATAAAACGGTTTTCTATTCCATATCCTATCCAATGGGCAATAAAATACCCAGAGTTTTAGTGTAACCATTATCTTCGTATAATACACCTTATTACTAGACCATTTTTTTTATATTGTAAAGGAAAATAGCATCATTTCAATTATCAATACAAAAAGTTTGCAGGATTTGATTTATGAATAACATAATTTTATTCATACGGACACAATTGAAAAATAAATTCTACACACACAATTGAATTTTTTTTTGTCACAAATGACTAAGATATTTTTTGTATATTATAATTCAGTATTTTGTTATAGTTTGAATTATGTGTGGTATTTAGACATTATGTGTGGTATTTAGAGTTTTTTAGCTGAAGATATCATGGAACTTTGTTGACTGGAATTGGTCAAGACGAAAAGCACAACATATTTCATTTGGATTTTGCGATTGTTAAAAGAGAAACAAAGGAAACCATGATATGATCCCTTTAATTGTTACATCCATATGCGATAGGCATAATTTTATTCATACTCAATAGGTTTAATCATAGATTCTTGGATTATAATAATGAAAAAATTCATTGCTTTAACTAATATGCATATAATTGGCTTTATTTTGGCTTAACTACTATTTCTGCTAATTTTGTGTTTTTAGCCAAAGTAAACAGTCTAACTAGGCGGTCTAGTAGTTACACATGGTAGACAGTGCGATAGGAGCATCTGACTAGACGAAGCATTTACCACTACGAATGGGTCGAATAAAACAAAAATCCAAGTTGTTTCTCTGAATAACATTAGGATTTTCTTAGTTTTCTTGTTTTCTTCTTTGTAATCTTCATTTTTCTTCTGCATGGAAGGATAAACTCATTTGAATCGATTTTCTTGTGATTTCGCAATGAATTTCGAGGTTTTTTTTCAATAAAGTTTTGTTCTTAAAATTCTCTATAGCAATTTGTGTTAGAAGGTCTGATTTTTTTAATTATATTTCTTGTTAAGGAATTGTTTTTGAACCCTTGTTCAGAATTCAGTTTTCTTATTTAATTAGAATTCTTGGTTAGTTCGCTTAATTCTAATCAATCTCTTGTACTCTTAGTTCAAGGAGTAATAGATAAATATCTCACAAGTAAACGCTTGGAGATGAGTGAGATATTGAATATGTTAGTAGACGCTTATTTTGCTTACAAGATGTTAAATTTGATTAATGTTTGTTTGGTTAAGTTTGACATTTGTGTGAGAATTGAAAGAGTAAAAATCTTAAGATAATCATTGAAGAATTTACTACTTAATGAACTTGAGAGTTAATCTGTTTTCTTTACTATTTTATAATCGTCTCTTAATTTTCTACATAACATTCTTAATCCCTCTTTTATCTTTAATGTTATTTCTAACATTTTGCTTGGAGATAACTTTTGAACACTAATGGGCTGATTCACTATTGGATTCGTTGATATGCGACTTGATGTCATCTGAACACAATTATACTATCATCTCTTTAGTGTTAGAGGGTCTAGCACTGTGTTACACAGTTTTCACTGAAATCATTTTAATTTGACTATTAAACGACAACTAATAATTTTGGCGTCCTTACCAAGGAATCCAATTTGAATTTGGTTATCAATTTTCTTCTTTATCTACATACTTTTTATTTTTATTTTGTCTACATATCTAACCCTATTTTTCTCATTTTGATTGTATAGTTTTTAAATTTTCTCAATGATCACATTATTATAAAAAAACATATTTCAAAATAGACGATCCACTAATTATTTTTCACCTTTAAATCTTAATTTTTGATCATGAAATTAATATGGATTTAGCTACTATACCAAACCATCTTTCATTTGAAAATTATTTTTCGTCTCATCATGATCAATGATACAACTATGAGATGCATTGTGATTCATATTTGCAAAAACTTTCATATTTTTATAAGCATCATTTTCATCATAGTGAGTCCTACTTTACACAGCTTTTGCATCCTTATGAGCCATATCAGGCTTATGAGGTATATTGTCAATAATCTTATGAGACATATTATGATGAGTGTGAGCAAAGTCAAACACCTTTTCAACAATTTGTGCAACCTAACATTACTCTGGAGTTACCTCTCATTTCATCACTCACACCAACTAAACTATTTATCATGGCTAGAGTCCTACTTTACACAGCTTTTGCATCCTTATGAGCCATATCAGGCTTATGAGGTATATTGTCAATAATCTTATGAGACATATTATGATGAGTGTGAGCAAAGTCAAACACCTTTTCAACAATTTGTGCAACCTAACATTACTCTGGAGTTACCTCTCATTTCGTCACCCACACCAACTAAACTATTTATCATGGCTAGAGTGTCTAGTTAATCCTTCCACCACCATCCCACCTCATAAGCCAAACCTTAAATGCTCATATTCCATCAACATCAACCCCTTTGCCCACCCTTTAAGATAATTTCCAACACAAACATCCCTTAAACATTTCCAAATCAGATAATCCCAATAGATAGTCTAAATCATATAAAAAGTGAAATTTTTGGTGTATATATATAGTCAAATTAGTAAGAAGTGTTCCATTTAATATTAATGTCTCATTGTATACATCAAAATTCATTAAAACAATATTGATACACACTTTTATAAATCAAAATAAAACATAATATATAAATATAAAATATTTGAATTTACATTATTATTAAAAAAATTATATACATGTTTTATTAATACATACTCATATAAAATTAAAAAGATTAAAATTAAATTATAAATTTAGCACGCCGTGAACTTGCACTAGTGGAATAGCCTGACCTAACTATGGGCTATAAAAATCCTCTTTTTTTTCTCAACGAAGTAGCAATAGGGGAAAATAAAAATCGCGAGTACGGTGTCGTTTTGTGTATCCTCTTGTACACATTCATCACTTCTCACCCGACCCATTTCATCGCAAACCCAACGGAACACCAAGCTTTTGCTTCTCCAAATTCCTCTTTTTTAAGTTTGCGCCACTATTCTCTTACAGTGCAACACTCAATCTTCTTCTTCTCCTGATTATTGAACCCAAAGGGTAGGTGTACCCTTCAATTGGCACTGCACAGCTTGCCTTCACCTTTTTTCTTTGTTTTGCTCTTTCCTTTGATTGAATTGATTAGCTTTTATTGATTATAACTCAGATAATTTATCAAAATCAAGTTTTTAACTGTTATCTCAAAAGGGTCTTTTCCTGATGTTGTTTCAGGGTGTCCTGTTCGTGCTTGAACATTTTACTATTTTGAACCTGTGATTGTTTCCGGAGAGACTTGTAGATTGTTCTGTGTGTATAGAAAGGAAGATTTTTTGTTTTTTGTGTCATTGTGGATATGGCAATAGTTGAATCAGTGGGGAAAATTCCCTTGCAAGACCCATCTGAGGAGGAGTTTGGTGCTGCTGACTTGACTTGGACCAAGTTTGGCACTGCTGAGCACCATGATGTGGTTGCCCTCATTCCCTATGATAGAGTTGATGCTTTTATAATTGGTGAATGCTCGAATGTGGAGTGCCCCACTCGGTTTCATATCGAGAGAGGAAGGAAACGGACTATTGGAAGCTTGAAGGAGTACAAGGATGATGAGTATCTCGAATACAGGCTGTAAGTTTCTGCCATGCCTATAATGTCATTCAAAATGACTATGATCAAGCTTTTTGACAGTTTTTTCCTCTTTTGGCTTTTATGATACATGTTTAGCGTTTTCTAGCTTGTTCTGTTTTGATAGAACACAGGAACTTGGAGGTGTGAAATACTTCCCTTGTAGGAAATTTGGTTCTTGTTAGGTTCCTTTGTTTTAAATTTGCTCATAAGTTCAAATAGTTTCTTTTTTTTGCTATCTGAGTTTTGGAAGCAGTAGCTGACTAGCAAATGAATAATTTAAAACTTAAAGAAATGATAAACCAATTAGGATTCCAATACTTATGTTGTGTAGTTGAACTCTGATCTTTGTGAAGGTACTGGTGCTCGTTTGGCCCAGAAAATTATGGGGAGGGAGGAGGTATATTACCAAGTCGAAGGTATCGACTTAACACCCGAAATCGTGCTGCTAGACCTCAATCGATGCGAGGTTGTACTTGTCATTTTGTTGTCAAACGTCTTTATGCCCGTCCATCCCTTGCACTTATTATATACAATGAGAGGCGTCATATTAACAAGTCTGGTTTCATCTGCCATGGACCACTTGATAGAGATGCCATTGGTCCTGGTGCCAAAAAGATTCCTTATATATGCAATGAAATTCAGCAGCAAACTATGTCCATGATATATCTGGGCATCCCAGAAGAGAATATCTTGGAGAAACACATTGAAGGAATTCAACGATATTGCGGTTCGGATGCAAAAGTCAGTAGCCTTGCTTCTCAGTATGTACACAAGCTAGGGATGATTATCAAAAGGTCTACCCATGAGCTGGATCTAGATGATCAAGCTAGCATCCGCATGTGGATTGAACGCAATAGAAAGTCTGTATTTTTTCACCAGGATACTTCAGAGTCTGACGCTTTCATCTTGGGGATCCAAACAGAATGGCAGCTGCAACAAATGATTCGCTTTGGTCATCGAAGTGTTATTGCCGCAGACTCTACTTTTGGCGTGAAGAGACTGAAAGTAATTTTGTTTTTCCAATCATCACTAAGTTATGCTAGATCTAAAACAAATGCAGTTTTCTTTCTCTCCTTGCAATATATTTTCAATCGACCTAACTTAGTTATCTTTTCATATTGGCAGTATCCCTTGTTCACGCTACTTGTTTTTGATTCAAGACAACATGCACTTCCTGTTGCATGGGTCATTACACGTAGCTTTGCAAAGCCTGATGTGTCCAAGTGGCTGAAAGCTTTAATTGATCGAGCTCGTAGTGTTGAGCCTGGATGGAAAGTCAGTGGATTTTTAATTGATGATGCTGCAGCTGAAATTGATCTTTTGAGGCAAGATTTATTGCTTTAGAAATGAGTTTGGTTTAATATTCAGCTGTGGTGATTAAATTTCATACTTCTATTAATTGATTTTGCAGAGATATATTTTGCTGTCCTGTCCTATTTTCACTATGGCGTGTCCGTAGATCATGGCTTAGGAATATTGTTAAGAAATGCAGTAGTATTGAGGTTCAGCGGGAGATTTTTAAGCGTCTTGGTACAATAGTGTACAGTATATGGGGAGGCATTAATACAGCACTTGCCTTGGAACAATTCATGTTGGATTTTGTAGACCAAACTGCTTTCATGGAATACTTCAAAACTTCCTGGTTGCCCAAGCTTGGTTAGATCTTTCTCCTTTTTTCCCTTGCATGCACATAAAATATCTGGTTGAGTGATGACATATTCACAAGTATGTTTGAAAGCCAGACATTGTGAATGAAATGTTCCTTATATTTCACCTCAGAAGTTATGGGCTTAGTTAGTCATTGATAAATTAACTTGCTTTCCACTTATCCTTCTGCTCTGTTCTGCAGAAATGTGGCTTTCAACAATGAGAAATTTTCAACTAGGCAGCCAGGAAGCTTCTGGAGCATTAGAAGCCTATCATGTTAAACTGAAAGCCAAACTTTTTGATGACTCACATCTTGGAGCCCTGCAAAGAGTAGATTGGTTAGTTCACAGGTTGACTACTGAGTTGCATTCAAGCTACTGGCTTGATCGCTATGCTGATGAAAGTGATTCTTTCCAGAATGTGAAGGAAAAATATATTCTTTCCACATCATGGCATCGAGCACTTCAAATTCCAGACTACGCTGTTACCTTGGATGATAGAGACCACCTCTTTGCCAAGGTTGTGAGCCAGAAAGATAGTAGCTTACTTCATCTAGTGTGGAATCCGGGATCTGAATTTGCATTCTGTGATTGTTCTTGGTCAATGCAAGGTAACCTTTGCAAGCATGTCGTCAAAGTAAACATGATCTGTGAAAATCTTAAAGGTTATCAACCTTCCATGTCTTTCCGGTCTTTTGAAGAGGTTTTGATGGATTTATGGAGAAAACCAGTGGATGATTCATTTGCATTGGATCTGTCATTGGCTTGCACCCATCAGATGCTAGATCAAATCCAGAAACTTGTTGAACTGAATAATTCTGCCGATATTGGCACTGTAGTTAACAATATGCCTCTGAAATGGGTTTCTAAGAAAAGCAGAACCTACATTGGCAAACCATCGTCAATTTTGGCTCTTCCTCATGGTAGCAGTAACACAAAAAGTGTTGTTGTGCATAAGAAGAATCGGAAACGGAAAAGATTGTCACGATTAAGATGACCAATTTGGCTGGTTCCAGTAGTCATTATGTTTGATCTAGATTCTAGAATATGTCTGACCAATCCAAACTGGAATTCTTTTCAAAATATGCTGCTAGTATTTAATATCTGACTTTCTAGTTCTTTTGCCTCGTGTCTCTGAAGTTGCAACATCTTTAAAAGGTCAGCATACTTCCTACCCTCAGAGAACAGTTTTTGCTGTAATTATATGAACATGGTTGGTAGTTGGAGATAAAATGGAGGAAACAAAGCAATTGTGGTGTGTATGCTTTTTTCAGCTTTTATACCTGGCAATGCTTTTAGGCAATCACGTGGGATGAGGTAGTGGTAAATTTACCTAGAAAGAAGAATTCATTTTCCCTTTTCAATTTCATCAATTTCCTGTCACTTTCATAGTCATGCTAGTATAGACATTTATTTTTTAATTTTTTACATTGTACCATCTTTAGAATTTTAAGTCCTTTCAACATCAAGTCCTCAGTGTGGAGGATAGATCATTCCATGGATCATTTCTACTAGTTTTGGCTCTGATATTCTTTTTCACTGATTTACAAGTTATGTACATATACTATTTACTGACATGTTACTTGAAATAAATTGCAATATATATATTTACATACACACACAAAAACACACACACTTTAATTAGTGAGAATTGTGTACTCATTTCATTTGTTATCTTCACAGAAAAGTAGTGGAATTCAATACATCCTTCAAGCGAATACATTGCTCTACTTGTAAAACAAACAATTTGTCTCGATTGTAAACATCTTTATTGGTACATTCAATTTTTGCTATGAAATTGAATAGCCTGGACGAGCTAAATGCACATGAATGAATTTATCTCATGTTGTGACATGTGCAAATCCTTTTCTCGTGTTAGTAATCAAATGTAAACTACATGTATCTCGCCTGAAATAGTACTATTGACTGGAATTTATGCATTGCCCTAACCCTAACCATAATAAAGGCCCTTAAATTGCCTTAAAGTTCAGATTCAATAGGATAGAGGCTGCATTCGCCTGTGAACATTGAACACATTCCAACATCAACGCAGAATGCCAGCAACATCTATCTTTTTATTATAGATGAACTCCAGTTGATTTTTGTGCAGACATCTCAGCTCTTTAATTCTTTTTAGTTGCCACTTCTAGATTCAAATTCTCATTGTTCACGTGTTTCCCCCCTTCAGTTTCATTATTGCATTCTCATTCGCTAATCATGTGCTTATTCTTCAGTGCTCTCTTGTGAGGTCAACTCGAGACTGTAATTTGTGTAACACAAACCGTCTTCCATTATTGATATTGAAAATCAGCTTGGTTTTACATCCTTGGATATCTTAGTTGGTGGAAGATTTACTTAAAGGATATGAATAACTTTTCTCAAATTAGTTGAATGAGACTCCAGGGAACAACCTAATGTGATTTCAAATGAGTTCGAGCATTTATTTTTTCTGTGCTTTTAAACACCATTACCATTGATATCATATGTTCTATGTATTAACCATCTAATCCAATTTGACTGTGTTTGTATATTCCAGTAGTCCATGACAAGTTGTTACAATGTTATTGTAACTGTTGTAATAGCATAAGTCATGGTTAGTTGATAATACACTTGATAACAAAAGGGGTCAATGATTATAAAAGAGGCCAAACCCCATTGTACATTTAGAATAAATGAACAATAAAACTGTTTAGTTTTCACACCTGAACTCCAAAGAAGGGGAATCTCGTGTTATGTTGCATTTGTTTTGCTCTTCCATTCTACGTCCTGTTATCATTCGGACTCATGATTCCCAGTTACATATAGGGCTAGGAAATTCATGTTTGTTAGATAGTAACTTTTCCTACCAGTGTTTCATTTCTATGGATAAAAAAAATAATGCTGAAAAGAGGTTGAAACGCCCTTAGATATGAGGCACAAGTAATAATATAACTTGGGAGTACAGTACATAACCAAACAAAACACACTGTTACATGTAATTGAACTAATATTGTGGAATTTAATAGAGAATAGGTTGAAATGGCTAGCTGAAAATGCTTTCCATTTCTGGAGATATGAAACTGTTTACATCTTGAGCTTCAGAGGCAGAGAGTGAGATGAGTTTTCTCTTGATCTTGTCTAATGATTCCAATGTCGTGTCTAAAGTTGTAGGACTAAGGGATACAAAGCCAGGATTTTGGCTGTTGTACACTGAGAAGATAGTGGCTTCTTCAAAACCGGTATTTAGATAGAAGTGGAACAAAGCCTTAGGGAACACAAACACATCACCTACTTTAATCAACTTCTGGAAATACTGGTTGTTGGTATCAACAAATCCAGCTAACAACACACCTTTGGTAACAAAGATCATCTCAGTAGCTCTAGGATGATAGTGGAAGTTTACCAGGCCATTCCCATCAAGATCAGTTCTTCCAATGGAGAGGCCAAGAGTATTCAGACCACCAAACTCAGCAGCACTCACAATTTTCATAGATGCACCAAAAATGTCTGTAGAGCCAGCATTGCTCAGTTTTGTGGTCCTGAAATCTTGAGCTGTTACATTAACTGGGTTTTTGCATTGTAGACCATTGATGAATATGGTCTGCTGATTGGGTGGAACTGCTGGACAAGTATCCTGTAGATTCTCACAGTCTCCTAGGCAAATTTGGATGTTGGAAAAGGCCACAAAAAACAACATAAAGAGAAGGTGAGCAAAGGATTTCAATGTCATCTTGAATCTCCACTTGGTTACTATTTCTTAGATGTTGCCGAATAAATCATCCTCCTCAATTTATATATAATTTCATGCACACAATTAAGTTCTTCATCCTGTTGTGCCTCTAACAGTATCTCTCAGGGTTGTAAAAAATGCAAGTAATGATAGTCTTGAAGTATACTGTAAGAAGTGTTTGCTTGAAACAAAGGAAACACTAACCAATTAACCGAGTTTGCTCCATGTCCTAATTCCAAAGTTGTTTTTGAGACTTGAAGGTTGTATAATGGGAAATTCCAAATGTGGATTACCTTACCAATACCCTTAACTGATAGCAACTGGTTGAGGAATGACAGCATGTGGCTAACAATTTCACTGGTCAAATTCCAATAGTTATCATGTCAATTTTTAGGCCATGTTTCTATTTTGGATAGGGGCTATTTTAGTAAAACTACAAGATTTTCATGTTTAAAGGAGGGAAATTTCTTTGTACTCACTCTTCACTATTATATTAATTAAAGCAAAAGTAAAGTGAAATTAGTAGTAATATTAAAAAGGTAGTTTAAATGGTATAAAGTGGAATCTTTTCCTTTTCCTATGTTGAAGCCTTTTTGACAATTGAAAACAAACTTAGGATATACTTGTAGTATGCTAAATTTTCCACTAGGCAAATACGACTATGATACTACTTTCATAATAAACTCCATTCCAGATTATATTCGTTGCCAAATCAGTGAAAACTACAAAAATAAATTTATAAATAATTATATTAAAATTGATGGTGGAAGCATTATAGTCAAAAGAAATTCAATATATACATGTAGATAATTTTTAAAAAATACAAAAATATAATTGTAATACAAAATAAAAGAAACAATCATATATATATATATATATATATATATATATATATTTTATCGGCTAAGAGACAATCATATATAATTCAAATAACAATAACATCAAATCAAAATACTACAAATTTCAAGTTCAAAACTTAAAATAACAACAAAATATAAAATAAATGTCTTAAACTTCTAATTATTTGACTCTTCTTCAATCTTAACATACTTGTCTTTAATATTAACTAATGAGACATATCTCTCCTCTTCCCTTTTAGAGAAACTCTTTTTAAAGTTAAGTAAGTTTTCAAACTCGAAATTAGAGTTATCATGCAATTCATTCTCAACCCCAATTTTGAATATTTTCTTTGTCTTTCCTTGTTGGGCTTGAAGTTGCACCTAGACTTTCTTAAAAGCATTGGAAGATCCAATGACAATACCATCACTTGATGGTTGCTTTCTTTTACTAGTTGTTTGTCTCCTTATATAAGTTATTGGTTCTCCAACACCTGAAGCTTCATAAACAGTTTCCTGATTAAGAGTGGGATCATCATCGAAAAACCAATTTATTTTCTCTCTTTCATTATCATTATCATCATCTACTTGTCCCACTAACCACTCATTGCACTCGTCAATGTCATTCAGTACAATAAAGTTTATTTCATCCCTAATATTGTATCCTTGAACAAGTTGTTGGTTATATTTTATGTAAACTAAATCATGCAACATTTTGTGGTCCAACCTATTCCTTTTTTTTTAACGAATATGCACTATGAATGAGTAAAATGCGAATTAACTTCTTTCTATATTCTAAAAAAAATGATAATGAAATGAGTCATGTCATGAACAATAGTTATTACTTGCTTAAATACATTCTAATTGCATTCACTTAATGAACTATATGTCAAGCTTAAAATCTTGATTGCTAGCTTTTGTAAGTTGTGAGTTGCATGCCCGTAACTCATGCACTATTGAGCTATAAAAATAAAGAAACTAACTAGAATGTAACTATTATTATATGATATAATTTATATCCTAACGCAATTTAGAAATTGTTTAAGTGAGTCACTTAGGGTTGTGGTCTTCTTTGGTTCTTTGGCAAAGTCATCACCAAAGGGTCCACTTCCACTCTTATAAAGAGGTAACTCTAATTAAAAAAAAATTGTTGGATATATTTACTTGGCATTAACCTCTTGATGTAAGTATAAAATCTATTTGTAACTTCCAAATCATATTCCATTTCTGAATTGGAATAATAAAACTCTAGGTTCAAAAAGTGACTAGTCGCATGCAAGAGGCGATGAAGTTGGCATGTCCATATGAATGATTGTAAATACATCTTTGTATTTACTTTCATTGTTATTAAATTACTTCATTATTGTTTTTTTTTACTTTCTCCATTGCTTCATATATATATATATATATATATATATATATATATATATATCTTATAACTGTTTTTCTTTCCCATCCACCAGACGAAGTACATGAATAAAATGAGTCATAACTTTGAAAGGTAATAGTGACAGTGGCGATGATCGACGGTGATGGATAGTCACAACGGTGATCTCCGACGAGTAATGGTGGTTGGAGGGAAGAAGGAAGGATAAGACAATCTATTGTAGTGAACTATTAGGGCTACAACTTAAGTTACAATACATGAAATGGGCCAAGTAACATCTCCACTGCCATGTTGTGGTGATGATTAGAAAATTCACCAATGATTTTTGCCATGGCATCGTCATAATCGATTTTGGATAACACTACTTCAATTATGTGTACTTTGTAAAGTATGGTGTCTCTCTTTCTTACATTGATGTAAAAATTAGGGCAATTGCTTACTGCAGCCAACAAATTTAGAATTGCACCCAATCACTTATGCAAAATGACCAAAATGCTCTCTGTAGTTTTCTAGAATCTCTTTTTCAAAATATGTTTCCGAATTTTGTTTTCCGAATTTTTTTTTAAATGTAAATAAAAATATATATACTCATACATAAAGTAAAATTAATTTATACATAAATTAATTTAACTTTTAGAAAAAAAACTTATACGAAAGTTCTTTTATATTATATGTGATATTATTTATAATTTTTAAATAAATTTTTTATTTTTTATCATGTATATATTTATGGGAAAATTTTGAAAGTCGAAGCTAGAGCGGTAGACACGAGTATGAAATGATAGAACAAGTTCAACAATTATAAGGCCATTGCTTCTTGCACCTGTTTTTTTGAAGCATGTCTTATGTGAAGTTAAAACAAATATCTTTTTTTTTTAGTTTTTACATAAGTGAAGAGTGCAAATCAAAATATATTCTAGATTTGGTATTTCGAAATACATTTTTTAATTTAGATTTCTATATTTTTTTGGAATTTCTAGATTTTGTTTTCTAAAAAATATTTGCTAGAAGGTATAATTTGTTTCCGGAATTGTTTTTTCGGAATGAGATTTCAATTTTCCAATTCTAATCTTAAATTTTATTTTCAGAACATAAAAATATATTTTGGATTTTTTTTAAATATATTTTATAATTTCAGATTTTTAATTTTTGAATGAAAGATAATTTTTTAAATTCGAAAGTTGATTCGATGCATCAATTCGGTGCATACCCAATTATAAACAAATTGCAAATGCAATTCCTTCCTGCACCCAATCAATTTTTACTGGCATTCATCGAAAAATTTAAAACCCCATTATGCCATTTTACACATTTGCTTACGGATGTCAATGTTGAGAAGTGATTTTTATAAATTCCAGATTTTGAAATCTGGAAAGTCATTTTCATGTTTCATTTAAGCTTCTGGATAGTCATATCTGAAAGTGAGTTATGAGTTTTGGATTTTCATATCTAGAATAGTGTACTGTAAATGGTGTTGAGAATTGAGATCCAAAACTCATTTATGTTTGCTTACGGATCTTGACATCCGAAAGGTCATTTATGCTGTCTAGATAAGCTTCCAGATGATGAAATCCGAAAGTGATATATTAGTTCTGGATTTGTATATCCAGAACTTTGTAATTTAACTTACAGATATTAATATTTAGAAGGCAAAATTTTAAATCATTAAGAATAACATGAACATTTCGCATAAGTGTACTGAGTGCAAATCTGCAAATCTAAATTGATATGGTGCTGGGAGAATCAACCGAATGCAAATGGTTTGAGCCGAACCGTCTTCCTTGTTTCGGATTGATTTTATAAAATCAATTTATTCAAATAATACAATGAAGGAGATGAAAAAAATTGAATGTATTAAAGGACTGAAAGAAAATATTAAGGACAAGAGAAATTTTACTAGGATTGTTTGAAAACACAATTTTATAAAAACCAAAAAAATGTATACAATAAGAAAAAAATATATGTTAGCCTTTTTTTAAAAAAAAAACTGCTATTACAACCTCTCTTTTTTTTTTACTTTTTATTCCTACATGTTTAAATAAATTGTCATTTTCTTGTAACTTTAAGTAATATTATTTAATATTCAATTTGACTCTACCTAATTCAGATAAATTGAATTTTTTTTATAATTCAATCAAACTTAAACTTACTCAATCATTGGATCAACAAAATAATGGCAATTGCTTCCTGTACCCAATCAATTTTGATTGGCACTCAACGGAAATTTTTAAACCCCATTCTGCCTTTTTTACACATTTGTTTATGGATATCAATATTCGAAAGTGATTTTTATACATTCTAGAACTCATTTATGTTTGCTTATGGATCTTGACATCCGGAAGATCATTTATGCTGTCCAGATAAGCTTCCGGATGGTGAAATCCAGAAGTGACATATTAGTTCTGAATTTGTATATCTAAAACTTTTGTAATTTGACTTATAGATATAAATATCAGAAGACAAAAAAATTTAATTATTAAGAATAAAATAGACATTTCGCATCCATGTATTAGGTGCAAATATGAATTGATATGGTGTAAGGAGAATCAGCCCAACCTAATCTAACAATCCAATTGAAATAAATTAGATTGAGTTCTATTTGTAACTAGGTAAAATCCAATCAAAATCACTAACTCAATCTCCTGCAGATTGGGTTAAAAAAATTCTATCAAATTATTAAATAGTATCAATAATAATAATAATATAATTATTATTTAATTTATTCATTATTCTAATAACTAAACGTGTTTTTTAAAATACTTAATTATTTAAATATTAAATAGTATAGTCCATTTTTAAACAAATAAAAAAGACTAAAAAATGGTTTGAAATTAAAAAATTTAAAAAAAGAAACAAAATTTTGACTTAATTAATCCAATAGAATTGAACAAAGAGAAAATTGTGTTCTATTGAGCCTAATAAAACATGTAGAAAACCCTATCCAAACCTGACCTAAATTTTTTTATTGGATTCAACAATGGTTTTACATAAATTTGATCCAACTTCATCTCTAATAGCTCTCATTGCTTTAATCTTTTATTATTTTAGAGTAAACACTTTTAACTTCACTAATTAATTAAATATTTTTACTTTATAATAATGACCTAGGTCTTCAATTCACGTTAACTCATTTTTTTCTCTCCTTGCAAAAAGCTTTCACAGAGAGTTGACTCATTTTTTTCTTAAAATTTATAACTTTGAAATCTTAAAACCCTAAACCCTTTTAAAATACCAACGAGTGTTGCGGATACACTGAAATTTTCGGGATTTTTAATGATTTTGTAATGTTAAAAGAAACACAATAACTACAAACAAATGTAACATATATAATATAAAGGTATTATATTATTATTAAGTTCTTTATTCAATTTTATAAATAAAATGGTTGGTACTTTATTTGTTTGAGAAGCAACAACAAGGGAGTATCCTTTTTTCTATTTACTCAAGTTTTTAGTAGTATAACTTATAATAGCTTTTTGAAAACCTGGCATATAAAGCACATCAAATTGATTCAAAAAGCTATTTAGTAATAAGTTTAATGTTTCATCAAATAATAGAGTTTTTTTTTTCTTTTGTTACTCTATACTCTTATTTCTTTTGTTACATATATAATACTTTGACAAATATCATGATCTAGCATTATATTTACTTTGATACATTCACCTGCCATGCTTTAAAAGACTAACATGTCTTTTGTTTTTATATATATGAATTAATCATGGAATTTCACCAATTGCATATAAACTTTGATATATATGTGATTTGATGCATTTTTAGGCTATCTATTTTTAGTCATATTCAAGCAAAAAAGAAATGTATCCATGATAAATAGTTGATAATTAAATTGTTTGTCACCATAAAAATGGGGATATTTTTAGAAGGTAAATGAACAAGTCCTAGTTAAGTTTTAATTAAGTACAAATGAATATTAATTTTAATCTAAATATAAACAATATAATCTATCTTAAGAAAGTCTTCTTCTCATGCATATTTACATTATGTGCATTAACATCATATATCTCGATTTTTTAACATCATATATCTCGATTTTCTGATGATAGGAATATGTTACATCTCTTATAAGTGTGATAATTATCTTATAAATATTATACACTACAAAACCATCATTAAATAGAAATCAATTTTAGTGACAAAAAATAATTAGTTACTATATTGACTAAATTATATATTACTTTAGAGACTAAAAAATTATTGGTATTTAAAGTAATTTCTATTATTAATAAATAATTTCTAAATTGGTACTAATTAACTACCAAGATTTTAGGTTTTAGGTACCAACTTTAGAATCTTGATATCTAAAAATTTGATAACTAAAACCTTGATAATTTATTAGATATCACTTTAGAAACTATTTATTAATAATAGAAACTATTTTAAATATTAATAATTTTTTTAATATATAAAATAGTATCTAATTTAGTCAATATAGTAACTAGTTATTTTTTATTTTTAAAATTAATTTTTATTTAATGATTTTTTATAACTTCTAGTACTAATACGTAACATCAATTATATAAGTGTGATAAGTACATTTGCCATTTATTTTCACTCTATGCAAAGTTAATTTACTATGTTTGTTTATTTTTTTTATATATAGAATATCCCTAAAAAAGCAATGTAATTCACAAGATTTTTCGTATTCAAAGTTTAAAATTCACTAAAAAATATCCAGCAGAGTCAAAAGATTACACTCTGCAAAGAAAATGACAAAATTTTGAATAACCTATTTTTTCACCAAAAGTGAAGTCATTACAATAAAAATAAAATAAAGCAAAGTGAGTAATATTAGTTGGTAAAATTCATTTAATGCATTCAAAGCAACAGAGGGTGTAATTAATGCTAAAACATTCTAAGTCCTCCAATATTCATCACAACAAACATGCAAGACAAAGTGCATGGATTTTGTATCTTCATATTTGATTAAAAAATATTGGATCATTTATAAATTAAATAATTTAATTGTTACATTTTATTTATATATATTTTTTTAATAGTTTACATGTATTATAAATTGCTATGATTATGTATACGAGTATATCTATATATATATAAACTATCTAAGTATGTATATAATGGTAATTTATCCAAGAATTTACCACAAATTTCTACTAAGTAAATTACTCATGAATTTCAGATAATAATATATTAATAGAAAAAAAGTCTGTCAAAAAATTACCCATTCCTACTTTACCAACAAACTTCTTGTAGTTGGAAATCTATCAGTAATGTGAATATACTTACATATTGTATGCATTATTTACCATTTTAAATAAATACATGTTTTAATTAATTAATAATTTAAAAATTTATAGTACAACACCCAAATTATTAATATTATTAGAAATAGAAAGTATAAACTTTAATACTTTAGTAACATTTTAATTATATTTTTATATTATTATGTATGTAATACACATCAATTGTTTCTTAATGTAACAAAATTATTATGACACTTAAAAGTTATTATACTTTTGAAATAAAAAAAAGTTATATTATAATATTAACTATAAATTCTAATTTAAAGTTAAACACTTAATATCAAAATTAAAGTAATGAATTTATGAAAATTATTTATTAATTACGCTAATAATAAATGTTTGCATTGATTGAAAATATGACAGACTATTATGTTTCATCCAAATAGTAAATTCAAAAAAATATTTAAGTGGTTTAAATCTATTACTATTCAAATCAATTGATAAAATAAAATTTATTTTACGATCCATGTAATTTTGGCTCAATAACAGATCCATCACAATCACAAACATATAAATAAGCACAATTTTTAAAGAAAAAGTACGTCATTAATATGTATTCATTATACCAAATACCAAATACTTACTTAAGCATCAGAATACTTTTGCAAGTATCTATCTAACCAAGAACGAACAAAGTAATGAGAGTTTTATCGAAGATAGTGAACAAGATTAAAGTAATAAAGAAAAACAGTTCAACCGAACCTAAAGAGTTAGAGAAGAAACGAAAGAAGTTAACACCAATAAACCAAAACGGAGAAATCAATTCTTCAACCAGTAAGAATTTTTTTACAAATAAAATTCACTCAATCTCTTTTGTACAAGAACACTCACTACAATAATTAATTACTCTGTATCCTTAAAATTAATTTAATTGTCATTAAATAATTTTGTTGTAGTATAATCTCTTTCTACTTTATAACTTTGAATATCACCTATGAAATCAACAATAATTAGAAATTAAAAACTAAATCTAAATATTAGAATCCATTAAAATAGTTGCATCAATGGTGAATAGAGATGTTAAAAAATAAAATGGGAACACGTAATGCATTTTGTTTGGTACATTGTCTTCTCCCTTTCCATTCTTTTAATGAAGTCTTTGCTTTAAATATTAAGCACATTATCATTTCCAAGACTAACTTTAATAAATAATATATTCAATTATTTTAGTTTTATATAATAAAGATTACATAAAATAAAAGATTATTTTATATAAAGAATTATAAAATGGTGTAAAAAAGAGTACATACATATGCTAGTAAACCAAATATATAATAATAATTTGTTGAGTAATTTTTTTTAGTAGTCAATTTTTTAAACATTTTTTTATTTAACGTTTATTTTTAAAATTCAAACGGTATTATTTTTCTTTATTTAAAAAAGTTATAAGTTTACAACTCATAAAAGTTTAATGCATTTATTGTTTTTTATTGAAAACCACGTTGGATCATATAACTATTTCGTAACTTTGAATGCACTTAATTAAGAACATTCTCAATTTGGATATTTTTAATTATTCTATAAAAAAATAATTATATTTAAAATCTTTCTTGTTTTCATTTAAGAAGGTTTGTTGTTTAACTTTTTTTTATCTCAGAATAACGTGACTGTTACTTTTAATTTTTTTTATTTAAAATTTATCGATCAATTCGTTTATTCTTTCTTCAATCTCTTCTAATTTGTCTATAAACTTGCTCATTCTTTCTTTAAAAATATATTAAGTGACGAGTTATAAAAAATTAGAGAAAAAAAAGACTAAAATTTATAAATGAGTAAAAGATAAAAAAAAAAACAACCTTATTACATTAACAACAATATTAAAGAACGGAGTACTTGAACAAAATAAAAAAAACATTTTGAGTATATACATTAAAACAGATTATTTTAATAAAAATTCAATTAAAAATATTTAAATGTATGATATTTAAATTTTGATTAAATATTTTTAATGAGAAATAAAATTCTTTACATCCAAATCTATCAAGAAATACTGGGTTAATATGCTCAAACTTACAATAAATATTTTTTTAAATAAGTAAATTTTAAAATATCTACTTATTTGAAAAGTAAATATGATTTTATTCATATAACAAGAAGAATTTTTTTTTAATTTAAAATAAACATATCAGACAAATATAAAAAAAACTGATAACTTTATTAAATAGGTGTTTTTAAAATTAAATTATATACAAACTCACCCATTGTGAAATAGAATATGAAAATCCACATATGTTGGGTAATTAATTAACTATTAAAATTTATATTTGTATTTTAATGAGATAATTCTCTAAACAGAAGCTTTGAATCTTGAATCTTCAGTGTGTTTAGGGTTTTTTTTAGAGAGATTTGTTTTCAATATTTTTATTGTTAAAAATAATATGAATCAAACAAAACTAATCCACACATTTACAAACTTAACACACTTTAGTTTACACATAATTATTATTTGAATTAAACTAAACTAAAAACATATATTTTGATTTATATTGAATTTTTAATTTTCAATTTTCAATTTTTAATTTTCTAATTCTAATTTATTTTATCTCTTAAATCAAGTTATAATAAACAAAATCTTCTTAAATTACTAATTTATCACATAAAATGAAAATATTTAATTTAATTTCATTAACTCTCCAAATCATGGTTTTAAATATTAAAAAATAATATAAAATAAGTAGATGTTATTATTGGAAAAATTAAGGTACAATTTGTAATTATTTTTTTACAGTTTTAATTTTGAAAACTTCAAAATAAAATCTTATATTACACATTCTTTTAAACCACGCGTCTTTTTCTGGTTTAAAGATATTTAAATATTATGAA
The DNA here is from genome assembly GCF_000499845.2 of Phaseolus vulgaris. NCBI lineage: Eukaryota > Viridiplantae > Streptophyta > Magnoliopsida > Fabales > Fabaceae > Phaseolus > Phaseolus vulgaris. Next base: position 50,022,931 of record NC_023749.2, read on the forward strand.
ATTTCTTATTTGAATTTTTTCTAATTTATTTAAAAATGAATAATTTTAATATCCATTATAATATATTATCTTGTAAATCTGGTATCAGAATTGTGTATCGTCAATATAAATTCTTTTCTATCTTCAATCTGAATGCATGTCTTTATTACTGTCAAATAATACAAACACCTCCTAATTTAACGAATCAATATCAATGAAAATCACTCCACCCAAGTAGTTATGTAATATTCGATAAAAACATAATAATCGTCCAAAATTCTGACAAAAAATCACATGTTTTAAATTTATATTTTCAATCCATAAAAAATAAAATCATAATTAAAGAAACTGTAATCTTGACAACATTCATTTCCATTTTAAAAATAAATTCTATAGTTTGTTGAAACTATAACATTAATTAATTAAGAGATGAGATGCATTAAAAATAGTAATTAATATATTAAATTATTAAAATATAAATGAAAGAGTGTATTACGAAGTAGACTTTAAATTGCTGTGATACCATATTACAAATTGGACTTTAAGCCTAACTCAACCCCATAAAACTGATTCTGATATCATATTACGAAGTGGACTTTAAACCTAACTAAACCCCAGTGGACTTTAAGTCTAACTCAATTCCAGTGGACTTTAAGCCTAACTCAATTCCAGTGAACTTTAAGCCTAACTCAATTTCAGTGGACTTTAAGCCTAACGATAAAACTAGTTCTGATATATATTATGAACTGGACTTTAAGTTTAACTCAATTTCATAAACTTGATCTGAAGTAAGGGGAGGTTTGTTTGGTTTTTTTTTTTTTTTATTAGGAGATGAACTAAAAGAAAAAGAAAGAAGTTGAATTTGTAATTATTTATTGTTTTACAATTTTGTCCCATGAGAAAGAAGATGTACGTGATTAAATTGAAGTGTTTTTTATGTATAAAAAGGGAGAAGTTGCCATTTGGCTTTGCATCTTTTCATTCTCTCTATTTCTCAAATCTCTCTTTCTTTCACAAGTCACACAAACCCACCTTGGATTGTCTTTCTTCGACCAACGCACGAATGCACAAACACACACTTATGTTGTTGTGAAACCTTTGTTCATCACCTATACCTTCTTCTGATTTTCGCTCCAAAACCCATTTTTCAATCTCTCACTCCCCTCCTTCAGATCCCTCTATCTCTCTCCGACACACACGACAAAAAGAAGGTTCTTCTCTTCTCCCTCTCACGCGCTTTTATTCCTTACATCACACTCTTTCTTTTCCATCATGTTTTGCTCTTCAAATTTTGGATTTTTATCACTGCATGTTGGAAACAAATACTGGGTTTCTGGTGGTGGGTTTGATCTCACACCCTTTTGTTTCTTAGAATATTTTCAGATACTTTTTTCTATTTCTTTTGGTCTTTCAATAGTGAAGCTCAATTGGTTGCATGCAAATGGTTTTCCTTTCAAGTTCTTCTCTGAAAGATTTGATTTTGAATTCCGGGTGTTTTTCTTCGTTCTCTTCGGTGTCTGGATTGATCTTGGGATGAATTTGTGTAACTTTCAATTTTGGTGTTCTGTGAGTAAGACTTGTGGGAATATGGGTCCTGGATTTTAATGCTGAAGTTTTAGAGAACACTCATATGTTTTGAATATGGAATTTTGGGTTTTATTGAAATTTTTATTTTGTTGACTGTTTCTCCGAGCTTGCATGCAAGGGATCAATGTTCTAATAACCCTTTTTTAAGTAATATTCAATGTTCTGATAAGCTTTTCGAAGTAACATTTTTATTTGTGTGCAAGGAGTGTACCTTTCATGTTTTCATTTGCTTGAGTTTACAGTGGTTCTTTGGATTTTAGTATGACATGTTCACTTGGTTTTATCTGCTTGTCCTTCTAGAGTTTATCCTCTGCTTCAATTCTGGATTTGATTGATCTCGATCATTACATTTTTGTCTTTAGTCATAATTTATTTCCTCAATATGTTTCGTGTTGTGAATGTATTAGACTAACAACTTTCACTGTTTTCATGTTTGGTAGGTTTCATTTTTAGAGGAAATGAAATGTACCTTGCATCCTGCTGCTAACTTACAAGATCTCTGCTTTTTTTTCTCTTTTGACTGGTTTGAGTCATGAGTTATGTTTTTAAAATTATTTTTTTCATAGGAAATTGCAACTCTGTCAGCTACATGTGCATGATATCATGTTTGACAAAAAGTTTTGAAATTTTCTTGCTTTGCTACAATTGACGGTTTTCTTCAGTGTGTTGGAATGCATGTTAGACATGTAGGTTATTATGGATTCTAAAAGCTTATGGATTATCCCTACAAACAAGGTGATTTTGATTTTGATTTCTTTTATTTATCAGATTCTGATTTTCTGGGACAGGGTTGAAGATGTGGATTAGTTGGTTTCAGTCTTTTATGTGTGAACTGAATTGTTGACAGTTATAATTGGTAAATGGGGACTCAAACCATGGGATCTCAAGGTGGTGGTAAAGACAGTAATGGAAAACAGTCACAAGTCCAGCCTCTGGTGCGGCAAAACTCAATGTATAGTCTCACATTGGATGAGGTTCAGAATCAATTGGGTGATTTAGGGAAGCCACTAAGTAGTATGAACCTTGATGAGCTTCTAAAAAATGTGTGGACTGTGGAGGCAGGCCAGACCGTTGGTATGGAGCATGAGGGCACGCCACAAGCTGGTCAAGCGGCTCTGCAGCGTCAGGCTAGTCTGTCATTGACTGGTGCACTAAGCAAGAAGACTGTGGATGAGGTTTGGAAAGATATCCAACAAAACAAAATCATTGAGGAGAAGAAGTTCCGAGACAGACAGCCTACTTTGGGAGAAATGACATTGGAGGATTTCTTGGTGAAAGCAGGAGTTGTTGCAGAAACATCTAATCGAAAGAATACTGGTCCTGTTGCTGGGATTGATTCAAACATGGTAGTACCACAGTTTCCTTCACAAGGACAGTGGATACAGTATCCACCTGCACAATATCAGCATCCACAGCAAGGTTTGATGCAGATCTATATGCCAGGCCAGGGTATGGCACAACCAATGCACATGGGGCCTGGAGCTTCATTGGATGTTTCGTATGCAGATAGCCAGGTGGTCGCAATGCCATCGCCTCTGATGGGAACAATGTCAGACTCACATACTCCTGGAAGAAAAAGGGGCACTCCTGAGGACATGATGGAGAAGACTGTTGAGAGGAGACAGAAAAGGATGATAAAAAATAGAGAATCTGCTGCCCGTTCAAGAGCAAGGAAACAGGTGCTCTTTTTCTTTATTTTGAGTGTCACGTTATGTGTGTCTTTATCCTGTAATTAGTTTTTTCCATAGTAAAATCCTTATCCTGAATCATCAATGTCATAAACAGGCATACACAAATGAATTGGAGCATAAAGTCTCGCGTCTGGAAGAGGAAAATGAAAGGCTGAGGAAACGACAGGTAGTTTCTGCTTTGAAGTTCTACTTAAATTGCCTTGACCGTGTTTTGCTGTTAATTCAAATTAAATTCCAAAGAAAACTATGCATATTATGATTCATCATCAATCAAGACTTGAATTAACAAGTATTAAGGAGTTTTTGTTGACCATGAAATATTTTCCTCAACCATTCAAAAGTTTGCTTCTTATGTGACTTGGTTGGGAATAATTAACTCTGATGTTTGATTGACATTCACAGCTTCTTTGCTTCATGAGTTTGTAATCTTTGAAGTGTATAATTCTGGTATCTGGCAACTAGTGATTTAATGTTCACAAACTTCTCGTTATACAGCATGGTGTGTTGATGGTTGAGGAGATTCAATATAAAAAAAAAATTCTGCATTACATAATTTTGCTGGGAGGAAATATTATGAGATGAGAAACATAAACAAGGGATCTGGGGAAGAAGCTTTTTCATACTGGTCCTTTATCTTTGGTTTGTCCTTTATCCTTTGAGCTAATGATGGGGATTTTTTTTTTTTGTTGCATTCTTTCATTTCCATTCTGTTTTTCAAATGTGCTGATGCATTTCAATCATTTTTAACACATGTCTTACTCTCAGCCCCTTCCAAAAGATTAAGCAAGGTAGATCTGTATAAAACTTTGGTTTACTAGAACTGGATTCCACATCTTGAAAACTTTAACATTACTATTCTGCAGCAGGATTATACAATCACGTGATTTTTAGATATTTTCTTTTCCCTATTATGATTCAAGTCAAAGGACACTTCTTTTCTTCTGCTTTTACATTATCCTTGTGTTTTTAGAATTTTATGAAAGCAACTTATTTCTATGCATTGTGATGCACCATGTTTATACCAGTGTCATATTTCTCCTTAGCTTTTTTATTAACTAGCAGCTGTTTAGCATTGTAATAATCTGTCTGTCCTTTTTTATATTTCTGGTGCATACCATAATTTGCTACCCTGCATTTATTTTCGCTCTAAATTAAACTGTTTCATCATGTATGGTGGTTTTGGTCAATCACACTTCTTCTGTACACAAATCACTGATCAATCCCTGGGTTTGTATCACCTGGATTATGGAAGCTGGGGTGAGGGGTTACTTTGGACTGTCATAATTGATTCTGGTATATTGAAATAAAATAGAATTGCACTTTGATCAATATGATGTCCTTGATATACTTTGAAAAAACCAGTTTATTCCTTTGAAAAATTAGATTGTAGAGCTATATCGTTTTTTTCTCTTTTGGTTTTTGGTTAAATCCTACCCCGAGTTGTGCAATGGGATGTGTCTTTATGATGATTATGTGGCTTTGTCATGATTATGATGATTATAATGGTAGTTGGCTTAATTTTTAGAAAGGAAAATGGTGGAAGAATGTTGGAATAGGGCTTATAAGCTTTTTAAAGTTGAGGGATCAATCACAATCAAATCTTGTAACATCAAAGGAATTGGTTTGAGTCATTACCAAAACAGCTTTGATGAGTGATGATGGCATTTATTTGGATGCATCTCTCTTGCTGTCATTAGATTTGCCCCTTTTGTCTATGCCTTGTGATGTTTTAGCTATATAGAGAGCACAATTACTTGTCACCAAATATAAACATTGCTTTCATGCACTGGTCCACATCTTGAACTGTGTCTTGGATAATGTATTTTGATTTTTTGGGTACAGTGAGTTAGACTTTGGTTTACAAGCTTTACTTTCCTTGCTCATTGCACAATTGCAGTTCATTATTACAAAAATGTTGGATTATAAATCCTTCATGCAGCTATATACTACAAAAATTGTCATTGCATGTATTCAGAATGTTAGCATCATCACTCTTTACTTGATAAAATCATGAGTACCTACCAACATGTTTTTCGATGCTGATTCATTATAATTGGACATGCTTACTTTCTTATTTCTACCATATTAGACTGACTTGTTTATAAATTTTGCTAAACTTGCAGGAGATAGAGAAGATGTTGCCAAGCACACCACCTCCTGAACCTAAGTATCAACTTCGCCGAATAGGATCAGCTCCATTCTGAGATCTGTACCTAGTTGTAGAGGTTTTGTAAATATGAGTACCAGTGAGTGAAAGCTCCTTGTGGATTACTGTGAGGTTGATTCTGGTATGTCAGTTCAATAGTTATGTGACACTTTTTCCATCCAAAGCCTTGTTTTAATTGTTATTAGGTTCTTTATAACTCCATGTTTTTTTAAGAAAAAAAGGTATGAGAAATATTGTAGTTCTACTATTCACAATATAGCCATTATCATGGCTTCATGAGTTTACTTTGGCATCTTGGGGTTCCTCACTAATCAAGTACTAATTACTAATCATGGGAGATAATCAGTTTGTTCTAACTTTTTTTTCCTCCACTCAGGAAGAGAATCTGTCCATTGTTGCATCAAAACAATGCCTTGTTTTAAGCAAAAAACTTGCACCATTTCAAATGTGTCATTGGAATTGAAACTTAAAGCATGAATTTCATTACCTAAGTTTGCATTTTATAGCTAAATTTTCAATTGGAGATCAATGGTGAGAAAACCTAGGAAATGTATCTAACTTTTGTGCATCAGATAATTTACTCAAGATCATGAATGGACATGGAAAAGAGAGAAAAAATATCTAACACCAAAGATGGCTTTGATTTTACAAAGGGTATTGTACCACCAGCTTTCCTTTTCACACAAAAGGTGGCTTTGATTTCACAAAGGGTATTGTACAAACACCCTTTTTCACAGCAAAGGTTGCTTTTATTTCACTGACATGACGAAAACCAGAACAAGCATTTAGCCTTTTGGATGACGATGACTAAAAGATGCTCAACAAATTAAAATTTATCATTTCTTTTGCTGAAAAAAACCAGAGGGTAATAAGAAGCATACCTTTGGTGTCAGAGAATCCAATCATAAGAATAATGCTATTAATGTGCAATGAACACTTGGATAATTAATTTCACCTACTTTATATTAATCATGTTTAGTAGTTGAAAAGAGTATCTAACCTTTTTGAACTTCATCTCTTTTATAAATAGCCACTCTTTGAGGTTAAACTGTTATTTTTTCATCTATTTATTTATTTTAAATCCCAGGTATTTTTGTTAGTTTTATTTTATAAACCACTTTTTTCAAATATTAAAAAATAACAAAGTTTAAGGTTAATTTAAATTACTTATATTTTTTTAAATCTACAGTTTATTGTATTTTAATATATGAAAGAAGAAAAGAGAAGATACTAATAAATTATCGACATTTAAGGTAAATAATTTAACTTGAAGTTACTAATGTGGTCCAGTAAGAACATGTTTTTGTCATACCATAATTTGATAAAGTATTATGTCATGTCACTATTCACTTATACCTTGTTATTTCATCATCGAAGTTTGTGACAATTATTTATTATTACGTATGTTTAGTAATTTAGTTTATTGTAATTATTTTTTTTAGTTTCTTAAAAGTTTGTAAAAACTAATTCTCCAAAAAGTATAATTATTTTTTTAGTTTTTAAAAAAATATTATGCAGAAATCATTTCTTGGAATTTTAGTAGTTAGTTGTGAGCTTTGAAAATTATAATCTTATGTTATGAAAATCAAAAGAAGGGGTTGTATTAGGGTTTCAAAGTTATTTATGTTTAAACTCTTTCACAAGGTGTAATGAAGTTTTTATAGGGATTTCTAAAGCAATGAATTTCCTTATTTTTATACATTTTGTACTTAAATATAGTTTTAGTTCACATAAAATGAATGGATTTTTTATTTAGATTTTTGTAACAAAATTCTTTATTTTTTTATTTCTTGTATTAATTACACTAATTAACTCTTAAAATGTTAAATAAATATTTTATGTAATAAATATTGATGCATGTGTTACCTCAAAAATTTCTTAAGATTTATACAATAAATGTTATTTATTTTGAAATGAATATCAAGACTTCTTTCCGCAAATGATACACTTTTTGAGAGTTATTTCCCTGATAGCATCATTGGATATTTAATTTCTTGGATAGCACCATTTGATAAACAAAATTCTCACATTTGTTTTTTATTTCAGCATAATTTGGTATAATTTGGTTTAGGGTTTCCAAACCCTAAATCCTAAAATATAACTTCGACTTTTAGTTTTCATAATTGTTATTACTTATTTGTTTTGATTTTTTTTAATAAATAAAAAAATACTAACATTTAATTTTGGTACTAATATTGTAATTTATTATAAAAAAATATTTACAAATTTATTAGAATTTAGTCTCCACAATTCAAATTTATTATAGAAAAATGCAAAAAAACAAAACAGTTTTCATTTATTTTTCCCATATTACCTTAATATTATCCTTTATAAATTTTAATATTTCAAATTTTAAATTTCCAAACTTTATATTTCCTTCTATTTTAATTTTATAAATATTTAACCTTACATAATTTAATAATTTCCCCTCTCGTTTAAAATTTATTCTCTCAACTTTTAATTAAAATTTTCAAAACATTTCTTATACACAAAAAAGATTTTATTTTATTTTTTCTTAAATTTATTTTATTTTATTTTTTCTTTATACTTTTCCATTCACTCTCAACAAAAGCAAGAAAAATCTAAAACAAAATTCTAAAACTTGTTACTGCATAATTAATTGCGTATGAACATTCATACACCAAATTCGAACACTGAAAGTCAAAATTATATTTTTCAGAAACCGCATTTTGATGACCCACCAAACCAACTTTCTCCTCTCATGTTCATCATCGGAAAAAAAAAATACCCCCAAAATTCGTCTTCCTGAAAACCAGAATTCTGGAAACTAAATGTGAGAATTCGGGTTTCCTGAGAATCAAATTCTCACGTGAACAAAAATGGTTTTCTGAGAATCGAACTCTCACGTGAACTAATTAGATACCAATTTGGAAACTATTTATCATTAATAGAAACCAATGATATTTTTAGTCTTTAAATGTCTGTAATTTAGTCACTATAACAACTAATTACTTTTGTTCTTTAAAATTAGTTTATATTTAATGTTTATGAATATACTGGAAAAGATGAACATGGACAAAATTGAGTTATCATTTAGCCTAGATGTCTCGTATTAGTAATAAAAGGATCCATAAATGGGAGCACAGAAAATTGGGATCATGACAAATACCTTAGATTATGCGAGAAGGTATAATCGAGCAAGTCTATTGACTATTCAATATTAGAGGTGTTTGAGTGTCTTACTATCATGTAGATAAATGTAAGCTTGAATCCAAGTCTAGGAATAAAATGTTTGTTGGTTGTGAAAGTGGAATGAAATGCTTCATAGTATTATCACCATTGAAGAAATGAGTGATTGTCTATAGAGATTTTATGTTTAATAAAGTCTCTATTTTCATATGAAATTTGAGGAGACAATTAGAGAAGTGCATGAGTCAAAGAGAGTCCAAGAACAAGTGGAGTTCTATTTGCAGGAATCGTTTGATACATCTACGACGTTTATAAATGATGCACCCAATTGTCTAGTAGAACAACAATGATCATCAAACATTTATTTAAAGGTCTCAAAGGCAATAACGATAACTAGGGAGATATGAGTTTGATGGTATCTTGACCTATCCATTGGTCACAATGAAAGAGGTGGAATCATCTAAGGTAGTTATGTTTCATAAGGTGATAAGTGAAATATGGTCATGCATGAAAAGACGAAATGTATGTAGAAAAATGAGACTTAGGAGCTAGTGAAGCCACCTTGTGAATAGTCTAATGATACAACATTTGGTGAAACATCTATATTAGTCCTAGATACATTAGTGTCTAGTTGTAGAGCGTTTGATGGTACAATGTTTACGAAAATGTCCATATAAGAATATGTTATTAAGAGAAGAATATGTGAAAAGGAAATGTGTTGATACTTTCATCTTCAACCATTTTTCTACACCCACTTAACAACCAATAATAATATTATTTTAATAATTTTCTATATCATTTAATTACAAATTTTTTTTATTATTATATTATTTTTTTCTAAAACTATCAAATCAAAAGTTGCACTACAAGAAAATCATGAAATAGAAATCAATTTTAAATACAAAAAATAATTAGTTGTTATAGTAACTAAATTAGAGACTATTTTAGAAACTAAAAAAAATTGGTTTCTAAATTAATTTCTATTATTATTAAATAGTTTATAAATTGGTATATAATTAGCTATCAAGGTTTTAACTACCAATTATTTAGATTCTAAATTTGGTAACAAAAATATTGATTGCTAATTAGATACCAGTTTAGAAATCATTTAACAATAATAGAAACTAATTTAGAAATTAGTTTCTATTTCATGATTTTCTTGTAGTGTTGTATAAAAAAAATTAAAAATAAATAATAATAATTTAGAAATCAAGATATAATATTATAAAATATAACAATAACTTGTTGAATATATATATTTATCACGTGTACACAAATATTAATAGTAATGAATTTCTTTTAATGTAAATAAATATCTTAAACTTTAATCCTTTTAAAATCGACACTATATAAACTTCAAGACGATTCCAATTTTATAAATAATTAATTTAAACTTTAGTTTCTCCTTAAATAATAAATAATTTATTTTTTTTCATATTGAAAATGAATAAAAGATATGATTTAAGAACAATAAAAATAGAAAACGAGGAAAAGTAATCGCAAAACTTTTAATTAATTTTTAAAACGTCTAAAGTTTATAGTGTTTTAATGCTCAAAAAAAGTAACCAATAAACAATTGCGATTTAAAATAAGAGAATATCTAATATATATATATATATATATATATATATATATATATATATATATATATAATTTTTTAGGGGTTTATTTACAAACAGAGGTAATTAAATTTAAGAATAGGTTAGGATGAATGCATGTTTAAGGTATTTCTTTTAAACAAGTAAAATTTCAGGATCAAAGATAAAAAAAATAAAAATTTAAGGTATTTAATTACAAAAATAGACAATGTGTGTAGGAAAATATTAGTCTTTTTTTTTTAATTTATTTTAGGCTTGTATAATTTCCATCTCAAAAAAGTAGCCAAATTTTGATATCAAAAGTTCATTTAATTCCTTACTTTATAAAAAAAAAAATTAATGTAATATATTGTGCTTTTTTGAATAATTATTTTGCTTTATTAAATAGTGATATATCAAATTAATCACTTGATTATATTATATATTTGAAGATGGATGACCACTATAAGGTTGAATATTCCTAGGATCAGCTCAAATGTTTAGTTTATAGATATATACCTTAGAACTATATTGGAAGCTAAACAAATCATAATTACAAATTTTACATCTAGTATTTAATAATTTTTTCTTAATTTTTCTTTCCTATTTATTTATTTATTTTGTGTTTGGTTCCTCCTATTACATTATTTATATTTTCGTATAATAAAAAATATGTTGGTTGATATGATAAAAAATATTTAAAAAAATAAAGTATTTTTTAGTTCACTTAAAAGTTCTAACATAATTATAGGGACTAAATAAATAAATAAAAACTACTAATATTTCAAGGATTAAAAGTCAAGAAAAAATATATCAGTGATTAAATACAAAATTTGTAAATTTTTCAAGAATTAAAAATACATGTTAAATTTAAAATTATTAAAATAAAAATTAATTAATATCATGATATGAATTAGTTTAAGAGTAAGATATATTAACAACTCTACACTAAATTACAACTAGAATTAGATTGGTATCTTTCACTTTCACTGTGAAGTTGTTAGATTGGTATCATTAAGTGTCTTTCAGTGTGTGTGCAGTTATCATAGTAACATTTTACTTAGTTTAAAGAGAGTGTTGAGATAAAATCCAAGTGAGTCATCTAGTTTCTTCCTTTTGTTTTACTTATGATCTTGAGACAGTTTTAATCTCAATGTGGCTAAATGGTGAACATGGAAACATTAAACATAGAATATAGTGTTAGCAGTTGACTCTCTCTTTGTCCCTTCTAATATACCTTCTACCAGCCACATTGTTTTTTCTCTTGTCCCTATCTCAATTTGTATCATATTTTATGCCATAAACTAATGCACAAACTCTAACAGGTTATCATGTCACTCTCAACCGTTTCAACACGCGTTTTGAAGGCTCCTCCTATCATTTTTTTAACAAACAAATTCCTTTGTCCCTGCAAATTTTCTGAGTCTTCAAGATTCCTTAGTTTCCAAGACTCTGTGTGCAGCACACCACCATGGGGTATGAAACCAGAATACTCTCAGATGAGTATGAAGTCTCAGAGGTTCTAGGAAGAGGTGGATTTTCTGTTGTCAGAAAAGGCACAAGAAAATCAAGTAGTGACACCAAAAGCCTTGTAGCCATCAAAACCCTGAGAAGGTCAGGAACTGCCTCAAGCCCCAGCTACCCTTCTGGGTTTCCAAGACCAAAGGGTGGAGAGAAGAGCACAGCAGCTATGATGGGGTTCCCCTCAGGGAGACAAGTCTCAGTCTCAGATGCCTTGCTCACCAATGAGATTCTTGTGATGAGGAGAATAGTGGAAAACGTTTCACCACACCCTAATGTGATTGACCTTTATGATGTGTATGAGGACTCCAATGGAGTGCACCTTGTGTTGGAGCTGTGCTCTGGTGGGGAATTGTTTGATAGGATTGTAGCACAAGATAGGTACCTCTGAAATACCTATAGTTTCACTTGTTAAATTTATCTGAAGTATTCTTCAAGTCCTTAAAATGTTGTGAAAATCTCACTTAGTTACATGTAACACAGAAACATTGTTTTTTATATGAACAAAAGTGAAAACTCTCCTCTTTTAGATGCTCTTAAGAAAGAAATAAGATCAAAATTCCTAGTTGTCTAGAACAGAAAGTGATTTGCAGTGACATTGTTTATAATATGCAGAAGAATTACAGTAATATACTTATTATATGTAGATATGCATGTATTGTGTTTTGTGTTTTTCTAGAGTAATCACATTGTTGTTGAATAGAACATGTATGGTATCTGATATATGAGTCACATCTATGCATCAATGATAGGTACTCAGAGACTGAAGCTGCAGGTGTGGTTCGCCAGATAGCTTCAGGATTAGAGGCTATTCATAGAGCTAACATTGTGCACAGGGACTTGAAGCCTGAGAATTGTCTTTTCTTGGATGTGAGGAGGGACTCCCCTCTTAAGATCATGGACTTTGGATTGAGTTCTGTTGAAGAATTCACTGACCCAGTTGTTGGTTTGTTTGGATCCATTGATTATGTTTCACCAGAGGCTCTTTCTCAAGGGAAGATAACTACCAAGAGTGACATGTGGTCTCTTGGAGTGATTCTATACATCTTACTCTCTGGGTATGTTGACTTTTTTTTTCCTTCACATGTTCATAATTTGCCTGTCCCCATCTACCCATGTGCAATTGCAGCACATATGATGCCAAATAGGGAAAGTCTTCAATCACTTCTAGACATTGAAATAAAATATGGTATCACCTTATAATTGGATGAGATTTCCATAGAGATTAACATTACCACTCACTATAAAAATCCATTTTAGACTATAAAAAAAATTCACTAGCAAGGTGAAGTCTACTCAAGTTGGACACAAAAATAAATGTCAAATATTGTGTCCACAATGGAGACCTTTAACTCACACTAAAAATTATTAAAATAATAATAATAAGTTAGCGTCTAGAATGGGGACACAAAGTAGATGCAATAAAAAAATAAGTTGCAGAAATGATACTGCGTCGAGAATGGAGACACAAAGTGGATGCAAGTTAATATTTTAGTACATTTAGCGTAGGTCTAGGCAACACTAATGTTTGTTTCCCAAGTAGTGTCCCCAATGGCGACAATTTACTCACATTTGCTTTCCCACGTAGTGTCCCCAACGACGACGTTAAGTTTAATTATTGTTGGAGATCCCACATCGACTAGAAATTAGGACATTTCATAGTATATAAGTGGGTGCAAACCTCTCCTTATAAGATGGTTTTATGAGATTGAGTTAGGCTTAAAGTTTACTTTTTAATAATTATTTAATTTATTTATATCCATTTCTATTGGAATGCTAAACCCACACTTGCCCCATGTTGCATCGCAGTTTTGGCATTTTTCATGTTTCTTGACAAGTTAGTAGTTGTAGTTTTTACATATTTTCAGCAAATTTAACATGATTTTCCTCAATGCAATGAGTTTCCAACACATGCATTGTGTTGATCAATTGTTATATGCTTCACTGTAATCTTTTCTTCTAGGCATATCACTAGAAGAGGAAGCTTATTATATTTCTCTTGAACAATGAAATTAACTCAATAGTATCCTCCTGTTTCTATTTTGCAGGTATCCACCTTTCATTGCTCAGACCAATCGCCAGAAACAACAAATGATAATGAATGTAAGTAACATAGGCAGAGCAAAAATTAGCAATGTATCAAAATGTAACTTTTATGTGTTTGTCATAGTAGCTACAACTTTCAATTTCACTTTTGAAAGTGGTAAATACATAAAAATACATCATCTGCACTTCACTGTGCCTTTGCATTGTGCCTGATCCATTACTTTTGTCCATCAAGTGACCATTCTATAATGTTCTTGCTTACCAAATCAAATACTTTGAAACAGGGGAATTTCAGTTTCTATGAGAAGACATGGAAGGGCATTACTCAATCAGCAAAACAGCTAATTTCAGATCTTCTGACTATAGATCCTAGCAGGAGACCTAGTGCTCAAGATGTATAGTACACTCTTACCAACTTCATCAATCTCAATTGAGAATGTTTTTTTTTCCTTTTCTTGGTGCATGAAATGAAAGATGTGTTGTATAAAAATTATCACAAAATCTCATTCTCTATCATGTCTTTAATTTTTTTCTTAAATAGCCTAAAGTTATGCATCTTAAAGAATTATTGAGGGAAAAAAATAAGAGTGTTAGTAACACAAACAGGCCCTTTGGAACACACTTTTTATTATTGACAGAAATTTATTGTAAATCACAAATTTTTGTAGGTTCTATTTTTTATCTGACAAGCTCACATCATAGTTTTTGTAGTTTCTAATAAATTTCAATCAACAAAAATTACTTTAGAAAAAATGTGTTAGAGAATGTGCTACTAAAACTCTCCTAAACACTAATAACCACTTATTAGTGTTAGTATTTGTTCAACATTTTGCATCTTTGAATTTAAATTGTCAGAGAGAACAATAACTCCCTAACACATTCTATGTGTTGGATTGGAACAGCTTCTGAGTCATCCATGGGTGGTAGGTGACAAAGCCAAGGATGATGCAATGGACCCTGAGATTGTCTCAAGATTGCAGAGCTTCAACGCAAGACGCAAATTGCGTGCAGCTGCAATTGCTAGTGTTTGGAGCTCCACAATCTTCCTCAGAACCAAAAAGCTGAAATCCTTGGTGGGAACACATGATCTCACAGCAGAGGAAATTGAAAACCTCAGGATAAATTTTAAGAAAATGTAAGTACTCCTATTTTTCCTCAATAATTTTAGGCACCATAACTAATTTTTGTAAACACATCTCTTGGATATCACACATCGTCTAGTTGATAAAGAGATTTCATAGTATATAAGTGAGTGCAAATCTCGCCGGTTTGATAAGGTTGAATTATGCTTAAAATTCATTTCTTAATACGGTATCAGAACCATTTAAAGTCAGGTTTGCAAGGTTGAGTTAGGCCAGAGCCATTAGTTCTGTAAGATTGAATTATGTTTAAAGTACACTTTTTAAAATATGGTATCGGAACTAATATGGTATCAGAGCCCGTTTCAGTAGAGTTCATTTGTAAACTGCATTTTGTCTTCAAACTTTGTTTGAAAATGAAGAGCTGCTTTGCAAAAAGGAGAGTTTGTTCTTAAACTTTAACCCAAACATACTCCAATTTGACTCTTCCATTTGATATGCAACCAAATATTTGCATGCAGTAGTTGTTTTTGACAGTTTTGAACTGAAAAAGAAAATGCTGTTGGCTATTAACAGATGTGTGAATGGAGACAATGCCACTCTCTCTGAGTTTGAAGAGGTGCTGAAAGCAATGAATATGCCATCACTGATCCCTCTAGCACCACGAATATTTGACTTGTTTGACAACAACCGTGATGGAACAGTTGACATGAGAGAGATACTTTGTGGCTTTTCCAGCTTCAAAAACTCCAAAGGAGATGATGCTCTCCGTTTGTGCTTCCAGGTTTGGCTTTTCACAAAGCTGATATATTCTCAGCACAAGAACAGGCAAAAAATTTTAGTATCAGACAAACTCAACCTAACAAAACCGATTAAAACTTTGATACCATGTTAATAGAATTTCTGAATTAGTTAACAAATTTCACACTCATGCTATAAAAATCATGGATCCTTAATATGACTTTTATTTTACTTATTGTAAGGAATTACAATAATCTGCTGCTAATTTGCCTCACTAATTTCTTTAACCACAGATGTATGACACAGATCGATCAGGGTGCATCACCAAGGAAGAAGTAGCATCCATGCTCAGAGTAATGTCCTTTCTTTTTGAGGATACAATATATTTTAGTTCTCTTAATTGTTGAACAAGACAAATTGTAGTTTCTATGATTTAAAAATAATGGTATTAGTATGAAATTTCAAATTACTATTTTAGTTCTAAAACTTCATTTCAAGGTTAATACAAAGATTTATGATATGTTAAGAATCTGCAACTTCTTTAAGATATAGCAGAAACAAGTTCTTAAGTTTTCCTAGTGAAATCATATTTTTAATGAAAACTAAACTTAAGTTTGGATGAACTAAAATCATAGTTAATTGTTTTTACTTAACCTTGACATGTGAGTTATTATTCTGATGATACTGTCTGTAATATTGACTGAACAAACAGGCTTTACCAGAAGAGTGTCTACCTGCTGATATCACTGAACCTGGGAAACTGGATGAGATATTTGACAGAATGGATGCCAACAGTGATGGAAAAGTTACCTTTGATGAATTCAAAGCTGCCATGCAGAGAGATAGCTCTTTGCAAGACCTTCTTCTCTCTTCTCTAAGACCACAATCTTAACTCTTCAAATTTCCATTGATCTATATGCTATTGTTATCAACCATGCACAACTATTTTTGTCCTTTTTGTCCCTTCACACTGTAGGAAAAAACACTATTCCAGGACTATACACTGATGTTGTTCCATCTAACTTTTGCTTAGACTCATGTTAATTAAGTATGAAAAAATTTCTGCTTTCTTATGTTATATCAGTCTCAAAGTTAAGATCACAAAGCCAACAAGATAATCAACAAAGTATATACAGAAAACTATTACAAAATAATTCTTCAAAACAGTTAGATTCTGCAAAGTAGTATGTTACTAGTAAAGAATGAGTCACCAGATATCAATTGTTTGTTTGAAAATGATAATTAAAAAATAAATCGAAACTTCAACTCATTGAAATAATATCATTAAAGTCAATAATATATTTTAAGTAGTATTGTCCTTTTCAGAATTTGAAGGTTCATAAAAAAATTATCTGAACATCATTAAAGTCAATACTACTTACATCATTAAAGTGTTTATCTTCTAATTTCTTTTTGTATTTTATATTTTTCTTAATTGTTCCAAGAAATTTGTTGGAAGCAATCTATTCTCACTAATCCTAGATTAACTGTTTATCACATAATAATTACTAAGTTTAAAATCAAAATTTTAATTGTGTACCATTTTTTTTAACTTAGGTTCAATGAAAATAATAATTTTTCTCAATATTAGAGTCAAATAAATTATTTTTCAATTATCTATTAAGAATATTTAAAAAATAATAAGCATTCAAAATATTTTTAAGAGTTGAAATATTGCAATAATAACAATTTGCTTGTGGTATTGGAAACAAATAAGTTTATTCATGATGAAGAAAATTGGTGATACTTAGCATGTAAAGGCAAAAGGGTATGTTTACCTATTTCCTTTTTTTATTTAAAGTATCATTTGTTAATCTATTTTTGAAGCTTGTGAGAGTAAAACAAATTATGGTTCACTCTTTGGTGTTATAAGAAGACATCAAAATTGGTTCTTAAAACATCATTCCCTTTAATATCTTTATCAAGGTTTCCATCAATCTCTCTATAGCCATTCCCCTCTTCACTTCCTCCTCTAGCTCTTATTGTTGTGTGAATGACATAAACTAAACTCACACCCTAAGAAGAGAACAATGTAAAAAATGAGCTCATAAGACAAAAAAAAAATCATTTTTTTTTCAAATAACAAAACAAATGGACCAAGAATGTGAATATTAAAATTAAGAAATAAGTGTTTACATTGTACTAAGAAACCATATGTAGGAAATGGTGGAAAGATGACATGAACATGGTGTTCCTTATAAAGGTACTTGAACTCCATGAAAAAATTTGGAATGTAAAACAATGTAAAACAAAAGGAAGAAAATATGGAAAGAAAAAACAAACATAATGTAAAATCAAACACTAGATAAGTGTTGAAAATGATTTTATTCTCTTGCAGGATTTGTTTTGTTTATTGAAATAGATGTTACTTTATGAAAATGGTTTAGAGTTTAGATAAATGGATAAATGGTTGACTATTTAAATTTATTGTGATATGTATTTCGAAGTTTATTCTTGGCTTTTATTGTCAAATTGTGATTTTAAACGAGCTATAGTTGTTGTTTGCCCTAGGTCTGCTCAATGCAATTTCCCTACACTCAAGTGGATTGAGATGCAGTATTTGGGGTGCTCTCATCGTCAAATTTGCTCAGTGCAATTTTTTTTTACTCAAGTGAATTGGGATGCAATTTTTTAGGTGTTCTTTACCTTAAATTCGCTTAGCACCAACACCCTGGACTTAGCACTGACACCCTGCGCTCAACACCAACATCATGTGCTTAGTGTAGGTATCCTAAGCTCAAGCTCAAATTCCCTAAGCTCGAGCCAAATTTTTAGCACTAGTCATTTTCATTTAGCTACCTCTTGTTCTTTCTCAATAATTTATATGAAATTTAATTAAATCTATTGAAAATTTATCATTTTTTTAAATTATAAAGGATTACAACTTTTTAAGGCATATATTTGATTAAATTCATGCAACTTAAGTGTTTAAAACAAGTAAATCTAAAATTTATCAAAATGTAAAGCAAATACTAGTTATATGTTCAATTGACTTGTTAAATTTTAAATGTTATGTGATTATTGTTGATATTCTTTAACTATTTTAAAAATATAAATTTTTGTGTAATTGAGTGATATGTAAAGTGAGAACTATGAATCATGTGAAATGTGATCGAGACATAATATTTTCAAGAAAGAAAATATCGTGTTAAGATTGTTAAGATGTGCATTGATTAGAAATTTGTCTAAAAGGTGATCTCCTAACTCTACTGGTATATTAGAATCATGTGGTGAGAGTTAAAGGATGTTCATATGACTGGATCTGTAGTTTGAAAAATAATTGGTCTGGCAGGTCCTATGGATTAATCATGTCATATGAGTGATTTGATTTAGGTATTTATATGTATACGTGGCTTGTTGATTTTTCTCGGCAAGTATATCGAATCAACTGTAATATAGTACTATTTAAAGTACGAATGTCAAACCCTCAGGGAATAATTCTAATTAAGAAGTTATGTTATAAAACTCATAAAGTATAGAAAATAACTGTAGAAACTTGTTCATAACCAAATTAACACTTTTACCAGTAATGAAACTAACTTATCAAATATAGATAAAAAATACTTGGGATTGATTTGCGTCTATCTTAATCATCTATATTTTGGAATAATACAATATATAATACTCAAAACTACTTATTATTGATGCTTAATTTAAAGTCATTCACCTTGATTCCTCACAGATGAAATTCATAAGATGACTTCTCAAACACTGATTCCTTAGATATCTAACAAATCATTCAGCTTTATGAACAAAATTATGATGCAATTAATAACTCGAAATCTATTCCTAGCATTACAAGTTATCAAGTATTTTCGTCTATTTCAGATCCTTAAAAATACTTTCCAGTCAAATTTAAGGATCAAAATCAAGACTCCATTAATCATATAAAATCAAGCAATAAGCATGAAACAAAAATACTAAGAACAAGTAGAAAAGAGAATAATATATATATATATATATATATATATATATATCACCAAGAATACATTTGATCAAAATAGATTACATTCAATCCCAAGTTTAAAAGCACTTAGTCACTCATGATAGCTCCTCCAATCTTCATTCTTGATCTGAATTGCATAAGAAGGGCTGATCTGAGCAAGTTCTTCTCCTAAAAACAGAGCCTTTTTCTCTTTCTCTCACTAACTTCTCTCTAAAATCCTCACTTCTTTTCCACTGCCCCTATTTTAACTTTGTTCCAGAATTTATTTAATGAAGTTTAGCTCAAGCGAGTCAATCTGGCTTAGGCTATATTATTCGGTGTTGTTTTAGCTTGGGCAAGAAATTTTAACCTGAGCTAGATTAGTACCGCACCATTAATTTAATCTGGATAATTTTAGCCTGAGCTAAGTCTTCTAGCTTGAGCGAGATGCTTCCTTTAAATCTTCCTTCTTTACTCCTTGTGGTCCATTTAAGTCTTTGATTTCTTTCTTTTAATGCTTCATATTCATATGAAATTTACACAAAAATTGAGATTAAATTTCTTCATTTGTTTCCTGGTTCAAAATATATAATCGGAATCAATAATTCTCAGATTAGGGTAATTTTCTAACATTAAGCAACAATTAGGTTCCAAAGTGTTCAATTTTCTCAATTATAAATACTACACACTGACACTTATTAGTATTTATATGTATAAGTGGCTTGTGGATTTCACAACGTGGATAGTATGACAAATGCAAATCTTTTAGTCTGAATCAATGCATGAGTCTTCCGAAAGTAGAGTCAAGTGTCTATGTGTGGATGCCAGTGAATTTCTTGCATGAGTAATTTTGAACATGAGATATTTGTAGAGACTTGGTTGTTTAGTACATGGAAATGAATTAAATGTGATTATTCATGAGTTTATGATTGTATTAATTAAATTTGGATGAAATATGATGATTCACATGTTTGTGATTGTATTTCTTGAAATCTAAAGTTATATCAAAAGTTTTCAAAATACTAGCTTACCTTGTGTTTCTTGTGGTGTTTGTTGTTTTTTAAAATTTGTAACGATTGTGTTTTACTATGCATGATGAATCTCAACAATAAGGAGCTTGGGAATTAGCATAGAAAATAAGAAAAAATGTTTTTGTCTTTTAATGTATATATTTGAAAATCCTATATAAAGGGATAATATTTGTAATGCAATATTATAAATATGAAAATTATATGTATATACCTATATATTAAATTGTATGGTATAATTATTAAATAAGATAACTGAGGATGTTATAATCATATATATGACAAAGTATAAGATAATTGACTATTATTTTATAAGTGTTATTTGGTTTGTAACACACATTAAAAATAACATTCAATCTAATATATTTTTAAATTAAGAACACTGATGGAGGACCATCCTTGCTAAAACCATCATTCTTCCCAACTAGGAGCAAAGATTCAACTTGGAAGAATCTAAAAATAATAGTTGCCTTAGTTTTTGTATAAAATGTAAATAATAGAATAAGTATTTTTTAGCTTTGTATTTCGGAGCCAACCTTAGAATAAGAATATTATTCTCTCCAAGCAAGACTACGTAGGGCGCCTTCTTTGCTTTGCATGATGACTCTTCAAGATCCTTATGAAGTTAGGCGCCTCCTTCCACTCTTTAAATTACTCAAAGACACATGACAAGCTATGAATGGAGAATTTCTTGTAAATAAGATTGTCACATGACAAGCTAGAAACGAGAGCTCCTTGTAAAAGGGTTGTCACATGGTAAGCTAAGAATGAAGAGTTTTCTATACATAGGATTATCACATGGCATGCTAGGAGTGAAAAGAGTTTTTGAGAATTCATTAGTCATTTTTAGAGTCTCTTAGATTATAAATAAGAGAGTCCTCTCTTGTCATTTTCAAACTTGATTGATATATGAAATTATATTTTTAAAATTCTTAGCACATTCTATCAAAGTCTCTCTCGTGCTTCTTGCATTCTTAGAAATTCAAGAAAGTTGACATAACCTCTTTCTTAACCCTTGCACCTTGTAAACTCATGCCCAAACCCTAAACCTCCACAGTCATTCGGTGCTTCCTCCATAAATCCACAAGTCTTCTGCTTCCATCAGTTCCATCGAACACTCGAGAAGAATTGCATCAAACACTTTAGTCATTTTTAGTTAAATTTCTCCTAAACTTGGTGTTATTAATCTCTTTTTCTCTTTTATATATAATCTAAATAATCATATTTTCCATTATTTTATTTTGTTATTCTTTTTAATTTTTCACTTTTTGATTTCCACCTATAAAATTTAATGATACTAGTTTTACAATGTTATGTCCAAAATATATGAATTAGAAAATGTGATTAACTTAGCTATACAATTTCCCCCCTTTTTTCTTTCCTACCTTTGAATGTTAAAAGGCCGCAAAAAGCTCAATAGAAAAAAAAAAGAAAAAATACTGTAAGATTAAATGTAAAATTTAAATGTTATATTAATTAATAATTTGTCCATTAATCAAATGGTCTATATAATTCGGTAATTGTTTTTCTTTCTTGCATGGCTGAAACATGATGAACAAAATCCCCAAATTTAATATATATTAATTAATTTAATTAATATTCAAGAAAGAAAGGCACGGGTTTTTGAAAAAAAGAAAATAAAAAAATCCTCAAATTTAATTAATAATATTCTACCCTATTATTTTCTTACACTGAAATTTATTTTAATAATTTAGAAGATTGGTAGCAAGGTTCAGTGTAGTGAATAAGAAAACGCAAAAGTTATCATCGTCATCGTCTCCTTCGAACGCAAACCCCATTTTCACTCCAATTTCTCACTCAAATCGAATCTCCTCACGCTTTCGTTCTCTTTCACTTCCTTTCTCCTTTTTCCTAAATTTAGGGTTTTCCGAATCCCAATGGCCGAGGTTATGAATGTGCCTCCAGAATCCCTCGACAAATCCCCTTCCTCCGCCGCTCCCCCTCCTCCTCCTCCGCCGCCGCCTCCAACTCAGCCAACCCCTGCCGCGGATGACCTTCCTCCCCCGCCACCGCCGTCGCATTACCCGCCCCGGCGAAGGGATCGCAGAGACGACAGGGATTTCGATCGCCCTCCCAACCGCCGCGGCGATTATTATGACCGCAACGCGTCGCCGCCGCGAGATAGAGACCGGGACAGGGACAGGGATTTCAAGCGCAGACGTAGCCCGAGCCCTCCCCACCGCGACCAGCGGTATTCTCCGGCACCGCGTCGGTCGCCTCCGCCGTACAAGCGGTCGCGTCGGGGGAGTCCTCGCGGCGGCTATGGACCTGATGATAGGTAGGATTTGTCGTCATTGTATGATTGTGGGAATTGAATTTCATTTTATTGACTTGTTTTGGCTACTTGCTGTGCTTTTAGAATTAGACGTTTCCAGGAACTCTTAAATGTGAAGTCTGTGTTAACTGCCATTTGGTGCAAAAATCGCTTTTTGTGAAAAGTGTTACGAATCAGTTTGTAACTAATGACAGTGATAGTTGTATGATTGACGTGAAGAAGGTTTTGAAGTGTGGTTGAGATTATGGTTTCGTTAAAAATCCTTCATGTTGTGGGAAATTGTGGTTGCAAAGACTCCAAAAACCTTGATGTCGAGGCTGAAATTGAGGTCGTCAACTGTTTCTTAAAACCTTGAATGTGAGAAAAGTGTTTTTTAAGAGAGAAATATTTCTGAGAGGGAATTTTATATTTTTATGTATTTTACAAAACTTTTTTGCACCTTTTTAATAATTTTCTTTCATGATGTTGCAATTTTTCTTCTTCTAATAGACTGTAGTCTCTGTTTTGAAGGTAAAAAGATCATGTTAAACTTATAATTTTTTTTAATGTTGTCTTGTTGGAATCTGGGGTTTATTGGAATTGGGCATTTCTTCTATGAAAGATATAATAGAAATTGTAGTTACTGTGATAGAAGTATTGTTGTATCTTCTGTAGTTCTGATGTGCACTACATGTAGTATAGTTTCAGTGTAATAATGCTAGTGAAGCTGACGGTATCCTATCTATTATGATTTCTTGTGTCAGCTGTTGAATAATATAATTTACAGTATTGTTACGTGAGTAGTTGAGAATATTTTTTCCACATGAAGGGATTTAGTGTTACATATGGTTTCCTGGCATACTTTTGTTCTCTGAGAAACGTAAGACTGGGTAGGATATTTTTCTGTACTTCTCATGTTATAATGAAAATCTGTGGTAACGTGCTTAACATGTTTTTGTGTCTCTTTGCTAACTTCCTTCTTTCCTTTACTTCTGCTTCATCCATTTTCTTGTCCTGCATCTTTTTTGTGTGCTTATTTTTCTTTAACCACATCTTCTGATTATTGCAGACATGGATATAATTATTATGGTGGTTATGAACGGGGAATGGGTGGAAGAGGTGGTTATGCAGATGAGAAGTCCTACGGTAGGTTTGGACCACGTTCTGCAGGGGGGTATCAGAATGGGATTTCTGGTATGTCAATAATTTCTAATAAGTACAATACAAGCATTTTTCCTATATCCCATAAATCCCATTTTAGCATCTCATTAGTTTTAATTGTTTTGTAAGTTAGTATTTTCATTGTCTCCTTACTTTAGCATGAGGAAAAACATTTGGATAATATTTTTGATTTTGATTTTATTAGATTTCATGTTTTCATTATTGAATGCTATTACCTATGGTGTTTGATGAATTGGCCTTTTCAGATTATAATTCTGTTTTTTATTTAATGACATGCATGTGTATAGTCCATAAATCAACCAAAATGGGCTTCACCATGTTTTATTGGTTGAAATTGTTTCTCTATGCCCCCTACTCCTCTCCTCATAAAACACATGCTTACCGACCCTATATTTGTATTTATTGTGTGCCCCATATCTTTGGTATTTGTCTTACATATCTCAATTCCTATGTTTTTAATTTTTGTTGTTGTTAAAAGCCTAATTTTTGTTTATGAATGTTAATCTATGGTTGTCCAATTAACTGAAATTCTGATGACATCCAAACTCTTACCTACCAGCATTATGTATCCACATTATGTTTTTCAGATAAAGGCAACATTTACATGCTTCTATGTTTTTGACCTTGGTATATTCCTTTTTGACTTTTGCAGATGTAGAATCTAATCGTGGTTATGGAGACATGCAAAGTGGTGCCCAAAGGTCAGCTTTGTAATTTTTTTGTTATCCAAATCTAATTAATAAATATTACTTGCAATTGGTGTGCTGTTAAGGGGTTTACAAATGGGGGAACATGTTTACTTCACATTTTAAAGGGTGGCTGCAGTTGAAACAATTTGACAAGGCCAAGATGAGATATCCGTATTGAGATTATGGACCCTCTGCAATAGATTTGGTGTTAATTATATAAATGGTGAAAAATAGAATAAAAACAAGGTGGTATTTTTCTAATTTTTGGCATAAACATACTGGAAAGATAATATAAATAAACCAAATATTTCCTTTTATTTTGTCATTTTTAGTTACAACAGTTTCACTGTGGAATTCTTCATCTCTTTTTGTTTTAGCCTCGTCATGGTTGGTATTCTTAAGATTTTCTACTGCTCTCCATGGTTATATTAGCCTATCTCTTGAAACAGTACATATTTCTGCATAAAATTTGATAAAGCCACTTATAACCATCTTTTCTTGACAGTTTGCCCATCTCAATCAGTTGATATCCAATTTAAGTAATAGTTTTCTAGACCTGCCCTGTAAATTAGTCGATATCCAATTTAAGCACTAATTTTCTGAACCAGCCTTGTAAATTAGCTGAAGTGATCATTAACAGTTTACATAGAAGTTTTCGTAGCTATACTTGTAATTTGAATATACCTACCAAGTCAAACTGAAGATCTGTACTACATGCTACTGTTGACATTGCATGCTCTTTGTCACATTCAAAAATAATAATTTATTACCTTTGATAAAAGAGTTTCTCATTAGGCCATCTTTGAAGATGCTGTATCTATAAAAGTTTTGGAGAATTCAGCACATTAGTCTTATCTTGCATTATTTTTCTGATCTGTTTTTTTTTTCAAACTATTTTTTCTTTCCACTTATTGGATCGTGTAACATTTCTACACCCAAGTCTCTTCAAGTTAGAGCTTTCTTAATAAATAGTTAGAGTAACACATGATTATGTCATTACTTGTTTAATGATTCTATGTTGTCTTTATTTTACTCCGACAATAGATTTTTTGGAAAAAACATGTTAACATTAAGATATTTGCGAGTCATATCAGGGAGGGGTTGATGTCCTATAAGCAGTTCATTCAGGAGCTTGAGGATGATATACTACCAGCTGAAGCAGAGCGAAGGTAAGTTTTGGAGAATAATATATTTTTGTATCGTGTTTAAGTGTTAAAGTAACAAGCTTTTTTGGGATGCTCATTGACAAATGGCTTTTGGCGATTTGATTTTCTAGGTATCAAGAATACAAATCAGAGTACATCTCAACCCAAAAACGAGCTTATTTTAATGCCCATAAGGATGAGGAGTGGTATATTTATTCTTCCTCCTTAAAATTGTTCAATCTTTGAAATGTTTACTGTGAAAAGCAAGTGACCATATATTCTCAAGATCAACTGATATAATGTTCTTTTCATTATTTCATTAACTTCAGGTTGAAGGATAAATATCATCCAACAAATTTGCTTACAGTCATTGAAAGGTGAGTTTTTTTTATCAACTTCTGCCTAATTAGGCATGGTATATATTGTAATGTTAATATTGGTGGGCCTTTTTTTTTTTTTTCATTGTGGGGTGGTTATTAGATAGGCTGGTGGATTAATTGTTTTTTATCAAGACATTTAAATTGGAATTAAAATTGTCTGGTTCATGATCTTATAGGAGGAATGAAAATGCTCGGCAGCTAGCAAAGGATTTTTTGCTTGATTTACAGAGTGGAACATTGGAACTGTATGTCCTTGTTCTCTCTCTTTCTCTTGCTCTCATATATGTTTGTCTCTCTCTTCTCTTCTACTTCATGCTTTCACTTTTTCCATTAGTATCCACCAATGATACATAATTTGTATCATGTACAATGCAGAAATCCTGGTTTGGATGCCTCTATATCCAGTAAATCAGGGCAAGCTAGTGAGCCAAATTCAGAGGAGGAAGGAGACACTGGAGGTAAACGAAGACGGCATGGAAGGGGATCTAATAAAGACAATGATTTCTCAGCTGCTCCAAAGGCTCACCCAATCAGTTCTGAACCAAGAAGGATACAGGCAGATGTTCAACAGGCTCAGGTCCTTGTCCGTAAGCTTGATGCAGAAAAAGGGATTGAAGATAATATTTTGTGCAGCAGCAGTGATCACAATAAAAATGATGACAAGGCACACAGTGGATCTGTGGGCCCCATAGTAATAATACGAGGCCTAACATCTGTTAAGGGTTTAGAAGGTGTCGAGCTTCTGGATACACTTATAACTTTTCTTTGGCGGATTCATGGTGTAGATTATTATGGCATGATTGAGACTAATGAGGCTAAGGGATTTAGGCATGTGAGACCGGAAGGGACAGGGCATGAAGAAACAGGTAAATCGGGGTCTGATTGGGAGAAGAAGCTTGACTTATTTTGGCAAGGAAGGCTGAATGGTCTGGATCCCTTGGAAATAATGACTGCTAAGGAGAAGATAGATGCTGCAGCAATGGAAGTATTGGATCCATATGTTAGAAAAATTAGGGATGAAAAGTATGGATGGAAGTATGGATGTGGAGCTAAGGGCTGCACAAAACTTTTTCATGCTGCTGAATTTGTGCACAAGCACCTGAAGCTCAAACACCCAGAGCTTGTTATGGAACAGACTACCAAAGTACGAGAGGATCTCTACTTTCAAAATTACATGAAGTAAGTAATAAAAGTGGCTTCTTTCATCCGGGGTTATTCTTGCAAGTTTTTTTGGTGAAATATCACTTACTGTTGCCTTTTGCTGCAGTGATCCAGATGCTCCTGGTGGGACACCTATAATGCAGCAATCTCAGGTATACTGCTGATTTTGTTTATAACATAAGCTTATATTTAGAAGACTTTATGAACTAAATATGCATGATTTGAAAATATTATCTTTATGGTTGGATTGTGAGCATAAGAGTCAGTCACGAGTGATCATGGGGTGGCAGAGTAGAGAAACCCCTGCAGCCCTAACTTAAGGCAATCGTTGCAGAGCGCTTGGCTCTCACAGTCATTGTGGTGCCATTCATGGAATATTGCAGCAGTTTGCAGGCTTGGTTGCCGCCCCCTCCATTTGCTGTTGCTGATAAAGCTCTGCAAGACTTCTTCCTTGTTCATCTTCCAGACCCCCTGTCTCTTGCCATTGCTGACTGCTCACTTCCATCTTTGTCATCAGCTTCCAAAGAGACATTTCACTTTCACTTCATAGATAGGGGTAGCGCAAGATAATGGGTCTCAAATTGAGTTCAGTAGTCTTTTAAGTGTAAAACATAATATATATATATATATATAGTCAACTAAAGAATCATACAATAATAATACAAAATATAATTCTATTAAAATATCCAAACTATATAAGGATAATATATAATATAATAAGTTAAAAAGAATTTTAAAAGTATGTAATAATGATAAAAAGATAATAGTTTTAAAAAATAGAGAAACTATTTTAAGCATACTATATAATAATATAATAAACTAAATGGTGATATAATACAAACTATATGTAATGTAAAATTATATATAAAAGAGAAAACAGAACAATGGACATCCTACTCCTGGTATCCTGCTAGTGTTTTCCCTACTGCTATGTACTATCGACTACTGTAGTTGTGAGAACCTTTTGGCATTTAGGTTCTGGTAGTCATTTATGCTTGATTGGCAAGCATTGTAGATAAATTCTGCACAGCATGTCAAATAGTGAATTTTTCAAAAAAAATCTATTATATATTATGTATGCTTGAGTGTAAATAATATAGTGAATCAAACCTTAGGATTTATGAGTTGGGTTCTGAGTTTCAGATTCTCATGTTCCTTTAATTTCTTTTTTTCAAATTTCAGAGGGACAGGCCCATGAAACGAAGATTAGGTCTTGAGGGCCGATTGAGAGATGATCGCGGTAATAGGCGAGACCATGATCGAAATGACAGAATGAATGGAGATAGGCCTGATAACTCCCCATCCAATGAAAGACAGTCACTTGAGATGGGAAACCGTGATGAAACAATGTATGATTCTTATGCAGGGGCAGGTGTACCTCCATTTGCCTCAGATATACCCCCTCCACCAGTGTTGATGCCTGTTCCTGGTGCTGGGTAGGTTTCCCGTTCTCATTTTCTTTCCACTTTGATATTTTAAGACTTGGTTAGCGATTGATTGATTATATAATTTACAACCCACAGGCCTTTGGGACCCTTCGTTCCTGCTCCCCCAGAAGTTGCAATGCAGATGTTAAGAGATCAAGGAGGACCATCATATGATGCCTCTGGAAGAAAGATGCGGGGTGGCCCTCATATGAGTGGTGCAGCACCAATAATTGCCGTTCCTCCGAACTTTAGACCAGATCCTCGGCGGATGCGAAGGTTAATCTTCTGCATAAACCCTTGTTTAGATATTGTAGTATGCTATCTCCTCTTAAGTTACTTCCCTCGTGTCTTCTTATCAGTGCGTAATCCATTTTAAGCCCTTTTTATCTATTCATAGTGTCACTTTGGTGCTCATCTGATTAGTTCATGATTTGATACTTTGACAGAGTGCCCCTATTTGTTTTTGGAAAGGAATATTCGTTTTCTGGAGAAAATTCTTTTTCCTTGACAGAATATTTAGAAAAAGCACTCTGTAAACTAGCAGAGCTCTGAAACATACCCCAGTAAACAAAAAAATATCAAATTTTTTATTTGCACTTTACTGGATATGTCAAGTTGTTATTTTTGTCTGTGATTGACCTTTTATGATTACATGTTTTTCTGTGGAGCAGTTATCAAGATCTGGATGCCCCAGAGGACGAGGTCACTGTTATAGACTATCGGAGTTTGTAGGTGATTTTTGGTGGACAGTGATAGACATGGATATTTTACTGGGGTCAAGTCTCTCTGTCTTTGGTGAATTTGTTGGAGAAATTTGTGTTACCAGGGATAGACTTTCAATTGTACTACAATTTAGATTTTGATCTGTATATTTCTTCGACTAAATTTCCTTCTAATATAGTTTTTTGGGTTGACAATTTCCTTTAATTTTGTAGGGAAGTTTTCCTATCGCATGGGAAGGTGTTTCCATGATTCTGCAAAATTGATTTTGTTTAAATTTATTTTCAAGTGAAAATAATCTATAACGAAAATAAATCGTTTTATCACTACTCAACTTGGGGAGTGAGGTAAAATTAGTTTGCCTGACAAGATTCACATCTATGTTTTTTACCAAATGAAGTTTAACACGTGTCTCATTTTTCATCCACATGAAATCAAATAACTCTGAATTGAAAGTCATAAACAACTATTTTTAAAATTTGAATTTGGAACTCTCTTTTTCTTCCTGACCTTTTTATTTGTATTCTGTATTTTTCTCATAGCTCTGTTATTTTCTTGCAATTCTCAGTCTGCATATTCTGGAAAATAACTTTCTTATATTTTTTTAAGAAGTTCTATGTTCAATTTTCATTTGAATCAAGAACATTTTGGCACCTTCTATTTTATCAAATGATGTTATATGTTGATGTTATTTGATGGAGTAAATAAAGGTTTCATGACTTGATCTGTGGATTTGGGTTGGGGTTGTAAGAAAAATTATTGTTGCCATGATACATGTTGTATTACAATGACATTTTTAGTATAATGGATCAATATTAGATAGCCACTGCGGGAGGAATTGAAAATAATATTTTTATTATAAAAATGTGGTACTTTTCTATTTTTTTTTTAGATTTAAAAAAGGTTTTCCTCTTCAATGACTACTATACCTCATCTATATGATATGGAAAGCTTGAAAACATTTTGATAGAATGTATCCAAAGTTTAGTGAAAATCCAAAAAATGTCAAATTAGATTTTTGTACATATATGTACATGTTTTGGTCAATATGAAAAAGTTGATGTTAGTGGATTTTGCTAAATCCTAAAGAAAACAATTATGTATAACTAATGTAGGATAATATATTTGTGACGTGAGCCCTAAAAAACTACATTCAAATTAATTGACCATAATCACATTATTCAACACATTTTTTACAACATCACAAATTAGACATATTTAGAGTTTTTAGGGTTATACATGACAAGATTATGCAACAATAACCAATTAATAATGATAAAGAACAACCATCAAACAACGATGAAGATGATGGTGGAAGAGCACAACAACCCCACACTTAATCTCTCACATATGATAATATTTTTAGTAAAATAAGGGTGAAATTTAGAATGTATAATAATAATTACATAATCTATCAAGCAAGTACGTGATAGATAACAAGATAAATATTATAATAATATTTGTTTAGACAGAGAGGTAATAAAGAACTACTACCACCAATATTATGCCTATTATTTTTCTCAACTGTCTATTCAAGATTTATTTTTTTAACTATTTTTTTACTCTCTTTTGATGTGTGTATCTTTAATGTGTTAACTGACTTTTAGTCTCCATCATTTACATGAAATCACTTGTAATGAACAATGACAAGGTATCTTTTTACATATTTTATTATAACTTTTTTTAAGTTTTGGTAATTATTTTTATTGAAAATATAGTTATATCAAAAATTTTATTTGCATTGATTATTTTTATCATCATAAAAATATATGGACATATAAGAATTCTCTAATTCTAATTCAGCGTATACATTTTTTTTTTCTTTCAAAATTATTCTTAAGTATACCTATTTCTTTACATAGACCTCTTACGTTGAATAAATTAAAAAGATAATTTAAAACATTTTATAAATTTAATTTTGATAATTTTTTATTAAAATATTTAAGAGTGAATCAGATTAGTTTTTAAAATTAAAAAATACATATTTTAGCTGTTATACGTAAAACAATAACCCACCGTATTCCTACAAGTTAACATGCTTGTATTAATAATAATAATAATAATAAATAAATAAATAACCCCAAGCCAACTCTTTTGAGTCTCAACTTCTTATTGGTTCATACTCTAAGCCACGGATCACGATCACAACCGTACTTTGAAATCAATCAACGGCTGTGATTTAAACCCCAAATTCCAACTTTCCCGCTTCATTTTCGTGCTTTCCACAAACCCTATAAAATCTCACTCAAATTCCCCTAAATTTTGCAATCCCTTGCACTCTCACAGAATCAAACTTTCTTTTTCTCTCTCTCTGCAATGGCAAGAACCAAGCAAACAGCTCGCAAGTCCACTGGAGGCAAGGCTCCGAGGAAGCAACTGGCCACAAAGGCTGCAAGGAAGTCTGCTCCGGCGACCGGCGGTGTGAAGAAGCCTCACAGATTCCGGCCAGGTACGGTGGCGCTGAGGGAGATCAGAAAGTATCAGAAAAGCACCGAGTTGCTGATCCGAAAGCTTCCCTTCCAACGTCTCGTGCGCGAGATCGCACAGGATTTCAAAACAGATCTGCGGTTCCAGAGCAGTGCTGTATCCGCGTTGCAGGAAGCTGCTGAGGCTTATTTGGTTGGACTCTTCGAGGACACCAATCTCTGTGCCATTCACGCCAAGCGCGTCACCATCATGCCTAAGGATATTCAGCTCGCGCGCAGAATCAGAGGCGAGAGAGCTTGATAGTTCTTGAATCCTTGTCACTCTGTGGTATTGAATCTAGTTACGCATTTAGTCTAGATATTATTAGATTTTGTCATGTCTTTGAGATCTGAGAGATTCTGAGACATTTGTTCAGTGTAGCCATTGTAGTTTGTGGGAGATTTGTGAATTATCCAAAGAGCTAATGAATTTGGTATTACTTTTGTATTATTATTTTTTTTAAGTTTTAAAGAATATTTAATTAAATAATTTCAAAACCATGTACTCTAGATTTACATTGATATACTCTTCATGAACTCTAGATTTACATGGATTGACAAAGATATTATAATAATATAATTGGTGAAAGATAATCAATGCAAATATTGAACTTTATATACTAAAGATAAAAAGGAAAAAAAGTGATAGTAGTTCATTATTTTTTAAAGGGAAGAAATGTGCTAATTCATTAATTAATTTTTTATTTAATTATTTGAGAAATATATATATATTTTTTATTTGATAATAAGTTCAAATGAATTAGAATTTCTTTAAAAAAAGATGAGGTAACTCAATTTAAATTTTTTTCTAATACTGGTTTAATATTCATGCTTAGCCTCACTAACTCAATAAAAATAAAATGTTATTAAGAAAGTACTTTATATTAAGTATTTGCATTAATATCACATTATTATGTATTATTATGTATGCACACATTACGTAAAAATGTTACGTGTTTATGCCTTTACACCTATGAGATTAGTTATACCCATAATTGAAAAATAGCCAAAAAAAACACTTAAAAATAAAAACAAGATTATGTATTAGACGGTTTCTCTTACAAGTCCAAGAAGTTTACTACCTTTATCTTTATTTTATTAGTCATTTAAAAATATACTAATTAAATAATAATAAACTCTAAATAATTTGAAAAATATATTTCAGTGTAATATTTACATTTTAAAACCACTTTTTTTTAATCTGTTTATCGTAAAAGGCAACAACAAACAGAAAGAGGCGAAAAATATGAATTTTAGACTCATTTTATATGCAAAGGTGAATTTATTTTAGATTTTAACAAAATTAACTCAGATGAAATTAAATCATATTGAGAATTAGTGTAAAAAATGTAAGTGTGCCACTTCTGTATATTTCATCACCGGGGATGCTTAAGATCGCATTTCCTCAGCATAAACAGGAAGCTAATGTTAGAACACTAGGTTGGGAAGGGAAATACTCTTTTTGACACCACTATTAAAAAAAATACATCAATCCTACAACTAATTTTTGGATTAAAATACTATACGTTAAAGATTGGATCAAAATCATTTAGTAGAATCTATTCTAATGAAAATTTGTTTGATCTATTATTTGTTACTGAATTGTTATTGGACCATCAATAAATTTTTAATTTCATGTACAAGTAGACAGTCTCGACGTGTGGGAATATGTTTGAGATCTTATATGAACTAAAGATAAGACCAAATTATATTACATGAGTGGATGTAAATATAACTTTAGAAGTTGTTTTTGTTTGTGACATTGAATTATAGCTAAATTTACTTCTTAATATATAATATAATAATAATTTATTTAGATGTAAAATGAATCTTAATTACATTTATGGATGTAAATGTATTGGTGCTTGGATGAAAATAGTGCCTAGTGATTTGGACAACCACAATGTCATTGTGCCAGAATACAACTGGTTGACATGGCTTGTTAAATAATAAATAAATGGCATGTGGCTCCCACTTGTTTAGGTGGAAAATTTTAAAAATTCAACGTTTGAAAGGTAGGTTTATGGACTAGTCGTTTGTGAAGGAAGAGCATTGCGTTTGAGGGTTTTGGATTGCAAAGGAAGAGTTGCGATTTTTTTGTGTTTTGCGAAGAAAGAAGAGGTGCGCCAGTTGCATTTTGCAAAGAGGGATTTAGGGTTTCAATAGGGCGGTTTTTGAAGGGAGAAGGAAACAGAGCAGAGGTGTGTTGCGATTTTGAAGGGTTTAGGGTTTTGGATTGGAAGTGCGATTACGATTTGATTGGGGTGAGATTTGGATTGAGGTTTTTTTTTTTTTTTTTCATTTGATTGGTGTTTATTTGTTTGATTGTTTTGGTTTGATTTTGATTTTTTAGTGTTGTTTATTTGTTTGGTGTTGTGGTTTTTGAGTTTTAAAGTTTGAATTGGTTTGGATTTTGTTGTGTGTTTTCCGCTTTGCAAATTTGGGATACTGGTTTTGAACTTTTTGTGTTCTGACTTCCTGGTGATAAATTTTGTTCCATAATTCCTCATTAAAGACAAATGTTGGTGTTAATTTGAGTACCTTATTGAGAATTGTTGTGGTTTTTAGGTGGGCAATTCCAATTTTTTGGTGTTGCATGATTTTTTTAGCTGTGATGCTCGTGTGTGGAGTGGTGCAGTGCATGAGGTGTGTGTAAATGACAAGTTTTGTAATGTAAATGTTAATGTAGTCAGTTAATCACACTGACATTAAGTGGTGACCTTTGTGGGAATAGGTGGTGACCTGCTACAATGTTTTTGCACAGTTAATTATTTTTCAAAAATTCTAATTTGTGTTGTTGTTGTGTTTGGTGTTGCATGTGATGTGTGTAAAGTCATCATAGTGGACAACAACAATGTACATTTAGTTAATCTCAGTGTGAATGTGATCAGTCAGAGTAATTGGTGACATGTGTTGGAGTAAGTGGTGACTTAGTACGAACTTTATGCACAATTAAGTAATTTTAGAAATTGAGTTCTCTTGTTATTGGATGAGGTGATGTAGTGCATGAGGTGTGAGTAAAGTGAAACCAACAGAAGACGTGATGGTTAAATTTTGTATGGTCTATATTAATATTTTGACTGTATTTTGATGGGGCACAAAAAAAAGGAACAAACTTTACTTTAGCAATAGGGAAACGTCTAGCCTTTTATGTGTTCTTGGTCGGACGTATGAGACAAGGCTGCTTCTTCCTGCACCTCCATAGCTTCTTCTCTCACCTCCATAAATTTTCATATTTCCAGAAATGCCCCTCTGTAATATTCCGGATTATATAATCTGGAAGTCATTTTTCAAATTTGTAATTAGCTTCCGGATTATATAATCCGGAAGTCTTTTCTCAGATGCATGATTACTTTCCGGATTACATAATTCGGAAGTCTTTTTTAACTTCCGGATTATGTAATTCGGAAGTCTTTTTTCAAATGCATTTCCGGATTACATAATCCGAAAGTTATTCTATGGGGGTGACACAAGAAGGATAAAAATGTATTTTCATGTTGTGTATGGAGGTGCCAAAAGAAGATATGGAGGTGCAGGAAGAAACAGTCATGAGACAAATAATGCTGGAAAACCACTAAGGATTCTTCACTCTAGTATGACTACATTGACACAGGTCTGAACATCATTTTTACTCCAACATCATCCCCAACAAGCACAGTTCAAACCTAAATATGTCAAGGTGTTATATTATACATTCCATGCTTAAACACTATGATGTTGACGTTGTATGGTTGATATTTGATGCTACTAGGCAGTTTGTGGTCCAACAAAGTGGGAAAAATCTTGATAAAAAAAAATCTTTGGAATTCCATTCTCTAATTACTTCATTATGTTCGGCAAAGGGAATTCAAATAAATCCTTCTACAAGAATTAAACCTCCAATTAACAACAAATTCATACACAAGAACTGCACCAAGAATGACCAACACAAGATTCAATCCCACGAAGATGAAGAACATAACCAGGAACCCACAATACAACAAACAACGAGATTGCAATCATCACATCTTCTTGACAATAGTATGGTTAAGAACATCATATGTTCAACAACAAGAAGCAACAAACATATTATTTAAGAGAAATGGTGGTTGATCCACCAACAACTTGTTCAGAAACCAACTCTATAAGAAATAAAAAACTTATTATTATTGAAACTCTTCAAAATCATAGTTTAACAATGATGATAAATATGCATCTTTTAGAAAATACTATGTACATTAAGTATCTCTACCTTTTGATGTGATAAACTACAATATGGATCAAACACTCCTCCTCCTATACTAAAAACATACTCAGATGCTACTGTAAAAACATGCATGACTAATAATTCTTGTGTTATGTTTGAAAGGATTGAAAATCTACATGAATTAATTTCCCACCAATCTAAAATATTCAAATTTGCACTTTCTTCCTCTAAATATTTGTTAAGCTAAAATTTGTTTAAAAAGATTAACCCGTTTGCAAAAATTTATTCCAACCATATGGATCATTCTTATAACTAGTTATCTTTGCATGTGTCATTTTAAGCTTCCATTAATCAAACAACAACTTCAAAGAAATATTCAATCTTGACTTTAACACACATCCATTACTGGATAATAAAGTTGATCAATTCATATATCTCTTTTTGTATCTAAGATCTAATACAACAACATATTCAATTTGTTAGGTTCACCCCAATATTTCTCATATATTTGTTTTCCATTTTTTTAGCAATACTGGTCCTGTTGGACTTTAGCAAATGATTGATCTCATTCCAAATCTCTACAATGTACATATTACCAGTAACATAAGTGGTATTGGAGATGTGCAAAGTAGATTCGTAAAAAATGCTAAAAAGAAAGTAGAACATACTCCCAATCTTCATTAGAACGGAAACCAACACCCTTTCCTAACTCATTAGCATATTTTGTATTGTAAAACTCAAGTTTATTAATTAATTTTTTATGCTTGAAAGTAACAGGAACATCAAATAAGTTGAATTCCACATAGTTTCAACAACTAAGTAGATATGACCTTTATATTCAATGTTTTGCTTTTCAACACACTCTTTGAATTTTATAAATCTAGAAGAAGATGATTTAATATGTTTCACTGCAACACGAATTCTTAAAATAGAGTTGTCAATTCGTTTTAGTCCACTACTAACAATTAAGTTCAAAATATGTGCACAACAACACATGAATATAATTACCTTTCAAAAACAAAGACAATAGTCTTTTATTCAAGTATTATCTATTGCCAAAACATGAAAAAAATTTAGTCATGACCTATCTTGTATGACTTATTATTTGACAAAAATTCAAAATCATTTTGTCCAAATTTTAATAATTGTCAATTAAGTGGGCTATCAAACACAATTCTGATTGAGGTGAAGTTCATGCATCAATAGTAAGACAAACTCTCTAACAATGTTGAGAAAGAAACTTCTTCAAATATAATTTTTTTACATTCTATAATGATACAATATTCCGTGGTAAGGATAGCGTGATGAGAACTTAAATCTTGGTTGCAACGCATTTGAGTACCTTATAAAAGTAAGATGCTCTACAAATCAAAAAGGGAAGTTCAACTTCACAAACATTTTTACCAGTTCTTATTAGCAAAATCCTTAATCAAATCTACCATAAGGAGAGTAAATATCCCATCAATTGTTGAAGATGCACTTACATTTTTGCCTCTTGTTTTTTTCTTTATTGGGTTATCTGGACATCTCAAAATTACCCATTTACGTTGTTTCTTTCTCATATCAAATAAGGATATCACAATACTTCATTGAGCACTCTTATTCGACTTAAGTTCTAGTTGAATAAAATGATTTCAAGTTTATGAGCAATTTTTTCTTCTATCCTTATTTGATGTGAGAAAGAAACAACTTTAATGCGTAATATGTGTTGAGATATATAAATAAACCAAATAAAGAAGAGAAGAGGCAAAAGGTAAGTGCATCTTTAACAATTGATAGAATTATTAACTCTCATACTTATGGTAGATTTGTAAAAATGTACAAACTTTCCTTTTGATTTGTAAAGCATCTTGCTTTTGGAAGGTATTCAAATGCATTGTAACCAAGATTTAAGATCACATCACACTATACTTTATCACAAAATATTGTATCATTATGGAATACAAAAAATATATATATTTGAAAAAAGTTTCTTTCTCAACATTGTCAGAAAGTGTCTCACTACTGATGCATGTAATTCACCTCAATCAAAATTATATGTGTTAGACATCTTGCTACATTGACAATAAATGGAATTTGCACAAAATGATTTTGAATTTTCGTCAAGTAATAAGTCATACAAGAGAGGTCATGACTAAATTTGTTAAGTCATGCTTGCATGAATGGGAGTTTAATCATGTTTTGACCTTGACAGTAGATAATGCTACATCAAATGACACATGATTTCAACACCTGAAGAAAATACTACTTATCTTGGAATAACTTAGTTTGAAAGGTGACTATATTCATATACGTTGTTGTGCACAAATTTTGAACTTAATTATGAGTAGTAGGCTAAAAGAGATTAACAACTCTGCTTAAAGAGTTTGTGCTGTAATGAAATATATTAGATCATCTCTTTCTAGATTTATGAAATTCAAAGAGTGTGTTGAAAAACAAAACATTGAATATAAGAGTCATATATGCTTGGATGTTGAAACTAGGTGGAATTCAACTTATTTGATGTTAGCTACTCCTAACAAGCATAAAATGGCATTTGATAAGTTTGAGTTTCACCACACAAAATATGCTAATTAGGAAAGGAAATTGGTTTGCCTTCTTATGAAGATTGGGAGTATGTTAAGTCTATTCTACCTTTTTTGAACATTTTTTACGAAGCTACTTTGTACATCTATGGTACCTCTTATGTTACAAGTAATTTGTACAAGTTAGAAGTGGTAGGAAATTGGAATGAAATCAATCATTTGCTTAAGTCCAACCGTACAACCAATGCTACATATAAGATAGCTGAAAAAATGAAAAAAATATGAGAAATATTGCAGTGAACCTAGCAAGTTGAATATGTTGCTAATTGTTATTGTCTTAGATACAAAATGAAATATATGAATTGGACAATTGATCAACTTTTTGATCTAGAAAAGACAAATAACAAATGTGTGTTTAAGAATGAATATTTCTTTGAAGTTGCTTGATGAATAAAAAAGTCAAAAAGGGAAAGTTGAAAATGACACACAACAAATACATGCAGAGATCCTTAGTTATAAGAATGATCCATATGGTTGGAATATTTTTTTGCAAACAATAGGCTTAACCTCTTTAAACAAATCCAAGCTTCAAAAATATTTAGAGGAA
Organism: Phaseolus vulgaris; assembly: GCF_000499845.2. Classification (NCBI taxonomy): domain Eukaryota; kingdom Viridiplantae; phylum Streptophyta; class Magnoliopsida; order Fabales; family Fabaceae; genus Phaseolus; species Phaseolus vulgaris. Next base: position 50,062,184 of record NC_023749.2, read on the forward strand.
GAACTTGATACAAGTGCAAATTTGAATATTCTAGATTAGTAGAAAATTAATTCATGTAGATTTTCAATCCTTTCAAACATAGCACGAGAATTATTAGCTATGTCTGTTTCTATAGTAGCATTTGAGTTTGGGTTTAACATGAGAAGAATAATGCTTGATCCATATCGTAATTCTTTATCGGATCAAAAGGTGAAGACACTTATTTGTACATAGGATTAGCTAAAAGATACACCCTATATAATCATTTTGAAGAGTTCCAATTATGTAGTAATGTTACAATTAAATACGTATTAAGTAACAAAAAGTTTTTCATTTCTTATAGAGTTGGTTTTTCAACAAGATGTTGACGAATCAACTACCATTTCTCTTAAATAGTATATTTGCTTCATGATCACAACTTGATTTCTTTGAGGTTGATATTTTAAGAATTGTTAAGTCTTGTGAATATGCAAATATCCAAGTCATGTGAAAAATGATTTAGTTTTCCTTCCCACAAAATGCACAATAAGAGAAGGGCCAATATGTCTTCATATTGGATGATCTATGTTAGCTAAACTTGAATTATTACTATATAGACATTTAAACAGTCCTATTTCTTTCTTGGTGGATATTATATGTATATTTAAATGGTTATAATTTTTTAATGATCACAAGGCTCAAGTTTAATTAAAGTATTATAGGTAGGTGTATTTTGAATGTTAAGAATTTATGTATTATGTTATCTTTAATTTTTGGTCTTATTAAATTATAATTTTATTATATTTCCTTAATATCTATATAAAATCAAACTTTTTTTACATATTATTATATTAATATCATGTTAATTTTTTTTAGAAAATCTAGATTTGGATTTAAAATTCAATTCAATATTTTTTATAAAAATATGAATTTGAATTTAAAATCTATCCAAAATCCAATCCATAACCACCATTAGATATGATATTAGAATAGGGAAGAAAAGACACAATCTTGTGTGTAATTGCCCTTCTCAATCCCAGTCCCATACAAATGTAGTAGGAATAGAGTCAAGGAACAAAAAGAACACAATCAATCTAAGATTATTGAAGAGAACCTCAATCTCCAACTATCCTTTTATTTTTCTTTTCTCCCACAAAGTGTCTTCAATAATACATACAGTTGTAGTAACTACCTTACCTTTTCTTTCTTTATACACTAACCTATCAATACCCCACCTGTGAAGAATAATCACCTTGTCCTCAAGGTGAAAATTTGGAAAATCCTTGGAGAAATTTTTCTTTTCTCCCAAGAAGTTTCGTTACTAACTCTCCTAGAACTATTTATAATAACTTAGATACAGCTGTTAGGTACAACTGTAGAAAACTACCTTATCTTTTCCTTCTTTTATATACACTATACCAAACCTGTCAAGGACAAATGCAGTAAAATTGGTAACTGAGACTTTTTTTTGAAGAACAACAAACTTTTTACCTATGGATAAATTTTTAGTGCCTTGATTTGCTAATAAAAATAAACAAATAAAGATAAATAAAAACCTATAATCCTAGCAACGCAGAGAAAATTCAAGGGTCACTTGATTAAAAAATGACTGCACATACCAAACAAAGAAATATAAAAGTGAAAGGATTTTTTCAGGCACAGCTCACCATATGTCTCTGAAGCTGTTCTTTGCGCTTCATGAAATTGTGGTAAAACTCACAAAAGTACATGAGGAATTTACAGAAGTGAAAACAATTTGGCAGCATCAAGCTCCTCATGTCCCTATAATTTAACAGACACATAAAATTAAAACACAATGAACAAATTGAGAGTTGAAGCAGGAATAATCTGACCAGCCAGTAGAATATACTGGTTTCAAGTTTTGCATACAAGAAAACAATTTGGCATCCAGCTCCATAAAGCAAATCACAAACTCACAATTACATGTTTCATGCAACTTCAATCTTACTCTTAAATCTACTTACAATAGGCTATTCATATCTATACTAAAGCAGAACAAAAGAGAAAAAAAAATGAAGAAACTAGGACACAGTACTCTTCACACTTGTCTCCTTTTCCCACCCTATCCTTTATAATAATGATAACAATTACAAAGATGATGATATGTTACTAGTAACATTGACATTGAATTTTATTCAACCACAAATTACTGTCAAAAATAACACATGACAGTGATGAATCTGAATTAATTAAAAAACAAGAAACGAAAATGACACATGAATATGATGAGTCTGAAAAAAAAAACTAGAAGTTTGTTTGTTGTAAATTCACAAACAAGGGAGGTTAAGGAACTTAATCCATATTTGTTATGTTACTGCTGTTGAGACTATTGCTATTAATATACAAATGAGAAATGAGAAAAGGGAAAGAACTCAGAAATGATATATTATGATACTGATATTATGATGATGAGTACATGATATCCGTATATGCTTATTCATATCAATGTTATAGTTAAAGTACAAGTACAGTACAGCAAATACAGGTCCAACCTAACAAAATTCTTACACTAATAATAAAAATATATTCTGACAAAAATTATTATTACTATCATTTAAGTTGAATATCAGGAGAAAATAATGAAGAGGTTAGAATTTATAACTTGAGTCCAATACTTCCAATAAAGATAATGCTTACAACTCCTACAGCTGCTCCCGGATGTAGGCCATAGATCTCAGCATGGAGCCTAGAGTATCTCTAGAAACTTGGAATTTCACCTCTGTTTGCCCAGTAGTTGTCTTCGTATCCTGGAGCTGGAAGATGTAGAACTATAAAATTAGCCAAAATATATTGGACAACACAATCTTACAAAACACAACGAAATTTTTTTCTTAGACTGCATAAAATTGCATACTTAATCATGTCTGTACAAGAAATATGGAATCTATTAGAAATCTCACATTGACAATAGATATAACCAAATTATAGTATATAAATGAGTGTAAATTTCATCTTATAAACTAATTCTGTAAGGTTGAGTATGCTTAAAATCCACTTTCTAAGAGAATCGAAATTTTGGGGTCAATATCAAGTTTAAGAATAATATAAAATAAAATACTACTGGACCATCTAAAATCAATAACATGGTGAATTCTATTACTAAAACCAAGTTTTTAGTAGAAGTTGCGTGAAAACAATTGTTCAATTGTTCATGCAACTCAAGGGGTGGTAGTTAGGTAAAGTTCTCCCACAAGTAACGATTCCAGAAACCCGTGACATGGTAAAAGAAAACATTTTATCCACCATACAAGAGGTTATCTGAGCTTCTAATATCAATATTGGACTTATTAGTATATTTTGTACCATTGATACAATGATGGAACATTAAATATGCTAGAGAATCTACTTCAGTTCCGTATAATAACTAGACTTCAACATCAAGTTTGAGTAAATTTTACAAATTCTCTAGAGCATTAGACACAATGATTAACAAATACTTTTGTTTACTAGCATTGATTTCTAGAGTAGATGATCATGATCCAAGACTACATACCCTCAGATTGATGATAGCAACTCTATTGACTGGTGCATTCAACTGTTGACTAATGTAAGTCATTGATCTCAACATAGGCTCCAAAGTGATCCTTGTCACCCTGAATTGCACTTCTGTCTCTCCTAAAGGGCTCTTACCATAATCTTGCAGCTACAAGAGGGAGAGAAAAATAGTTAACAGGGAGGAAAGAATATTTCAGCACGTTGAACCTGTTATCTACACATGGAAACAATATGGTAAGTGAAATAACCTAAATTGTTAGTATTTTAAACAGAGCGTGAAGGTTAAATTAAATGGATATCTGGAAAGAGGCTGATCTCTTTAAATTAATCAAAGTATGAGACAAAAGATATTGAGATATCTGTTTCTCAATAAAAAAAAATTGTGAAGAGAACATAGGTTATAACTTGCAGGCATATACATACCTTCATGTTGATAACTGCAATTTTACTAGATTGGCTTGAATTCTTATTTTCGATGATCCAAGTCATAGACTTGAAATACATGAGGACAACCTGCATAGATAAATGATAGTCAAGTAAAGCAATAATCAGCATAAGTTGATGAAATAACTAATAATTACAAGGGTGATTCCAATCAATACAGAGTTATCTGGAGGGCCACCATCCTGGTGAATAGAAACAGGAGCCATACTAGGATGATTCAGATCAGTGACAGGAAGACCAAGGTCATTATGATTCAAGTGATGTGACAGTGAATCTTGCCAGGGCCACAGTGATGGGATGGCATCCGAAATTGATGAAGGGCTCTTCTTGCTATTGTCTTCCTGACAGCTTCCATTACCCTGAGTATTTGGAGGTGTGACTTTTGCAATAGTTTTCTTCACAATACCTACCCTTTTAGCACCCTCTCTCAAAGCATTCATTGCTACATTATAAGTCTCAACGGCAATTGCCCCTTCTTCAGAAAGCTTAACAGCTTCTCGACATAAACTATTAAAACGTATAGTGAGATTTTCAATGTCAAGTGGACCTGTTACTTTTTCATCAGTTTCAATACAGGATTTTGCATTCCTTGTCCATCGCTTCAAAATGTAGTGCGATGGAAGGGTAAGGACATTTGTTACTGTGAAAACAGTCAATACATGTCGACAAAGAATGCCAGAGTATTCAAACATCTGACAGCTGCAATTTGCCTTCATTTCAGAGATATTTAATGTGACCATGTATGCCTTGTGATCATGTTCATATTTTGCAACTCTGTATTTACTGATCACACCATTATTTTCAACATTATTTGCAGTATATGCAAAAGTTTCCACCAGTTCCTCCTGAAACTTCGTATAAATCTTGTTAGTGTACATATTTGCTGCCTGTTGTTCCATTGGTGATGGAGTCTTCAATACAGGCGTGTTACAAATAGTCTCATAATCTGCTTCTACTTCTTTTTCCAATGAATGTTCAAGAGATATTTCATACTGCCTAAAGAATAAAGGTATGGTTGTCTGTTGATTTACATAGCCATCAAAAAAGGAGTTTACCCCGTGGTTCGAAGTAATAACAGCAAAGAAAGTATCACGAAAGTAAACAGGGGCCCATTGTTTACGAGCATTATAGACTGCTTGAAGCCAATCATTTTTCTGGAGATCATATTTATCCAGAAGAGACTTCCATGTTGATTCAAAATCCTCAGTAGTCTCAGAAAAATTGATACAGCCATATAGATCCCCATAGAATGAAGGATGAGCAAGGTAAATATGAGCCAATCTTTCTTGACCTTCTCTTAAAATATGCCACTTACAAATACAGTGGCGAGTTTCTGGAAACACATGAGCAACTGCTGCTTGTATGGCTCTATCTTGGTCAGTGGTTATGGAAACAGGTGGTCTATCATTCATAGCAGATAGCCACGTCTTGAATAGCCATGTAAAGGAAGACTCAGATTCGTCTAGAAGTAATGAACAACCAAATAAAACCATCTGGCCATGGTGATTGAATCCTGTAAATGGAGCAAATGGAATTTGGTATTGATTTGGTCTATACATTGTGTCAAATATTACAGCATCACCAAAGTAATTATAAGCTGTTCTTGACCTTGCATCAGCCCAGAATACATTGGTCATGCGGTTTTCATCATCTAGTTGTATTGCATAATAGAAGCCAGGGTTTTCTCCCTGCATCTTCTTAAAATAATTCAGAAGATTTTGAGCATCTCTTCCAAGGGTCCTCTTTTGAGAAGATCTTCCATAGCTAAGGGACCCGATACTTCTCATTGGATGGCATTTTTCTGCTGGAGAGGAGTTCCTAACTGAACTAATGGGGGGCTCTAAATTATTTCCATTCAAGGAAGCACAGGATTCATTACGGGCATCAAATGTTGCTGTAACATTCCTTGCAGCACCTACAGAATGTTTACTGGGTTGACGGTTCTGCACCTTTCTAGATGAAGCAAGGGAATGGTTATGGTCCTCAACAAATTTTGTCACTACCCAGTTTGCATCTTTTCTCTCTACCCTAAGCATTGCATTGCAACTTACTATATTCTTCCTTTTAAATACCTCTCTGGAACAAGCAAAGTCCCAAGTTATAATTGGACCATCAGGCTTAGCACGACTGAATTGACCAACATGTGTGCTAAATCCTACATCTCTTGAATATGCATCATAAAATGATTTTGCAGCATCTTCAGATTCAAACAGCATGCCCACAAGTGGTTTCCTATGAGCATCACCATCCTGGTTATTTACTTCTGTTTCAGCCAAGTTTACTTTCATATTTTGTTCCTCATCTTTTTCAGTTTCAACATTTTCAGAAGCAGGTCTATCACTGTTTTCCCCTTCATCTACTGCCTCAAAGTCCATGATTGCTTAGCTAATGATACAAACACTTCATTGGTTTTCCTTGAAAGGACTGGAAAACATGAGTCGTGCCAATCTTGTAGAGGCAATGATGGAAATTGCCAGCATCATCTCTATCTACACAATGCATTGAATAAATACATCAAACAGCAAGTGTTCATAGAAAATATACGATTATGCACTTAGAAGTAATTTTCAAATTCTATAACCCATAAGGTTGAAGGAATATCCAAAAGTTTAAAATGTTAAATAGACCAACACCGTCAACCAATTAGAGATATTAATGTTGGAAATTCCACATCGACTAAAAATAAGTCAAATTTACAGTGTATAAGTGAGAACAATCCTCACCATACAAGTTTTGTAGAATTGAACTAAACCTAAACTCACTTCTTTAGTATCAAAATCTATTCTAGTGAGGTTTTTTGGGCCACTCTCTGAGAGCATTCCTCACCTTACAAAAATTTTGAACAAAATTTTAAAAAATTCACAACATAAAACCACAGATATTTAAAAATTTGGGACTATCTGCTATAGTGTTGAAATTAGGCCAGTAATTAATCTACATCAGCTTTGCAAGCCCTAAAGAAATATTAATCACATAAAATAATACCTAAGTTTGCAAAGTAAATACTTAAACCTATGGTTAGAGATAGTTTTTCGGAACACCTATCATTGTTACTCCAAAAAATATACAAAAAACTCTTCAGTGGAATAACTTTTTTCCTCACCTCAGACAACCATTTAATTACATAAAAATTAAAAATTTGCAAAGTAAATACTCCCACACATGATAAGAATCATTTTCCTGACCATCTACTCAATTTTGCATCAAAATATATACAGAAACCATTCAATTCTATAATATCTTTCTCTCTCATCTTAAAAATAAACTACAAATTGAGAATACCACATCATCTCCAATAAATACAAAAGTTTTCACTACAAATGCTGACCCAAAATCATGTTTACACTTTTACAATTCTCAAAGAGGGTGTCATAACAACCCATTGTTAATTCTTTTAAAAATCCAAACTTGTTCGCATTATATGTTGTAAATGAAGAAGAAAGCAGATTTCACTCACCTGGGGACCAAAAGAAAGAGCTGGGTTGAGGCAGAGATTGTGAGTGAAATGAAAAAAGCAGTGTTTTGGTCCACAAACCCTTGTTGTTGGATATTAGCGATTTTGAGGAGAGGAAGTAGAGCTTGAGTGGGAGTGTCCAAAAACCAGACACAAACATTCTTGTAATTCCACATTTCATTGTACCTTCACACTTCACACTGACATTTTCCCTTTTTTAAATTTTAAATCATATTTTACTTTATACATACATATACATGTATACATACATATATATATATATATATTCAATTCACCAACATATCTAAGTCGTTGACAGATATTATAAAGTTATATTGTAGAGTTAAATTATGTATTTTTTTTTCCTTATATCATACATTTGAAGCCCCTAGCTCTACCTGCAAGCTAGAAAGAAAGAGAAATAAAAATTAGATATTTAATGACAGAGGAAAAACTTACTCCCAACAAGGTTTCTTCTACCTTAATTAAACCTACTTTCAGCTATCTCCTAACTTGTGAGCCTAAGAAAAGATTAAAAAAATGAGAGAAGATAACAGAGTTATATTTTCTAGAGAGAAAGTAAAGAAAAATTAAAATTTAAAGAGATAAAAAGTAAAAAAAAAAAAAAAACTTATTTTTTTACATCTTCATAAATTTCATTGAAATAATAATTCTTGGAATTCTGTTGTCTAAAACTTATAAAAACTAGTTTTATGATTCTTGAACTTATAACAGTTAGAGATTGTAATTAAACTTAGAGAATTTTCTCAGAACTGGATGTAGCTCAAGGATTGAGTGAACCAGTATAAAACCATTGTGTAAATCTCTCTTTCTCTCAAACTCTCTAAACTGTTTGATATTTCTGCTGCTATAAACAACCGATTAAACACACAGTTTGAACGGTTAATATTCTGATATCTATTTCTTTTGGATTGTTTGATTGCCTTCCTTAAGTGTTTATCTGAGTTGTTTGTTAAAGATTCATTCTAAACCAAGTATTTGCCAAAATCTTTTATAAAACAATTCACCCCCATCTTGTTCAAGTCATCATTTCTAACACAAACAACATATGAAAGTACTTGTGTGAATTTTTTCAGCGCAATACGGACCCAGAATAAAATTGTAGAAAGTAGGGCGAAATTTCACAAGTTTTGGTAAAGGATAGCCTAAGTTTTCACCAAATTTCTGAAAAATTCTCCCGAAATAGTTTTTTCCTAAAATTCCACGTAGGAATCTCCACTTAATTTGCGACAAAATGCAATGAATTTCAGGTCAAACGGATGAGTATTTACCCACGAAAAAAATCAAACAGTTTGACACACAAACAAACCTTCCTTTCAATCCTGGCAGTGATGAATAAAAAATTTATTTTCAATCTTGTGGAACGAATCTGGCGCTAAAATCTCAGCCAAAACTCAATAGACACAATGACAAACGTCTGACAAATATTTCATACCAAAACACTCAAGGAGTAAGACATAGTGAGTCCCAAATCGAGAGTGAACAAAACTGGTTTTCTGAAAACAAAAGGTCATGGCTTTTCTTCCCCGTTTCTTCTTTTTGTGATTTTTTTATGGACGTACCTCCTTACCTGTGTGCAACCAATATAGGAAAGTTCTTGTGTGAATTTTTTTCAGCGCAATACGAACCCAAAATAAAATTGTAGAAAGTAAAGCGAAATTTAACAAGTTTTGGTAGAGGATAGCCTTAGTTTGCACCAAATTTCTAAAAAATTCTCCCAAAATAGTATTTTCTTGAAATTTCACGTAAGAATCTCCACTGAATTTGGGATAAAAAGCGACAAATTTCAAGTCGAACAAATAAGTATTCACCCACGAAAAAACTCAAACAGTTTCAAACACAAACGAACTTTCATTTCAGCCATGGCAGTGATGAATAAAAATTTTATTGCCAATCTTGTGGGACGAATCTGGGGCTCAAATCTCAACCAAAACTTAATAGACACAGTGACAAACGTCTAATAAAAATTGCATACCAAAATACCCAAGGAGTAAGGCGTATTGAGTCCCAGACCGAAAGTGAACAAAACTTGTTTTTCAAAAACAAAACGTCCCGGCTTTTTTTTTCCGTATCTTCTTTTTGTGATTTGTTTATAGACATGCCTCCTTACCTAAGTGCAAACAACATATGAAAGTACTTGTGTTAATTTGTTCAGCACAATACGAACCCAAAATAAAATTGTACAAAATAGGGCGAAAATCCACAACTTTTGGTAGAGGATAGATAGCCTTGGTTTGCACCAAATTTCTGAAAAATTCTCCCAAAATATTTTTTTTCCTAAAATTCCACATAAGAATATCCACTGATTTTGGGACAAAATGCAACGAAGTTCAGGTCAAACGAATGAGTATTCACCCACGAAAAAAATCAAACATTTTGACACACAAACGAACTTTCCTTTCAGCTCTAGCAGTGATGAATAAAAAGTTTATTGCCAATTTTGTGGGACAAATCTAGCACTCAAATCTCAGCGAAACTTCAATAGACACAGTGACGAATGTCTGGTAAAAATTTCATACCAAAATACCCAAGGAGTAAGGCGTAGTGAGTCCTAGACCAAGAGTGAAGAAAACTGGTTTTCCAAAAACAACACGTCGTGACTTTTCTTTCCCGTATCTTCTTTTTGTGATTTTTTTTATGGACCTGCCTCCTTACCTGGGTGCAAACACCATAAAAGAGTAATTATGTGAATTTTTTCAGCACAATACGGACCCATAGTAAAATTGCAACAAGTAGGGAAAAATTTCACAAGTTTTGGTAGAGGATAAACTTGGTTTGCACCAAATCTCTTAACAATACTCCCAAAATAGTTTTTTCCTAAAATTCCTCGTAAGAATCTCTACAGAGTTTGGGAAAAAATGCGACAAATTTCAGATCAAACGGATTCGTATTCACCCACAAAAAAATCAAACAGTTTCACACGCAAACGAACCTTCCTTTCAGCCCGGGCAGTGATGAATGAAAAATTTATTGCCAATCTTGTGGGACGAATTTGGGGCTCAAATCTCAACCAAAACTCAATAGACACAGTGAGGAACGTCTCGTAAAAATTTCATACCAAAATACTCAAGGAGTAAGGTGTAGTGAGTCCTAGACGTAGAGTGAACAAAACTGGTTTTTCGAAAACAAAACGTCCTGGCTTTTCTTTCCCGTATCTTCTTTTTGTGATTTTTTTATGGACGTGCCTCGTTACCTGGATGCAAACAACATATGAAAGTATTGATTTGAAGTTTTTCAACGCAATACAGACTTAGAATAAAATTGCAGAAAGTAGAGCGAAATTTCACAAGTTTTTGTAGAGGATAGCCTTGGTTTGCACCAAATTTCTGAAAAATTCTCCTGAAATAGTTTTTCCCTAAAATTCCTCTTAAGAATCTCCACTAAATTTGGGACAAAACACGATGAATTTCAGGTTAAACGGATGAGTATTCACCTACGAAAAAAATCAAACATTTTAACACACAAACGAACCTTCCCTTCAGTCGCGGAAGTGATGAATAAAAAATTTATTGTCAATCTTGTGGGACAAATCGGCGCTCAAATCTTAGCCAAAACTCAATAGATACAGTGACGAACGTCTGGTAAAAATTTCATACCCAAAATACCCAAGGAGAAAGGCGTAGTGAGTCCTAGATTGATTGTGAACAAAACTGGTTTCTGAAAAAAAAAAACGTCTTGGCTATTTTTCCCCGTATCTTCTATTCGTGATAGGTTTATGAACGTGCCTCCTTACCTGGGTGCAAATAACATATGAAAGTACTTGTGTGAGTTTTTTTCAGCGCAATACGGATCCAGAATAAAATTGCAGAAAGTATGACGAAATTTCACAAGTTTTGGTAGAGGATAGCCTTGGTTTGCACCAAATTTATGAAAAATACTCCCGAAATAGTTTCTTCCTCAAATTCCACGTAAAATTCTCCACTGAATTTTGGAGAAATCGTGATGAATATCAGGTCAAACAAATGAGTATTCATCCCCGAAAAAATCAAACAGTTTCACACACAAACGAACATTCCTTTCAGCTCTGGCAGTGATGAATAAAAATTCATTTCAAATCTTGTAGGAAGAATATGACGCTCAAATCTCAGCCAAAACTCAATAGACACAGTGAGGAACGTCTCATAAAAATTTCGTACCAAAATACTCAAGGAGTAAGGTGTAGTGAGTCCTAGACCTAGAGTGAACAAAACTGGTTTTTCGAAAACAAAACGTCCTGGCTTTTCTTTCCCGTATCTTCTTTTTGTGATTTTTTTATGGACGTGCCTCGTTACCTGGATGCAAACAACATATGAAAGTACTGATTTGAAGTTTTTCAACGCAATACAGACTTAGAATAAAATTGCAGAAAGTATAGCGAAATTTCACAAGTTTTTGTAAAGGATACCCTTGGTTAGCACAAATTTTTTGAAAAATTCTTCCGAAATAGTTTTTTCCTAAAATTCCACGTAAGAATCTCCACTAAATTTGGGAAAAACGCGACGAATTTAAGTTCAAACGGATGAGTATTCACCTACAAAAAAAATCAAATAGTTTCACACACAAACGAACCTTCTTTTTAGCCCCGACAGTGATGAATAAAAAATTTAATGTCAATCTTCTAGGACGAATCTGGGGCTCAAATCTCAGCCAAAACTCAATAGACACAGTGACGAACGTCTGGTAAAAATTTCATACCAAAATACCCAAGGAGTAAGGTGTAGGGAGTCCACGACAAAGAGTGAACAAAACTATTTTTTCGAAAACAAAACATCCTGGCCTTTCTTCCCCGTATCTTCTTTTTGTGATTTGTTTATGGACGTGCCTCCTTACCTGGGTGCAAACAACATATGAAAGTACTTGTGTGAATTTTTTTAAGCACAATACGGATCCTAAATAAAATTGTAGAAAGTATGGCAAATTTCACAAATTTTGGTAGAGGATAGAGCTTTGGTTTGCACAAAATTTCTAAAAAATTCACCCGAAATAGTTTCTTCCTAAAATTCCACGTAACAATCTCCACTGAATTTGGGACAAAACGCGACAGATTTTAGGTCAAACAGATGAGTATTCACCCACGAAAAAAACAAACAGTTTCACACACAAACGAACCTTCCATTCTGCCCTGGCAGTGATGAATAAAAAATTTATTGTTAATCTTGTGGGACGAATCTGGCGCTCAAATCTCAGCCAAAACTCACAAGTTTTGGTAGAGGATAGCATTGGTTTGCACCAAATTTCTAAAAAATTGTTCCGAAATAGTTTTTTCCTAAAATTTCACGTAAGAATATCCACTGAATTTGGGACAAAATATGAAAATTTCAGGTCAAACGTCAAACAGATGAGTATTCACCCATGAAAAAAATTAAACAGTTTGACACACAAATGAACCTTCCTTTCAGTCCTGACAGTGATGAATAAAAAAATTATTTCCAATCTTGTGGGACGAATCTGGCGCTAAAATCTCAGCAAAACTAAATAGACACAGTGAGGAATGTCTGGTTAAAATTTCATACCAAAATACCCAAGGAGTAATGCGTAGTGAGTGTCAGACTGAAAGTGAACGAAACTGGTTTTACGAAAACAAAACGTCCTGGATTTTCTTCCCCGTATCTTCTTTTTGTGATTTGTTTATGGACATGCCTCCTTACCTGTGAGAAAACAAAAGATGAAAGTACTTGTGTGAATTTTTTATTGCACAATACAGATCCAGAATAAAATTGTAGAAAGTAGAGAGAAAATTCAGAAGTTTTGGTAGTGGATAGCCTTGATTTGCACCAAATTTCTGAAAAATTCTCCCGAAATAGTTTTTTACTAAAATTTCACGTAAGAATCTCCACTAAATTTGGGACAAAACGCGATGAATTTCAGGTCAAACAGATGAGTATTCACCCACGAAAAAAATCAAACAATTTCACACACAAATGAACCTTGCTTTCAACTTTTGCAGTGATGAATAAAAAATTATTGCCAATCTTTTGGGACGAATCGGGCGCTAAAGTCTCAACCAAAACTTAATAGACCATTGACGAATGTCATGTAAAAATTTCATACCAAAATACTCAAGGAGTAAGGCGTAGTGAGTCTTAGATTGAGAGCCAACAAAACTGTTTTTCTGAAAAGAAAACGTCCTGACTTTTCTTCCTCGTATCTTCTTTTTGTGATTTGTTTATGGACGTGACTCCTTACCTGGGTGCAAAAAACATAAGAAAGTACTAGTGTGAATTTTTTCAGCGCAATATGGACCCAGAATAAAATTGTAGAAAGTGATCGAAATTTCACAAGTTTTGGTAGAGGATAACCTTGATTTGCACTAAATTTCTGAAAAATTCTCCCAAAATAGTTTTTTTCCTAAAATTCCATGTAAGAATCTCTGCTGAATTTGGGACAAAACGCGACAAATTTTAGGTCAAACGGATGAGTATTCATCCACGAAAAAAATGAAACAGTTTCACACATTAACGAACCTTCCTTTCAGCATTGACAGTGATGATTAAAATATTTATTGTCCATCTTGTGGGACGAATCTGGAGCTCAAATCTCAGCCAAAAATCAGTAGACTTAGTGGGGAATGTGTGGGAAAAAATTCAGACCAAACTACCCAAGGAGAAAGGTGTAGTGAGTCCCAGACCGAGAGAGAGCAAAACTGGTTTTCCGAAAACAAAACATCCTGACTTTTGTTCCTCGTATCTTCTTTTTGGGATTCGTTTATAAGCGTGCATCATTACCTGGGCGCGCAGAACATATGAAGGTACTTGTGTGAATTTTTTCAGCGCCATACAAACGCAAAATAAAATTCCAGGAAGTAGGTTAAAATTCCACAAGTTTTGGTAGAGGATAGACTTGGTTTGCACAAAACATCTGAAAAATTCTCCCAAAATAGTTTTTTCCATAAATTCCATGTCAGAATCTCTACTGAATTTGGGACAAACGCGACAAATTTCAGGTCACACGGATGAGTGTTCACCCACGAAAAAAATCAAACAGTTTCACACACAAACGAACCTTCCTTTCAACATTGGCAGTGTTGAATAAAATATTTATTGTCCTTCTTGTGGGACGAATCTGGGACTCAAAACTCAATAGACACAGTGACGAATGTTTGGTAAAAATTTCAGACAAAAATACCTAAGAAATAAGGCGTAGTGAGTTCCAGACAGAGAGTGAGTAAAACTAGTTTTCCAAAAACAAAAATCCTGGCTTTTCTTCCCCGTATCTTCTTTTTGTTATTCGTTTATGGACGTGCTTCTTACCTGGGTGAGAAAAACATATGAAAGTACTTGTGTGAATTTTTTCAGCGCAATACGGACCTTGAATAAAATTGCAGAAAGTACGGCAAAATTTAGTAAGTTTTGGTAGAGGATAGCCTTGGTTTGCACAAAATTTTTGAAATATTGTCCCGAAATAGTTTTTTTTTTCTTGAAATTCCATGTAAGAATCTCCACTGAATTTGGGACAAAATGCGACAAATTTCAGGTTAAACTGATGAGCATTCACCCACGAAAAAAAAAATAGTTTCACACATAAACGAACCTTCCTTTCAATCCTGACAGTGATCAATAAAAAATTTATTGTCAATGTTGTGAGACGAATCTGGGCTGAAATATCAGCCAAAAATCAATAAAAACAGTGACGAACGTCTGGTAAAAATTTTAGACAAAAATACCCAAGGAGTAAAGCGTAGTAAGTCCCATTATCAGAGTGAACAAAACTTGTTTTTCGAAAACAAAATGTCCCGACTTTTCTTTCCCGTATCTTCTTTTTGTGATTTGTTTATGAACATGACTCCTTACCTAGGTACAAACAACATATAAAGTACTTGTGTAAATTTTTTCAGCGCAATGCGCACCCAGAATAAAATTGCAGAAAGTATGGCGAAATTTCACAAGTTTTTGTAGATGATAACCTTGATTTGCACAAAATTTCTGAAAAATTCTCCCAAAATAGTTTTTTCTTCAAATTCCACGTAAGAATCTCCACTGAATTTGGGACAAAACGCGACAAATTTCAGGTCAAACGGATAAGTATTCACCCACGAAAAAAATCAAACAGTTTCACACACAAACGAACCTTCCTTTCATCTCTGACAGTGATCAATAAAAAATTTATTGCCAATCTTGTGGGACGAATCTGGGGCTCAAATCTTATCCAAAACTCAATAGGCACAGTGACGAACGTCTGGTAAAAATTTCAGACCAAAACATCTAAGGAGTAAGGCATAGTGAGTCTCAGACTGAGAGTGAACAAAACTGGTTTTTTGAAAACAAAATGTCCTAACTTTTCTTCCCCGTATCTTCTTTTTGTGATTTTTTTATGGACGTGCCTCCTTACCTGGGAGCAAAGAACATAAGAAAGTACTTGTGTGAATTTTCTCACCGCAATACGGACCCAAAATAAAATTGTAGAAAGTAGGGCTAAATTTCACAAGTTTTGGTAGAGGATAGTCTTGGTTTGCACAAAAATTCTGAAAAATTCTCCCGAAATAGTTTTTTCCTAAAATTACACGTAAGAATCTCCCCTGAATTTGGGACAAAATGCGAAAAATTTCAGGTCAAACGGATGAGTATTCACACACGAAAAAAATGAAATAGTTTCACACATAAATGAACTTTCCTTTTAGCTATGACAGTGACGAATAAAAATTTATTGTCAATCTTGTGGGACGAATATGGGGCCCAAATCTTAGCCAAAACTCAATAGACACAGTGAGTAATGTTTGGTAAAAAATTTCACACAAAAATACCCAAGGAATAAGGCATTGTGAGTCCCAGACCGAGAGTGAGTAAAACTGGTTTTCTGAAAACAAAAATCCTAGCTTTTCTTCCCCGTATCTTCTTTTTGTGATTAGTTTATGGACGTGCCTCCTTACCTGGGTGTGAAAGACATATGAAAGTACTTGTGTGAATTTTTACAGCGCAATATGGACCCTATATTAAAATTACAGAAACTAGGGCAAAATTTAAGAAGTTTTGGTAAATGATAGCCTTGGTTTGCATAAAATGTCTGAAAAATTCTCCCGAAATAGTTTTTCTATAAATGTCCACGTAATAATCTTCATTGAATTTGACACAAAACGTGATGAATTTCAGGTCAAACGGATGAGTATTCACCCACGAAAAAATCAAACAGTTTCACATACAAACGAACCTTCCTTTTGAGTCTGGCAGTGATGAATAAAAAATTTATTTTCAATCTCTTGAGATGAATCTGGGGCTCAAATCTCATCCAAAATTGATTAGACACAGTGACGAACGTCTCCTAAAAATTTAGACCAAAATACCCAAGGAGTAAGGCGTAGTGAGTCCCAGACCGAGAGTGAACAAAACTGGTTTTTCGAAAACAAAACGTCCTAGTTTTTCTTCCCCGTATCTTATTTTTGGTGATTTTTTTATGAACATGCCTCCTTACCTTGGTGCAAACAACATATGAAAGTACTTGTGTGAACTTTTTCAGCACAATACGGACCCAGGATAAAATTGCAAAAGGTAGAGCGAAATTTCACAAGTTTTGGTATAGGATAGCCTTAGTTTGCACAAAATTTCTGAAAAATTCTCCCGAAATATTTTTTTTCCCTAAAATTCCACATAAGAATCTCCACTGAATTTGGAACAAAACGCGACAAATTTCAGGTCAAACGGATGAGTATTTACCCACGAAAAAAATCAAACAGTTTCACACACAAATGAACCTTCCTTTCAGCTCTGGCAGTGATGAATAAAAAATTTATTGACAATCTTGTGGGACGAATGTGGTGCTAAAATCTCAGCCAAAACTTGATACACACAGTGACAAATGTTAGGTAAAAATTTCATACCAAAATACTCAAGGAGTAAGCCGTAGTAAGTCTCAGACCGAGAGTGAACAAAACTGTTTTTCAGATAACAAAACGTCCTGGCTTTTCTTCCCCGTATCTTCTTTTTGTGATTTGTTTATGGACATGACTCCTTACCTAGGTGCAAACAGCATAAGAAAGTACTTGTGTGTATTTTTTCAACGCAATACGAACCCAAAATAAAATTGCAGAAAGTAAGGTGAAATTTCACAAGTTTGTGTAAAGGATAGCCTTGATTTGCACTAAATTTCTAAAAATTCTCCCTAAATAGTTTTTTCATAAAATTCCATGTAAGAATCTCCGCTGAATTTGGGACAAAACGCAACAAATTTTAGGTCAAATGGATGAGTATTCACTCACGAAAAAAATTAAACAGTTTCACACACAAATGAACTTTCTTTTCAGCCTTGGCAGTGATGAATAAAAAATTTATTGTCAATCTTGTAGGACGAATCTGGGACTCAAATTTCATCCAAAAATCAGTAGACTTAGTGACGAACGTCTGGTAAAAATTTCAGACAAAAATACCCAAGGAGTAAAGCGTAGTAAGTCACTGACTGAGAGTGAGCAAAACTGGTTTTCCGAAAACAAAACTTCCCGACTTTTCTTTCCTGTATCTTATTTTTGTGATTTTTTTATGGACATGACTCCTTACCTAGGTGCAAACAGCATAAGAAAGTACTTGTGTGAATTTTTTCAACGCAATACAGACTTAGAATAAAATTGCAGAGAGTAGAGCAAAATTTCACAAGTTTTTGTAAAGGATAGCCTTGATTTGCACTAAATTTCTGAAAAATTCTCCCGAAATAGTTTTTTCCTAAAATTCCAGGTTAGAATCTCCACTGAATTTGAGACGAAACGCGACAAATTTCAGGTCAAACGAATGAGTATTCACACACACAAAAATGAAACAGTTTCACACATAAAGGAACTTTCCTTTCAGCTCTGACAGCGATGAATAAAAATTTATTGTCAATCTTGTGGGACGAATATGGGGCTCAAATCTTAGCTAAAACTCAATAAACACAGTGAGGAATGTCTGGTAAAAATTTCAGACAAAAATACCCGAGGAATAAGGCGTTGTGAGTCACAGACCGAGAGTGAGTAAAACTGGCTTTCTGAAAACAAAAAACCTGGCTTTTCTTCCTCGTATCTTCCTTTTGTGATTTGTTTATGGATGTGCCTCCTTACATGGGTATGAACAACATATGAAAGTACTTGTGTGAATTTTTACAGCGCAATACGGACCCTGAATAAAATTGCATAAAGTAGGGCAAAATTTAACAAGTTTTGGTAAATGATAGCCTTGGTTTACATAAAATTTCTGAAAAATTCTCCCAAAATATTTTTTTCTATAAATTTCCATGTAAGAATCTCCATTGAATTTGAGACAAAACTCGATGAATTTCAGGTCAAACGGATGAGTATTCACCCACAAAAAAAATCAAACAGCTTCACATACAAACGAACTTTCCTTTTAAGCCTGACAGTGATGAATAAAAAATTTATTGTCAATCTTGTGGGATAAATATGGGACTCAAATCACAACAAAAACTGAGTAGACACAGTGGCGAACATTTGCTAAAAATTTTAGACAAAAATATTCAAGGAGTAAGGCGTAGTGAGTCCCAGACCGAGAGTGAACAAAACTGGTTTTCCGAAAACAAAACGTCCTAGTTTTTCTTCCCCGTATCTTTTTTTGTGATTTTTTTATGGACGTGCCTCCTTACCTGGGTGCAAACAACATATGAAAGTACTTGTGTGAATTTTTTCAGCTCAATACGGACCCAGGATAAAATTGCAGAAGGTAGGGCGAAATTTCACAAGTTTTGGTAGAGGATAGCCTTGGTTTGCACAAAATTTCTGAAAAATTCTCCCAAAATATTTTTTTCCTGAAATTCCACATAAGAATCTCCACTGAGTTTGGGACAAAACGCGACAAATTTCAGGTCAAACAGATGAGTATTCACCCACGAAAAAATCAAACAGTTTCACAGACAAACGAACCTTCCTTTTAGCTCTGACAATGATGAATAAAATATTTATTGTCAATCTTGTGGGACGAATCTGGGGCTCAAATCTCATCCAAAACTCATTAGACACACTGACGAATGTCTGGTAAAAATTTCATCCTAAAATACACATGGTGTAAGGCGTAGTGAGTCTCAGACCGAGAGTGAACAAAACTAGTTTTCCGAAAACAAAATGTCCTAACTTTTCTTCCCCGTATCTTCTTTTTATGATTTGTTTATGGACGTGCCTCTTTACCTAGGAGGAAACAACATATGAAAGTAACTTTTCCAGCGCAATACGGACCCAAAATAAAATTGTAGAAAGTAGGGCAAAATTTCACAAGTTTTGGTAGAGGATAGCCTTGGTTTGCACAAAATTTCTGAAAAATTCTCCCGAAATAGTTTTTTCCTAAAATTTCACGTAAGAATCTCCACTGAATTTGGGACAAAACGCGACAAATTTCATGTCAAACGAATGAATATTCACCCACGAAAAAAAATCAAACAGTTTCACACATAGATGAACCTTCCTTTCATTCCTGGCAATGATCAATAAAAAATTTATTGTCAATGTTGTGGGTCGAATCTGGGGTTGAAATCTCAGCCAAAACTCAATAAACACAGTGACGAACGTCTGGTAAAAATTTCAGACCAAAATATCCAAGGAGTAAGGCGTAGTAAGTCCCAGATTCAGAGTGAGCAAAACTGGTTTTTCGAAAACAAAACGTCCCGACTTTTCTTTCCCGTATCTTCTTTTTGTGATTTGTTTATGGATGTCACTCCTTACCTGGGTGCAAACAACATAAGAAAGTACTTGTGTGAATTTTTTCAGCGCAATACGGACCTTGAATAAAATTGCAAAAAGTAGGGCGAAATTTCACAAATTTTGGTAAATGATAGCCTTGATTTGCACTAAATTTCTGAAAAATTCTCCCGAAATAGTTTTTTTTTTAAAATTCCACGTAAGAATCTCCACTGAATTTGGACAAAACTTGACGAATTTTAGGTCAAACGGATCAGTATTCACCCACGAAAAAAAATGAAACAGTTTCACACACAAACGAACTTTCCTTTCAACCTTGACAGTGATAAATAAAAACTTTAATGAAAGTTAAATTTATAACTTTTAAAAAAAATAATTGTTAGTTGTATTTGAAATTGAGTACAAAATTATTTCACTTCATTTCTAACGACTGTGTTTTGTTTTTAAATTTTTTATTTAAAAACAAAAAAAAATTCATAATTACCCTATATTTTATTTCGAAATATTAATGATCATGCTAACATTTTACAATTTAAAAATTTATAGAAATATTTCTATAGAAAAAAACTTATTCAAAGTTATAAATTGACCAAATCAAATTTTAAAATTTATCTTATTTTATGTATAAAATATTATAATACATTATTTATCAGCTTATTTTTCTCATTATACACGTTATTTTTACAATGTTGAATCAAATTATGTGATCATTATGATTATGGTATTTTCCTTGTGTCCTATCGAAATCGAATACCTAAAGGTCGTGAAGGTATTCGGTTATCGGATCTCTCGGCTAGGAGTGTTCACAAGTCAATTAAGGCTAAGAAGAGGTTAGGGATAATAAAGCATTCGGCCTACGCTAATCCCCATGAAGTACAAAGTCCAATAAAAAAGGTGTAAATAAAGGTAGACTACATGGTGAAAGGTATGGATTCTCTCAACTCTAACCACAAATACACATATCGACACCTAAACTAGCTTGAGCATCAGAGTATCTTTGTAAATATCCTCCCCTTTCGGACTTGAGGATGAATAATAGAAGTGGAAGAAGCAGAAGACACTTGATAAGAAATACTCAGCCTCATATATTATAAGAACACTTTTTTATTTTTATTTTTGTCAATCTTTAATCTTTATCTCAATTTTCGTCTTACTCTCTCACATACACCTATTTACACTACTTGAGTTGAGCTGCTATGTTATGGTTTGTTTAATCTAAATCCAATTAGATTCAATATCTTCTTAATATTGATTTTAAAGTTCATTTATGCTTGATTATTGATAATAAAATAATTATCCAATACTCCTATAAATTGATTGACTCGAATAAATTACCCGTGAAAAGGTAAAAAATCGACATATGTTATTTTATGATAAAAGTCCACGTGTAATTTAGATATAATAATAATCATCATCGACATATGTTATTTTATGATAAAAGTCTACGTGTAATTTAGATATAATAATAATCATCATCATCAATTACCATGGAAAATAAACTTTTTCTTTACACTATGAAACTTCCAAGAAAAAATAATTTCAAGGAAAATGCTAAATATTTGACATGAAAAATAAATAAAAAGTTAATTTTTTTTATTAAATCCCAGCTTTACTTTTTAATAAATGAGACTAGACTAAGAAAAAAATATGGGCAATTTGTGAAAATAATTTTTATTTAGCTTTTTATCCCGTTATTTATTTATTCAATTTAATCTATTTATTAATAAAAGTTCCCATAAAGTCTTTCCATCTTCAAAGTGCAATAATTGTGAGTTTTAAAGCTTAATCCAATTCTTCAATTTTTAAAATTGTAACAATATGATTATTTTTATATTGATATTAGTAAGTTGATAAATTGTCACTGCATTTGTTACAAATGTATTATGAGAAAGTCTTAATTTATTTTTTAACCATTTTATTGCTATTTGGGTGCAAAGTAATCATATTGTTTTAATTTTAATAATGAAAAAATTTAACCGAAACTTTATAAAATAATGAAATAAATAATATAATTAAAACTATTGTGAACTTTTTGTTACCAGTGAAAAAAATAGACTAAAATAAATAAATAATATGTTTAAAAACATTTTGAATCTTTTAATTTTATAGTTTACAATAGTGATGATTAATAAGGGTTACCAGAAAAGAAAAAAAGGGTTCATCTTGTTAGCGTCTCCAGTGGCTTACTCAGTTCAGAACTTCCATATCATTATCCGTCACAGTTCAACACTGTTGCTCCAAAACCCACTTCAGATTTTTTTTCACTGGGTACTATTCCTTTGCGCTTTCTTTCGTTCTTAACGTTATCTGATTCAAATTTGGACTCTTTCGTTGAATGTGGAGTTTTTTCTATGTGTGCACCATCTGTTTGATTTTTTGCCCAAGGGAGTTACACTCTGGAATTTGTGCTTTTGGTTTATGTTTTACATGCACCTTATTGTCAGAGCTTTGAGTGGGCTTCTGGGGTTCCAATTTTGTGAGCTGAGTCGTCGATAGCAGCTTTGGAATTGGTGGTGGGTTTATTTTATTTTTTGTTTATTTAGTTTGTTTTTGGCGGGTTCAAAAGGAGGGTTTTTTCAGAAGATGTGTAGTGACTCTGCACTTTATGTTGGATAAAACTTAGATACAGTTCCTTAAGTACTTTTGGTTTTTGTTTTCCATTTGGAATTGTTTTATCTCAGTGAGCTGTGTGTTGACCTTTGATGCAATCCTTTATTACGTGGATATACTAGATGAAACTACAATTTTCACTAGAAAACATCACCCAAAATACCTAAAGAACTGTTACAAGATTTTTTTTTTTTTTTTTACGGTGGTTTGTTGGTAATGGGTTTTCGTGCTTATATTGCTGTTTAGAGATTGAATGGGGTTGGGTTTTAATGCTGTTGAGGTTTCTGGATGAATTGCAGAGGGAAAGCACCGAATATACTACGACTGTGTTTGTTGCCATTGCATCTCGCCTGTGTGTTGGATCCCTGTATATCAACGGGTTATTATTGCTGTCGTTGTAATTCCTGAGTAACTCACTGTGTCAAAGGATATGGGACTGCTTTCATCCAGTGCATCCTTGGTTTTGTGATATTTATGTAATTTTCTCAAAAGTTGATTATTAGTTTTCCTCCAAACAATAATGGAAGCTGCAAAGGTTCTTTCACACTCCAAAACTGCCCCCTTTGGTTTCTCTATTGTGAGCAACAAAGTGTCTCTGAGACCTTTCAACAAACATTTTCGTGCCGATGTACTTGCTAACCGACCCAAGAGCATTAGTTTTCAATTGAATTGTACCTATGGAAACCCTTTTTCCCCAGTGCCTAAACCAGCAAGAAAAAGGGCTGATTTGTTGTCTTCTCTCAGTTGCTCAATTTCCAGTAATGCCAGCACTGAATCTCAAAATCCAGTCCTAGAGTTTTTCAGAAGTCTATCATTTGATTCAATAAAAGCTACTCTTCTGCAGTTGACTCCAATTAATGTTGTGAAGTGCTCTGGATTATTATGCATCATAATTGCGGCCACAAAATGGACTATGAATGTGCTTTTCAGTCCCTTCTTTTGGATGTATTTTAGCTGGACTTGGCTGTTCTGGCCTTGGTTGGTGGCCATAGCGCTTGCAGTTTATGGGTTATATTGTTTTCGGAAACATCTGCATGGTGAGGCAAACATATTTGAGCAGTTGGCAATTGTTACATCTGTTTTTACATGGCTCACTCTTGTCCCAACTGCTCATTTCAATGGCTTCCTTGAAGGCTGGCCATTTGTTTTCTTTTTTGTGTATCATTATTTCTTTTTCTTCAATGTTAGCGTTAGAAAGCGGTTATATGGAGATTATAATGCTCGGCCTCATGACCCAAAATGGGACATTAATGTGCCAACTTTGTCTCGCATACTGTTCAGTGCAGGGGTCATGGTTGGCCATTGGCTTGCAGCATTTGAAGGGCCGGAGCTTCACCTCATTCCCGGTGGGTGGAGCAATCTTGGAATCTGGGCTTTAATCATTACAACCTTACTAATGCAATATAATGCAACATTGTATCTTGCCAAGTATTCAGAAAATGTGGTGGAGCCAAGTGCTGTGGTGCAATTTGGACCTTATCGTTGGGTCCGTCATCCGATATATTCATCTACAATGCTTTTGTTTGTAACAAACTGCATTGCGCTACGAGCACCTCTTAGTCTGCTATTTATCGTAGCAGTATGCTTGTTGTATTATAAGCAGAAGGCAGATATAGAAGAGGCTTTGATGGTTGAGACTTTTGGTAGGAGTTACACAGACTATGCAAGCAAAGTTAAGTTCAAGCTTATTCCTTTTATTTATTAGTTGGTCTTCTGAAGTTTAGTCAGTCATCAAAATCTGACTGTAGTGGCAGGTTTAGGCAAAAGAGAGTGTCAATTCTCAAAATCCAAGTGTATGTCTTTGTCTACTGTTTACTCTGTTATCTTAGTGTGTTTAACTTGCCTTTAGTTTCCATTGATGTTTTGTTCAGCACCTTGCAAACCTTGGCTATATAATTTTTCCTATCTTGAGCTATGTGCCTTGATTGGTGCTAAACTATACATTGCCTAGTTTTTGGAAGCTAAGTTTTCTACCATACATCTCCTTTCTGCCACCGGTTTTTACTTGAAATGAAAGGATTTCCCCATGGATTTTGCTGTTGCTGGTAGGCTGAACAATCAATCATGTTTTCCTATTATAATGAGCTGTGATGAAAGTCTCATTCAAATATTTTAATACTTGGAATGCAGATATGGAGGGGGTTTTCAGAACAGGTGTTGGCACATTGTATTTCACTAACCTGTGTTGTTTAATTTTGATGAGTTTTAGTTTTAAAAATTAGTTCTGATGTATTTTAAGAATTAGTTTTAATGAAGTTCTGATGTACTTTATCTTAGGCTATAGCCTAATCTCTTGTATTCTTTAAAAATTAAACTTGTTTCTAACAATTCTGTATTTCTCGACTTAATAACTTTTTATATAACATCATATTATATATCTATATTACCAATATTTATTTTAAAGTATTAATTTTAGTTCTATAATTTTTTTTAATTTTATGATTTATAATTTCAACATTATTTTTAATTAATATTATAATTCTTTACCTTTTCTCTACATTCAATTCACACACGCACAAGTCAATCGCTTAGAGGACCTAAATACAAAGGTTTTAATTGGTAAATGAAACCATAATAAGCTTTTATTGTTGAGCTGTATATGAGATCCTTCCATTGCAAATAGTGTATAAAAAATTAATTTACGTTTAGTCCTTTATTTATCTACTCAGATTTTCTTTAACCCTTTTAAAAAAAATGTTCAATTTAATCTTTTATATTTAAAGTAAATTATAGTGGTTCTTTCTGTTTGTATTTTAAATTTATGCTTAATTTCTCATAAATTTAGTTATTTTTAGTTGAGTCCCTTTAATTTTTTTCTCTATTGCATACTCAAAAGTATTATATCTTAATTGAGTTTCTATCATTTAAGTTTTATATTATTTGGGTGACGTGACTTGTTCTGTCTTTATTGAAAACGTGTTGGATAATAAAGAAGTGTTGTCATCACGTACATCGATGGTGGTGACAATAATGGTCATTTGATCGTGATAGGTGATGACCTGAAAATAATAAAAGACTTATTGTTTTACATTAATCGTAATATCGTTTTACTAATCACAAAATCTCACATTTTGTAATATGCGAAAACAAGTGTTAGGAAAAAGTTCAACATCTATAATTTTAATTAAGTGTTGAAAACAATGAAGTGTAAAATATCGTCAAACTTTTGTTTATAATATGATAGTTTTAGTTTAACAAACAAATTACATAAGATGCAAGTATTTTGTTTGTCAAACAATACAACACTAAAACACTAAGTATTTTGTCTTTGAGACAATACAACACTGTGTTTTCTTCTTTCTATGTTTGCCAAAAAAATGAATATGCTTAGACGGTATCTACGCAAACATAAATTGAATTTACGAGAGTCTTAAAACTTAATTAAACCTTAAATTTATTATTAAAATATAATAAAAATGATAGAAAAGTTGAGTAAGAGGTAATAGGAGGTGGGATTGATAGAGAAGAGAAATGAAGGGAGATTTAATTTTTTATTATATTGGTGATCGAAAGGTATCCCTATTATTTCAACATAGTTTACTCTATACACAAAATGATACATAAATCATTTTTATTCACTTTAAAAACACATAAATTTAATTTAATTTATATATATATATATATATATTATGTGAGTGTGATTATTTTTTACTAAGACATATTTTAATGCATAATAGGGTAGGTGACATGTAGAAGAATCCCAACCAGATACCAGATTTCATATCTCAACACTAACTACTATGCCACAATAAAATAAAAGGACAAAGGGAAAGAAAGCCAAATTATTTAAACAAAGGAAAGTTTGGTTTTGCACCCCAATTGCTAAAAAGGTTTTGATCTTAACTTATACTGCATTGTCTCCTAAGAAGAGGATTAGTTTAATTTGCAACCAAATTAGATTTTTGCTCCTTTATACTAAAATCCATTCTAAAATGAAAAGATAAGAGTGTTTGGTGGAAGAAAAATCCTAAAACCAATGAACACTTTCACAAGTCATCTATTGTTCACACCCCCCACCACCTATCACAACAAATCCCAACAACACAATAATCTACACAGGCTTCCCTTCCATGTAGTTCATTGAAGAGATCATAGATCTAAGCATAGGTACAAGAATCTGCAGTTGTTGTAGATGATGGAGAAGAAGATGCAAATGATAGTATCTCCTTCTGCTTCTTATCCCCATGCACCATGTTTCCACCAGCCCCATTTGTGTCTCCACTTTCATTACTATCCAAAACTCCACTCATGTTGATACCACTCTCATTCTCACCATCCTCTGTGCTAAACAGAAAATCAATGTCTTCCTCAAATCCTGACCCATCAAACATGCCTACTAAATCATCAGCTTTGCTGAAGGCAAAGTCTGGATCTTGAAACTGAGACACCCCAGTATACATGAAGCTCCATGGCAGATCCTGTTCAAGCACATGGTCCATAATAGTGACCAATGATGATGATTCTTCCCTATGATAGACAAGGGGTGTGTGTTGAACTTGGTGTTGCAGTGGTGGCATGTGCAGATTTTCAAAAGGGGGTGGTGTAGTTTTCTGTTCTTCTACTTCTGCTTCTTCAGAGTCTGAGGAGTTAGGAGGAACTGTTTCTGTTTGATGAGTTTGGTCCTTTTTCTTTTTGTCAATGTAGTTGCTTATGTCAAAATTGGTCACTGCATTCAATCCTCTGTACTCTATTGCTGCTAAATCATATGCCACAGCTGCCTCCTCTTGAGTTTCTTTGAAGTTCAAATTAAGCAAAAGAAAAAAATGACCAAAAGAGATTAGCACTTAAAAAAGAAGAAATGATGCATACATACACAAGTACCATAGCTCTTTAAAGAACATGATTTTGTATTAACCAAGTCTCATTTTTTATAATTCTCAATCAGCATAGTTTATTCCATGACATTATCAGATTCAGATATAAAAATAGTTCGCAAACAGAAAAGTGCTAACTAAAAGTGGTTGGTGATTATTGAATTAAGAAAGAATAAGGTTTGCAAAAAGACAACTTTATGACATACATAGAATCTCACAAAGTTAAAAGCTTTGAAGTATCAAGGGAGGATTACTATTCACGTGGTCACTGAGTTTGGGGTGTGTTTGTGTCCTGCTTCCTGATTCACTTCTCTATTTAATTTAAGCATATCTTTTCAGCCATCTATAAAACTATTCAAACAAACCTTTATTTTATTCTTCCCTCAAGATCGACAATTTTTATAATATTGTTACTTTTGACCCACATGTTGGCAAGAGATTGTGGAACACTGCATATGAACAAAGTACAAAGTCAAGGATCTGCTGTACCCTCCAACATTAGGCTTCAATTGTCAAATGTTAGATTCAACTTGCCCAACTATTTCCCTTTAAACACACCTAATTATTACAAATTAGGTTGTTCAAACTTTATCATAAAAAAAAACTCACTTATTAATTTTAAAGATAGAAATAATTAATACTGATATCCATTTTATGCATATTTGACCTCTATAATATGTGACAAGATGAAAAAATAGCAGAAGAAATAGAGTTATGGCTATGATAACCCCAGAAAGAAGGCTTGGTGGTGAGTTTGAATGAACTGGACCCATGAAGAAAAGGGAGAGAGGGGAATGCACGTGCCATGTTGGTCACTGTTTGCAGCTGTAACTTTCCTATGCTCCTATTTTTATGTGATCCACAACCACATATTGCAGTGTCAGATCAGAAATTGATGCATACTGCAACTAGTGGACAACAGTGCTGCAGCTACAGTTGAAGCAATGAGAACAACTCACACACATGATGCATCCTAGAACTCAACCTTTTTTTTTTCACTGTCATTAATTATGAGAACTGCAGGTTTACAAGCTGTACTGCTCAAATATTTTCTTAAAAATTAAGGAAACATTTGTTTATTTGTTTATTTATGCTTTTGTTTTTTACTTTCTCACCTTTCATTATGAAAAAAAAGAAATATCTTTTTGTTTACATGTTACACAGTGTAGTGATTTCTTAAAAGAAGAGATTTTATGTCAAACACCCCTTTTCTTCAACTTCATAAAGATTTATCCTATATAAACTATTCTTTCAGAATATAATGTGAATAATACTAAAGTTAAAACAATTCTTGAGGAAATTTTTTTATCACTGGAATAAAATTTGTATGTTTGTATTTTTTAAAAGTACTGTGACATTATAAAAATCTCAAAAAATCCTGCCAAAAAAAAGTGGTTTTAATAATTCTTATAAAAAATATTATTAGAGATGCCCTTAATGGTTTTTGAAAATTTATAAAAAGATCACTGTTTTTTTTGTTCCTGAATAAAATTTTGAAAATGGTAAAAAAAAATCAAAATCAAAGTGGTATTTTTACAATTAAAAAGTGAAAATTAGAACAGGAAAAATAAAATTGGAATACCCTGAATCTTCCTCTTGTTTCTTGGTCTTTTAATAAAAAAGTAACACCCCAACATAAAATGTATTCAAAGAAAGAAATTTGGCTTTTTACTAGTATGTCACTTTTTGAACAATTTTTTTTGTCAAAATTATTTTTCAATTATAAAATAGGTAACAAAAGGAGAATAGGAGATTTGAATCTGCCTTGAAATGTGCTTGGGACTTGTGAGAGAATTTTTGTCCTGTATCATATAAAAATGTGATTTTGAAGAAGAACTAGATCTAAATACTATTTTGTTTAACTAGAGGGAGGATGAGTATAAAGAGACAATTTTGAAATTTAATTTGAAAATTAAAAGAAAGAAAAGCAAAATTTTGAATTTTTTTAAACTCTCTCTCTCTCTCTCTTCTATTAACTTTACTCATCTTTTCTTAACCTAAATAAATTCTTATGTGAATTTTAGCTTTAAATAAATAAAAGGGTATAAATCCAATTGAATGTTTGACTTTTATTCTATTCAACATCACAAAATGGGCAAGAAAGAAAGGAGGTGAAAAATAGCATCATCTAATTGTGACCAATTTATGGTTTTGATGACTATAGCTTTTGGGGTCTACAAATTGTACTTTGATCACTTTATGAATTGCCACATGTGACACTAGAGAGAAAAAAACTCAAACTTTTTGTATTTTTTATATACCCTTTGGAATTTCACAAAAACATTCACTTAGGTTAGCCACAACACATCCAAGGAACAAAAAGTTTGAAACAAATTTCATCATGGAAAACATCATAGAAAAATAGATGTGACTACTTACTATATGTTCCCAAGTAAAGGTACTTGTTTCCACACACTCTTCCAATGCGTGCTTCCCAACGCCCATTATGATGATGCCTATCACCAAAATATTAATATCACAATTAATAATATTCACAGATAAAATTCTAATTTCCCCTTTAATTTATAGGGAAATTTAAATTGCAAAATTTAGTGAGAAAAAAAAAAGAAAAAAATGAGTTAATTAACCTAGCAACCCCTCGATACTTAGAAATGCCTCTAGAAAAACCACTGCTTTGGCGCCGCAAAGAAGCTAAATATTCTTCTTTTGAAACTTTGTCCATTTCCTCAATATCCTTTGCATAATTTCCAATCTGCACAAAATCAAAAAAAAAAAGCATTTTTTTATCTGAAAAATTAATTTTTTTTAGACAAAGGAGAATTTTACATCATTAAGAAAAATAAACCCATGATTTGAAAGATAAAAAACACATTTTTATCAAATTAAAAAAAAATTGTTATACCGGAAAATTCAGAACTGCATCCTTTCCCCAGTACTTCAGGGCTGCAAGATCATAGGTACGGGCTGCAGCTTCCTCAGAATCGTATGCTCCTGCAGAAAAAAAAAATAGATTTTTAAAAAATAATCAGAGAATTGGGTCCAAACAACAGCATCATAATCAGAATCTTTCTTGATATTAAAAAAATAATAACCCAGAAAAAGAAGTTGAATTAATAATTAAGAATTTGGAAAAAAAACTAGAAAGTTGACTAGGATTGTGTGAGATCCAAGTGCATGAGAAAATGACTTACCCAAATAAACTATAGCAGCAGCCCCAAAAGTGTTTGTGAAGGTTGCAATCACAGAGATTAGCAGGAATAAAACAAGGTCAGAAACAGATAATAATAATAATAATTAAGAAAAAAAAAATGGTGAAGAAAAGGTGATAGATCTCCTTGATTTGCTCTGTTTGTTAATTTAATCAGCCACGAGGGAAAAATTACCTTGTCTACCCTTTTTGCTCTGAATGTTGTTCCAAGAACTCTTATCCCATAGGTGAGATTCAAACCTACCTGTCCACCTATGCCTGATGATGAAAGAGAAATGAGAGACATGCAAATGCAGATGAAAACTGATTGAGGAGAATGCAGAATTCAGAATTCAGAATTGGGATTGAGAATTGAAACCTTGTGACTCCTCTGTAGATAGAGCTTCTTCTGGCAGTGGTTTGGCTCTGCTTGCATTTCTGTGACTTCAAGTTCCTCCTTGAATAGCTAGGCCTTCTTTTGCCTTGCTGAGAAATGGGAGCTTCAAACCCAACAGAGGAAGAAGATGATGAACAAGAAGATGCTGGAGACCTCTTCATTGGGGCCTCAATCTCAATCTCAACACCCTTTTGCCCCAAAAGAACAAAAGTGAAAAAAAAACTCAAATGGGTGTTGGTGAGTGAATGAAAAAAAAGGACTTTGAATGTGTTTTTTGCCAAGTTTCTCTCTTTTTCCCTCTTTGGTGGATTCTATGATGGCATGTTCATATATGTAGTTGTGGGAGCAATCTGGTTACCTAAAGTGGTTCACCAAAACACAGAGAAAGAAGGAAAAGAAGAAATTGGGGTCTATACAGAGAAAGGGGAAAAAAAATAGTTATATATAGGCAATTGAATCTGCAATTGTAAAAGGGTGGGGTGGGAAAGGGAGTGAAGTGGGAAGAAGAGAAAAGGGAGTGATGATGGTTGGTTTAACCTTGGGTTGGAATTTAACTTGATGAATTAACCATGGCTAATTGAGTGGCTTGAACTTGAGGAACACTTGGCAAGGTGGTGCAGCCATGCTACCAATGGGGTTTTGTATTCTAAGCTGGCTTTCCTGGTTTAGGAATCTCAACCTCTTTTTTTCACCATTTTAAATTGGCTCTTAGGAATTAAAATAATGAAAAACATGAAAAAGAAAAAAACTTTATCTAAGGGTCCACCTCAGATACTGTGATGTGAGAGTGTGTTTTTTTGTGTGTGTGAGTGTGTTTCTGCAACATTAGTTGTTGGCACAGGCATGTGAGAGATGAGAGAATGTACCTTAATCAGAAATTAGTTGAGAATATTATGTGCAAAGGTTCTGCAATTTCACCAAAACAGTGACAAAGAAACAAAGAAATTCAGAGGTTATGAAAGGATGGAACCTTTGTTCTGTTTGTTTTCCATGTTTTAATCTTTTTATCTGATGTTCTATGTCTCTGACCATAACAAAGTGTGTCATTTTTGTGTGTGCAATTCACATGACAGTGAACAGTGCCACTTTCAAAGTTGAATCACATTAAGCAATGATTCTTCTTCATTTGAGTGTTGTTTTAATAGATTCAAATATCAATCCAAAATGTGTTAATTTATTAAAGACAACAAAAATATTTAATCATTTTCATTCATTTATTATTTTGACTCATCATCTCAATCTGAATAGAGTTATGAAAGTTTGAAACAATTGTGTTATAGACCAACATAAATGCAGTTTTTTTTTTCTGAGGATGAACTCAGTTACTCTTAATAATGCATGCAACAGGTTTTCTCTTTTATTAATCACTTTGCAGCAGTGATTATTATCTCAGAGAAAGTATAAAAAACTATCTATAGAAAAATATTGAAATACCCAAATTCATTAATTAACAACCAAGATAAACAATAAAAAACATTTAAAACATTGTTGTATGAAAACTATACATATTTAATAGTTACCATTAAAATTTTATCATTTAAATTATTTGATCACACCTCAATGAATAAAAATTCATCATCTGTTATTAACTCTTACAATTATGATATTCCATTAAAAAAAATGGCTTAAAATTTCTCATCTTGAATCACAATTTGATAATCTTTATGCTTTAAATTTCTAGTTAAGATATCTCATTCTGTGGATAAACTAGGGTAGTACCTACAAATCTAAAATTAATTTGGTTAATGAATAAGTTAGGCAATGAGTTTGAATTTTGTCTCTTAATATTAGATTAATCTTACTACCTTTTAATCAAGTATAAATAAAAATATTAGTTTACACTAATTAGTTGAGTTCACTTTTAGTTTCATAAAATAAAGAATGAGATCTTCAATCATATTTATTATAAATTATGTTTAAATTTAAATATGAAATTATTTTTCAAATAATAACATTAAACATTTTTAAATTTGTTAGAATTTACTTATAACTTAGTCCTCTAAACATAATTTTTTTTTTATATTCGGATAAAGTATTGCTTACCATCACTACATAAGAAAATAATTAAAAAATAGAAGAAAAAAAATCAGAATAAATTAAATATTAAAAATTTATTAATATTTAAAGTAATTTTTATTATTAATAAAAATATATAAAATATTTTTTAAATTAGTTATAAAATTTTAACTACTAATATTTTAGATTTTAAATTAATTTTAAAAAAGAAAAAATAACTAGTCTATTTTAATTATTTATTAAAAAAATTATGTGTAGAAAAAGACAACTATACATGAGAGAAAGTATTCAATAACAAAAGTTAGGTATTGATACTTTTGTAATGAAATATTTACTTTCCAAAGTTCCTATTAAGGCATCTCATAAACTAACATATTATAAAATTAAATTATGAAGTGACTAAGAATTAATGAATTACATAACTTCTAAAATTAAATTTTGGTCGATGAATTATTATATTTATTTTGACAGTTTTTATTTTGGCAAAAGAGTTTGATTTTTTCTGTCCAAATTAATTGTTGATGGATAATGAGTAGCACGTTTCATAGCTATACTATGAACATTAATTTAATTAGGTTGTCAGAATAAAAATCTTATTAGACACAAATACAAAATAAGAAATTGTATTAAACTATATAAAATAAAATGTTTAATCTATTAAATAGAAAAATATGTTTAATCGTTTTCATTCATTTATGATATGACACATAATAACTCATCCACCTCAAATATGAATAGAGTTTCTTTTAATCATGTATCACATTTTCCTTCTTATTTATTACTTTGTATTGATTTAACAACCCAAATTTCTAGATTAAAAAATGTAGAAAATTATGTAAGAGTTTTTCATTAAAATTACTATATTGCTTTATATTTGTGATTTAAATTATTATTTTTCATTAAAACTAAGAAAAAAAATATTATGTAATTTTAAGTGATTTATATTATATTCTTTAAGTTTTATTATTTCAATATATATTTATGTGTAAGTAAATTAGATAAGCTAATACAATTATAATTTTCTATTCAAAATTTGACTCTAACATTTCTCATATTAAATGACAATGTGTAAACTAAAGAAGGAAAGTAGGCTACTAAAAAAAATCTTAAAACAAACTTAGTGAATATGAACAAGTTACACATGCAAGAAAAAATAAGTGTTTATTTTTTAGTTTCTATTGCAATATTAATTATTTTTTATTTATACTTCAAATAATATTAATAATAGATAAAAAAAATGAATGGGTAATTATATAAATAATTTTATAAACATTTAAAAAACTTTGATATATTTATAACATCTTATATTAAATATTAGGAATCATTCAGTCCCAACCATACTTATATATCATTTAAAATATTAATATTCTAGAAATTAAATATTTAATTTTCAAATATTCTTAGAGACATTTAATAACTTTTTTTTTTGTTAATGCGAATATATGCATATTTGGGGATTTTTTTTGTTTTTGGTTTTAGCAAAAATTTGGGTTCACGTGATGATTTGAAGAACATTTCGTATTCATTTTCATTTAATTTACAAACACGTTAACGAAATTTATTTGATTGGGGCGAGTTTTCTTCCTCACCTTTTCTTGTGTTTTTTTATTCAAAATTTAACAAGGGATATTAAAAAAACATTTTTTGTCTGACAATAGATTCTCCTCTATTTTATTTATAAAATTCAAATGAAAAATAATATTTTTTTTTGGTATGATTCAATTTATAATATTTTTTGCATTAAATCTTTAAGACTACAATACTTTTAATTAAAAGAGATCAATGTACTGAAACAACTATTTATTCTAAAATAATATTTTATATTTATTTTAAAATAATAATTTTATAGAATTTTTAAAGTACTTTTTAAAAATCAAATATGTTTAATACTAGAATTAATATACGAGTTTTTCTTTCAAAATAATTATTGAAAAAATTATTGTTCAATTTTACTTTTAAGAAAGTATAAAATTGTGTTGTATTAAGTTAAGTCAATATTCGTTTTGTGCAGGTCTAAAAGTTATTATTTATTTAATTATAAAATTAAAAGAAAAGAGTCCTTTGTTATTTTTTTTACAAAGGAAGAAAATCCAATACCAAACATATTTATTCTATTTTTTAATAATATATAAGAGTAATTAATAATTAGTACAATATTATTTACATTTAGCATATAAAATTAATTGAAATGTTAAAGAATAACTTTAGTTAAGTTTATTTAACATTTCTTAGTAAGTGTATTACTTCTTTAATAATTATTTACATTTTAACTTTAAAAAAAATCAATTTGAATAATATTTCTACTCCATAAATTGAATAATACTTTTTACTCCATTGTGAAGTATTAATTGTTTTTCTCCTAATTTATCCTTAAATTATAACTATTATTTTTATTTCAATTAAAATAATTCATTTATAAAAATTATAAAACTATTTTACACTTAAAAAAATTATTAAATAAAAATAAATTTTAAAAATAAAAATAATTAATATTATATTATATAAAATTAATTTTATTATTAATAAAATGATATCTATTTAACTACGAATATTTTATCATTTAAAAATATAAAATAATAAATATAAAAACTCTTAATGTTGTAAATATAAAACTAAGACATATACATAACTTTTATATACATGTATCTACATAAATAAATATTACGGTTATTTAATTAAAAATAAAATGATAAGTTTCAAAATTGTTACTCTCTAAAAAATAAAGTAATATACCTTTATATACATATATTATTGGAATTACTGTTATGTAATTAAAAAATATATAATGAATTTTACAACTGTTATTGTCTGCAAAATTAAACTTTTATATATATATATATATATATATATATATATATATTAATTAGATGTAAATAAAAACTGATAAAGATAAAAGTTGCATGAACTCGAAAAATAAAAACATATTCTAATCGAATATTTTTGTTGGTAAAATTATATTCTTGTTGATGAAATTATTGAAGAAATGTCTATAAAAGGAATTAAGACCTTGAGTAAAGGTTAGTTTTTCTGTAAATTATACATTAAGACATATTTTTAAACTAAGTTATTCATAGTTTGAATGTTCTCACTGACTTATCGTCGGATGTGATCAATTGGTGGAGTCTTCCTCGTCATAAGCATTGGTTCAACAATACCAAACAAAACTGTTTCAACTTGAAACCCACTTCCAAGTCTAACCAAGATCAGTAGGCGAGAACATATACAGTCCATAACAAAAATTCATTGCCTCATACATGATGGTACTTTATCGATTGCAATTGTTCAAGATAGCAATATGAACATATGTCTTTTAGCATTTGTAATTGTTGAAAGGGAGATCAAGGAAGTCTTGATTTGGTTATTTTGGTTTTTGCGCTAATTCATCACACCAGAACCAAACTTATGTAGGATAATAGATAAAATATCAACTATCTTGTTAGCGTTGCAATATGAAGAAGTTGGTTGAGAGGAACAAGGACTACATTCATTGCACTACATATGACATATTGCATTAAACTTCAATAAGAAATTCAATAATTCAGAGTTGAAAAGATAGTTGATTAATATAGATATTACAGTTTCTCACACTAACATTACCTATTTTATTATATGTGACAAATTTCCACTTTTGACCTGACTAAATTTTTCAGGTTATGAAAGGAAACAACACATTGTTCAAGCTAAGTTATCAACAATGAGGTTAGAATTTCGTCAGGCAATTTTATGGATAGAACAAATACTAGTACAAAAGTGGACTCAGACATTTGATGGCGATAAGAGGTATGGACACATGACAACCAACTTAGTTGAATGCATGAACTCTGTTTTAAAGGGAGCATGATCGTTAACAGTTTCTACTCTTGTTAAAACAACATTTGAAAGAACAAATTTTTGGTTTGTTGAAAGAGGAATAAATGTGAAGTGCATGTTGCGAGTCAAACATCCACCCTAAGAATATCACAACCTTACTTAGGAAAAATGAATAGAGATTGACCATATATCATGTCCAAGGCTATAATCGGTAGAATTCAGAGTTTGATGTTCAGGAAATAGCAACTTCTCAACTTGGTCAATGACTTATGTCATACACAGTCAAATTAAATGACTAGTGGTGTAATTGTGGGAACATTTTAAGCTCTTTTACTTCCTTGTCCTTGTGTAAAATTTGCTTGTTCTACTTGTCATTTGCAACTGCTAGCATATGTTGACTCAGTTTATAGTCTACACAAAATCTAAAAGACTTACAAAGTTCAATTTTATCCAGTCCGAAACGAAGATTATTGCTTAACATATATGGTTTCAAATTCCATTCCTGACTCACATGCACTATAAACCGTCATAAAAACCAACAACTATTAATATCCATAACAAAATGGATCAACCACGTAAAAATAACCTAAAAAAATATTCTTATTGACTCAATAAAGATCACAATCATGAAAATTTTAAATTTTTTGCAATTACATTCTATATACATAACTAATTTCATTAATTAAGTAAACTAAAGTTTTTACTACATAGTTTAAAAAATAAAAAATTCAATTACAAATGCAATTTGCATTTACATTTCACTAGAAGTAATTTCATTACAATAAAATATTTTCCAACTTAACGAACTTAATTAATT
Source organism: Phaseolus vulgaris (assembly GCF_000499845.2). Classification (NCBI taxonomy): domain Eukaryota; kingdom Viridiplantae; phylum Streptophyta; class Magnoliopsida; order Fabales; family Fabaceae; genus Phaseolus; species Phaseolus vulgaris. Next base: position 50,099,772 of record NC_023749.2, read on the forward strand.
ACTTAAATTAACTAAATATTTGTTCAAATTATAATGATAAACTATCTAAATAATATTAAGTTACAAATAATTAAATATATAATTTAAATATAAAAAAACATTCTATTACAAAATAACTAATTACATTTTTAAATCATAAAAATAAAATAATAAAAGTCGTGCTTGTAAGCGTAACTTCACTAATTAAAAGTGGAAGTGTATCTCGATTTCAGTGATTTTTTTTTTTAGAAAAATAGAAGTTGTGTTTTAGAACATTCAGTATGAAAAAAAAAAAACTAAAAACATGTTTTTAGACACAATTTTAGTGTGAAATTAAAAAAAAATGAAAATCGTCTCTGAAAGCACGACTTCTAATCTTTAAAAAAATTAATTTCAATAGAAGTGCACCTAAGCAAGACTTCTTTATTTTAAAGTCATTCTTCCAAACACAACTTACCAATTTCTGTAATTTTCTAAAAATTTATTAATTTTGCTAAGAGCAACAAAAATTACACTAGGTACATAAATTTTTCCATTTTGTAGCTTTATGACTAAAAAAAGTTTCTCTAATTGCAAAGATAAACACTTGTACATTTAGATTTTATATTACATGTGTAAATGATAATATCAAAATTGCAAGGCATATATAAATAAATAAAGGAGATAGCTTGAAGTGTGCCTCCAAGTCAAATCCCTGTCCCATAAAATTTTGATAACAATTTATTACCACCACCACATAGTAACAAATTACCAGACTCAATTCTATTTTTTAATAGAACCCTATCAATCAACAAGCTCTCACTTGATGATTGTAAACTATACTCAAGAGGGTCACAATAATTTGATCTCATAGTTGAAGACTTCAACACCTTTTTTTCAAACTTTTTTATGTATTGATGTATGTCTTGTTGAATTGCAGAGGTTTCAGATGGCTTCTGTGAAAAGGAAAAGCAGGGTTTGGAACCAGTTTCTGTGTTGTCAGGGGTTGAACTGACTTGACCATGAAAAGCTCCCACAGTATCCATATTGGCAGGAGATTGTGAGATGCCATAATGCATATTCATCGATTGTCCTCGAGTGGCAGATTCCTGTGAAAATGTAACAGAATTATTTAAGAAAATTAATGTTCACGATTTCCTTTAGGAGTGTATAAGACCAAGACAGAATTTGTAACTACAATGAATTCAAACAGGTTTACGTCCCCCAACACATTTTTCGAGACTTTAATGGAGTGGAAAATTAAGGAATTGGAATCAATATTAGCACATGACTATGTCATCATTGAAAGTTGAAATAATTTCAATCCATATATTGGAAAACATTCTGCCTCTTAGCAACCTTTGTAGAAAGATCTTCCCTAACAAACCCATTTGACAAGAGTTATAGTAAGCTAGTAAAAAGGCGTCTTCTCCACTCCTATAACAATCAATTTTCTTCCTGCCTTTTGGTTCTTATTCTCAGAGCATAAGCAACTGATTAAAACTTGCAACTTCCTTAGAGCCAATTATTTTGAACCATCATAGAAGTCAAGTTGTTGGTTCCAACCTTCTCGATGAAACAGAAAATCAAGAAACTGGAATCAATACCAGTACATCTTTAATCGCTGGAAGTAAAAACTTCCAAACTTTCACAACCCACATATTTAAACAGTATATACAAGGGTGTACTATCCCACTGGGTGAGATTGGCTGCATGGCTTATATGCTTTCATTCAGCTTAAACTTGCAATATCCTTTAGCCAAATTATTCTGAACCGCCATAGATGTCAGGTTTTTCCCCCTTCACTCTCCTACTGGGTTGTGAGAGAAATTTTACTGGCACACAATTAAGCAGCCTTGAAGTTATTATAGGTCTAATATCAGCATAAAAAAGTAAATACTAAAAACCTGAAGCAGCAAACAAACAACATAGTTTGTCAGTGGATGTTACTTGCATCTTATGAGAATGCGTATACTTCAAACCCCATTGTCTGTCAGGTATCTATAAGCATGATAGTATCCCACCTTTAATTAGTTAATATTTCTATATTAATGTCTACCAAGATAACCGAAAGTTTCAAATAATACAATGAAATAAGATTAACAAGATATTATTTGAGAAGTTTACTAGGGATTTAGAAAAATATTATGCAAGAAAATAATCTTGAGAGACCTGTTAATCATTGAGGAATCTAATGAAATTAGAAACTGAAGCATTAGGACTTGCCTCGGTTAAAGATACATGGCTGCAAGCTGAAGTAGGTGGACCAACCAAATTGAGTGAGGGATCCTCTTGGGATGAAAAGTCAGAACTATCAAAAGTTGATAGCGAGACACACTCATCAAAATAAGCCTTGGCATCTTCTGCAAGACGTTTTGACATCCTCCTTCTTTCAAAGCTAGATGACTGTGACCAAGTTTTTGGTTCATTAAAATGGAAATAGAACAGATATAAATATACAAAAAAATGCACACCTGCACAAATATCTATAGCAACAGCTACAATATCATCATCTTCATCTCACATAGCTGTGAGATTAATGAGTTAGAATATTCATCACATAAGGTTTATGATTTAGGCAAACCTTTCCTCTCTACATACGTAATGATAAGTTTCATGCACAACACAAAACACATGCTATAATGGGCAAAGAATTTAAGAATCACACATGACAAGTTTGAAAAGTTGCATTAGAATAAACAAAATGCCAAAAGAAAACATACTTTTCTTGCTGTACGAGACTTCTGTACAATTGGGGTCTTGGGATATGGAAGAACCTCTCTCAAGATTCTATCCAGTTCCTGTTCACGGTGTTCTTCAACGGCTAGTTCTGCTCGAAGATTTCTAGCTCGCTGCTGGGACTGTAAGTATGATGAGGTATGCTTAGAGTGAAATTAAAAATAGACGAGACTATAACCCTAATACACAATATAACCTCTAAAACAAAGTAAGGGCAAGATTTTTTTGTAGTAATTTGATCGTGAGAGAGGAAATAAATTGGTTGCTCATTTGAGTGTTGACACATAAAAGCATAAAAGGGCTTCAGAAACAAACATGTTCTTGGGCAACAATGATACCAACTCTCAAGCTCAACTATGAGATGAGCATCAACAAAGAATGGAATTTTAACCATGCTCCATTTACAAGAATAGATTGGAAAATCACCTCTTCATGCTTTTTGGCATACTCTTTTCTAATCTCCAAAACCAATTCTACTGCACCAGGGTTTACCAAGTCAGGAGGAATATCAGCCACATTGTTAACAGAGATGGCAGTAACATTTCGCTTTTGGATAGCCTAAAATCCCAGAGTTAGAAACAAGTTAGAAAATAGCATAAAACTTCCCTTTACAATTATATCAACAATAAATAGCACTCAGACTGTGAGTTGTGTTGTGATGAGCAACCATATAAATTAAAGTCACAAGAAATGCAGAAAATGATAAAAGTCATATTCCTGGACCAGTTGAACTTTCAACTTCGAAAATGCATTGAAACTTGAAGAGGTTGTCCTCAATTTTTTTTGTCAGCGGCAATTTATGACTTATTCGAGAATAAACTGAAATGCCCTGCTTCTTGGCTGATTCTGTTAATAATACTTAAGACTAGTAGCTGTCAAACCCAACCTTTTTCTTTGATAGCTTTATAAATGTTTATAATATATATGATTTTAATTATTAGTATGAGAGACACACAAACACATACTCATAAAGATAAGTCTTTCCTTAAATAGTGGCATGTTGTATCAATCACCATTGGCTAAAGCAATTCAAATAGTGACAGTTGACTTAAAGCCGACAATGAGAAAGATAGGAGTTCATGAAACATACACTTTGAAGTTCAAATTGAATCTCAGAAATAGCACGCCTCACTTCAGAACGAACTGTTTCATATATATCATTGGCTTCTGGCAAATCTCCCTGTACTGACTATAGAAATCAAGACCCAAACATATACCAAAAGTTATCTAATTGTGGTCAAGAAGAACAATTATTCATTTTATTCATAGTCTTTATATCATAGAAGCATTAAAGTTTCTCCCTAAGAAGAATAATTTCTCGTGCATTGAAATTTCCTATTTGTAGAAATAAAATCTACATCAATGAACAGTGGCATCAAGTTTATTTTAAGCACACGTGACACAAAACTATGGATTACTTTGTATGGATTTTTAACAGTAAGAGGAATGAAATGGAATAGAATTACTATAATATTGTTCAGATATACTATGATAGAATGGATTATAATTTATAAACAAAAAAGTTGGTTCTACATTGGAAGGGAACAAAAATAGAGGCAACAAATGGTGAAAAAATGGAATGGATTCTACTTGGTTCCTTTCAATTTCACCATATTTTGAAGAGTAAACCTTCATATTATTAGACCAAAGTTACACATGTCACCACATGTCCTGCAATTTTTTATTTCCAAACTAGTCCTTGAAAGATCTAGAACGTCACCATAACAGTCCTCAAATGATTTTATCAAGCAGGTAGCCCCTAGAGACAAAAACTCTAGGGAACTAATGTGGATGCTAGTAGCTTTGAAGGATCAACTTGATGGTTTATCAATAATAATTTATACTATTCTATTCCGGTCCTTTCAATCAATCCAAACATACACTACATGCTTTGTTATACCTCACCTTAATCTGTTCAAAAACTGCCTTGATAGTTTTCTCATCAGAACCAAATCCAGAACTTGCTGTTGAAGCTTCCTCATCACAGGTTTGAGTTTGGAAACCAGGCTGCAACAAACAAAATGACCATTAAAAAATAAGTAAACTTTTCCTGGACTCCATGCTTACAATATACCACAACACACACCAGCAAGGGAAGGAACTAACCAAAGTGGCAGTAAAACAATCTGAGACCTCAACAGATGAATGCCGACTAGACCACGTGTTCAAATCCTTCACTTGATCAGTCACACCATTCTCACTTCTTCCCACCAAATCACCTTTTCTATTACTCCACACTAACTTCAAACCATTCCCTTCTTTACATTCAACCTCGCTCTGTGCAAATAACAAATGTGCAAATAAGTTTTCAATGCCCCCACACCAAAATTAACCTTACCATGTTAATTCATTTTAGTTTTTGTTCTGCATCATTAATAATATTACTAGAGATCTAAATACAAAAAAGGTAATTAATATTACATTGAAAAGCTACAATAGCCCTTATTTAAAAAACTAATTTTACCTCTTACACCACACTTGTTATTTGACAGATGGAGTTCCCAGTTGCCAAATTTCTCAACAAAAATTTAAGTTTCCAAAAACATATAATGATATTAAAGACACAAACAAACAAAACTTTCATTCATCAATTTACATTATACTACATCTTTTTTCAAACAATCAAATCCCATAATACAATTTTAGTCCCTCTATTCAATTTGCTTTATCAGTGCTCTATTCTAAAATAGACACGTTCCTACCTTAGACTTTACTTATCAGCCTCATGTCCATGATAAAAAAAAATGTAGGTTCAGTATTGTATTTAAAAAAAATTCACAATTTTATTTTAACCTTCAACTTTGCCTGCATTTATTTCTTATTTTATTGTTAAATCATTATTCAGGACGTTGAATGAATGTATTTGGACTACTAGTATTCAATTCAAACAAAACAAAATAATTAAATCATACGCAAAATTTGCCTAACACGAAAACTTTTATAAAAAAAAAATCATACGCAAAATTAATACTTATATGCAAAATACCTCAGAAGTAGAATAGTTCAGATGCCGACTCGATACCGGGCTCTGCGAAACGGACCGCGTCCGTCGACCCGATTCCGCTCTGGAAAGAGCCCGACCCGATTCCCTCCGCGCCGGTTCGGCACTTCGCGCCGCTGCACGCGCCGTGGAAGTTTCTGGAACAGTTTTTGCAGACTGCGTTTCGTCGAAGAGAGGATTATCCCTCTTGTTGAGGAACTCAGTGGAAATGTCGGAACCGCCCCTTGCGAACGCGCTCACGCTCCTCGACCTGCGAGTGGGGTTGGGAGCTCTGGTGGAGGATCTGCCGGAGGAAGAAGAGGCGTTGGAAGAAGCAGAGGATTGTGTTGCTCTTCGCGAAGAGGATTTGAAAGCTGCAACTGCCATTGCAGAGATTTCAGAGAGAAAGTGTGAGAAAATGAGAGAAAAATTTTAACGGATTTTGGATTTTAGAGAGAAAACGGTGCGAAAGTTGCATCTGTGTTCATCTTCGTCATTGATCGGATTCAGCAATGAAAGGTTTTTATTTTATTTTATTACTATAATTTATTTTATATTTTGTTAATTTTTTGTTACTATTATTATTTGTGTGGCCCTTTGTCTGAATCGTGTGTTATTGAAGAAAGTTTATTAATTATCAAGGATCATATGTTGTTTTAAGAAACCAAGGGTTTAATAATTATTTTAAGGGTGGGCTTGGATGTTAAGAAAGAACTAAAATAGATAAATAAAAATTATATAGGTCAAATAATAAAATTAAAATTGCTTAATTGTATAGAAATGGAAAATAAAAATAAGTAAAAATGGAATACAATTACCATTATCATGATTAAAAATAACTCACTTTTTCATTCTTCTTCTTATTATTATTCTTTTTTCTTTAATTTCATGTTACCAAAATGGCTAAAAGTGTTAATTAAGAGGTTTCCTTTTAAAATTATTATTTGTAAAAAAGACCTTCATAGTTTATTTCAATTTTGATTTCTATATTTGAAAATGTTGGTTTCTTATTTATATAACTTATATTTTGAGGTTTTAATTCATCTAATCTCCTTTTATTGTAGATTTTGATACTTTTGTATTGTTTAGATTTTTGTTTTTATAATGAAAGATCATTAATCTTTTCTCTACTTTTAAAAAATTGTGTGATATTGAAAACTTCATTATAAAAAAGTGTCGGAGATCCCACATCGACTAGAGATAAGGACCTTTCATTGTATATAAGTAGGTGCAAACCTCATCCTCATGAGCTGGTTTTATGGGATTGAGTTAAACTTAAAGTCCACTTCGTAAGATGGTATCAGCATCATTTCGATCCTATTCTAACAAATGTTTGTTGGGTTTATCAGACCACCACCTTTCATTCATTGTATATAAGTGGGAATAAGTAAAAGTTGAATTCACTTCCTGAATACATAGAAGCTGCTACAAGTTTTGAAAGAGAATGCATGTGTGGATAAATTTGAGCAAGTTGTTCAAGAGAAGTTGAAGGTGCTTCAATGTTTACTTTCAATTTTGGTTAATAGTAGTAGGATTTTAGTGTATTTTCCAATATATTTAGTTAGTAAATGTAATATAATTGAGAATGTTATAAAAGGCAAATTTTATTACATATATATTACACTTTCATTGAACATTTTGCAGGTTTCAAGTATGGAAGAAGATTTTAATTTTCTTTTATTTTTTTTTTCTTATTGGACCGTCTAATGATAATTGTCTTTATTGGTTTTTTCTAATTTGAAATTTGTTTTATTTATCTTTTGAATTGTGTCAAATATAGAGTCACAATGTTTTGTTAAGGTCAATTACATTTTTTGTTTTTGTTTCGACAAGCTGTCTGGTGATAGGAATGTTTACATTTTTTTTAATTGATCACTTTTAATGTGTGGTTTATGTGTGGGAAAGGAGAATTATAATTTTAGGATTTATTTTAATTTATTTATAAGAATTATTTTATTTATAATTTTTAGGATTGTAAAATAAACGATTAAAAAAAATAAAAATAAAAGAATACTTTTGGCATATTTTAATTGGATTTGTAAGATTTGTTTAGTGGTTGGCATTTTCATAATTATTGAAAATTTGGTTTCTTAATTTGTGTTGTTTGGATTCTCTTAAAGTGATAAAATAGGTTGGTTTTGAGAATTATTGGATTGAATTGTTTGTGATAAAGTTGTCCTTGATGAGATTCCAAGCTTAATTTTTTTAACTAATTTGTTTTAGTGTGATTTCACTCATGTTTGCTTATACCGTAGAACTTAGGTTAATTTTCTATTTTGCAACTTTGTTTGGAAATTAAATGGATGACAAATTGTTCACAACTAAAGAATTCAATGATGAATGAATTCGATAATCAATTTGTTTTCTAATTTATGATACTTTGCATTATGATACTTTGAAAGATATTAGGTACTTGCATAGTTATGTCAAATTGATTGTACACTGTTCTCGAGCGGGGGTTGGGTCCAAGAGTACAATTCGAGGTGCTTCTTGATCGGTCGGTCTGCACTTCTATTCCTCTTCAAGCAAGCTTCTTAATCTCTTCTCACTCTATCTCTCGGTCTCCACAAATTCCGTATATGCAAAAGGCACTCTGACGCTTAAGTCAGAATTCAGTATTCAACACTCGGAGGGACGCAAAATAAAAATTGCAGAAAGTAGGGCTAAATTTCACAAGTTTCGGCAGAGGATAGCCTTGGTTTGCACGAAAATTTATGAAAAATTCTTCCAGAATAGTTTTCTCCTGAAATTCCACGTAGGAATCTCCACTGAATTTGGGACGAAACATGACAAATTTCGGGTCAAACGGATGAGTATTCACTCACGAAAAAAATCAAACAGTTTTACACACAAACGAACCTTCCTTTCACCCCTGGCAATGATCAATAAAAAATTTATTGTTAGTCTTGTGGGACGAATCTGGAGCTCAAATCTCAGCCAAAACTCAACAGACTCAATGACGAACGTCTGGTCAAAATTTCAGACCAAAACACCCAAGGAGTAAGGCGTAGTAAGTCCCAGACCGAGAGTGAACAAAACTGGTTTTTCGAAAACAAAACGTCCTAGCTTTTCTTCCCCGTATCTTCGTTTTGTTATTAGTTTATGGACGTGCCTCCTTACCTGGGTGCAAACAACGTATGGAAGTACTTGTATGAACTTTTTCAGCGCAATACGGACACAGAATAAAAATTGCAGAAAGTAGGGAGAAATTTCACAAGTTTTGGTAGAGGATAGCCTTGGTTTGCCCGGAAATTTCTGAAAAATTCTCCCGAAATAGTTTTTTCCTAAAATTTCACGTAATAATCTCCACTGAATTTGGGACGAAACACGACAAATTTCGGGTCAAACGGATGAGAATTCACCCACGAAAAAAATCAAACAATTTCACACACAAACGAACCTTTCTTTCAGCCCTGACAGTGATCAATAAAATATTTATTGCCAGTCTTGTAGACGAATCTAGGGCTCAAATCTCAGCAAAAACTCAATAGACACAGTGACGAATGTCTGGTAAAAATTTCAGACCAAAACACCCAAGCAGTAAGGCGTAGTAAGTCCCAGACCGAGGGTGAACAAAACTGGTTTTTCGAAAACAAAACGTCCTGGCTTTTCCTCCCCATATTTTCTTTTTGTGATTCGTTTATCGACGTGCCTCCTTACCTGGGTGCAAACAACGTATGGAAGTACTTGTGTGAACTTTTTCAGCGCCACACAGACGCAGAATAAAAATTGCAGAAATTAGGGCGAGATTTCACAAGTTTCGGCAGAGGATAGCCTTGGTTTGCACGAAAATTTCTGAAAAATTCTCCTGGAATAGTTTTTTCCTGAAATTTCACGTAATAATCTCCACTGAATTTGGGACGAAACACGACAAATTTCGGGTCAAACGGATGAGTATTCACCCACGAAAAAAAATCAAACAATTTCACACACAAACGAACCTTTCTTTCAGCCCTGGCAGTAATCAATAAAATATTTATTGCCAGTCTTGTGGGATGAATCTGGGGCTCAAATCTCAGCAAAAACTCAATAGACACAGTGACGAATGTCTGGTAAAAATTTCAGACCAAAACACTCAAGGAGTAAGGCGTAGTAAGTCCCAGACCGAGGGTGAACAAAACTGGTTTTCCGAAAACAAAACGTCCTGGCTTTTCCTCCTGATATTTTCTTTTTGTGATTCGTTTATCGACGTGCCTCCTTACCTGGGTGCAAACAACGTATGAAAGTACTTGTGTGAACTTTTTCAGCGCAACACAGATGCAGAATAAAAATTGCAGAAATTAGGGCGAAATTTCACAAGTTTCGGCAGAGGATAGCCTTGGTTTACACGAAAATTTCTGAAAAATTCTTCCGGAATCGTTTTTTCCTAAAATTCCACGTAAGAGTCTCCACTGATTTGGGACGAAACGTGACAAATTTTGGGTCAAACGGATGACTATTTACCCACGAAAAAAATCAAACAGTTTCACACACAAACGAACTTTCCTTTCAGCCCTGCCAGTGATCAATAAAAAATTTATTGTCAGTCTTGTGGGACGAATCAGGGGCTCAAATCTCAGTCAAAACTCAATAGACACAGGAAAAATTTCAGACCAAAACATCCAAGGAGTAAGGCGTAGTAAGTCCCAGACCGAGAGTGAACAAAATTGGTTTTCCGAAAACAAAACTTTATGGCTTTTCTTCCCCATATCTTCTTTTTATGATTCGTTTATCGACGTGTCTCCTTACCTGGGTACAAACAAAGTATGGAAGTACTTCTGTGAACTTTTTCAGTGCAATACAAACGCAAAATAAAAATTGCAGAAAGTAGGGCAAAATTTCACAAGTTTCGACAGAGAATAGCATTAGTTTGCACGAAAATTTCTGAAAAATTCTCCTAAAATAGTTTTTTCCTGAAATTCCACGCAAGAATCTCCACTGAATTTGGGACGAAAGCCGACAAATTTCGGGTCAAACAGATGAGTATTCACCCACGAAAAAAATCAAACAGTTTCACACACAAAAGAACCTTTCTTTCAGCCCTGACAGTGATCAACAAAAAAATTTATTGTCAGTCTTGTGGGACGAATCTGGGGCTCAAATCTTAGGAAAAAATTAATAGACACAGTGATGAACGTCTGGTCAAATATTCAGACCAAAACACCCAAGGAGTAAGGCAAAGTAAGTCTCTGACCGTGAGTGAACAAAACTGGTTTGACGAAAACAAAGCGTCCTGGTTTTTCTTTGCCGTATCTTGTTTTTGTGATTCGTTTATGGACGTGCCTCCTTAACTGAGTGCAAACAACATATGAAAGTACTTGTGTGAACTTTTTCAACGCAATACAGACGCAGAATAAAAAGTGCAGAATGTAGGGCGAAAATTCACAAGTTTCGGTAGAGGATATAGCCTTGGTTTGTACGAAAATTTCTGAAAAATTCTCTCGGAATAGTTTTTTCCTGAAATTCCACGTTAGAATCTCCACTGAATTTGGGATGAAACACGACAAATTTCGGGTCAAACGGATGAGTATTCACCCACGAAAAAAATCAAACAGTTTCACACACAAACGAACCTTCCTTTCAGCCCTGACAGTGATCAATAAAAAATTTATTGCCAGTCTTTTGGGACGCATCTGGGGCTCAAATCTCAGCGAAAACTCAATAGACACAGGGATGAACGTCTGGTCAACTTTTCAGACCAAAACACCCAAGGAGTAAGGCGTAGTAAGTCCCAGACTGAGAGTGAACAAAACTGGTTTTCCGAAAACAAAACGTCCTGACTTCTCTTCCGCGTATCTTCTTTTTGTGATTCGTTTATGGACGTGCCTCCTTACCTGGGTGCAAAAAACGTATGGAAGTACTTGTGTGAACTTTTACAGCGCAATACGGATGCAGAATAAAAACTGCAGAAAGTATGACGAAATTTCACATGTTTCGGGAGAGGATAGCCTTGGTTTGCACGAAAATTTCTGAAATATTCTCCCAGAATAGTTTTTTTCCTGAAATTCCACGTAAGAATCTCGACTGAATTTGGGACGAAACGCGAAAAGTTTCGGGTAAAATCGATGAGTATTCACCAATGAAAAAAATCAAACAGTTTCACACACAAACGAACCTTCCTTTCAGCCCTGGCAGTGATAAGTAAAAAATTTATTGCCAGTCTTGTGGGACAAATCTGGGGCTCAAATATCAGCCAAAACTCAATAGACACAGTTGAAATTTGTCGCATTTTGTCCAAAATTTTTGAAAGAATTTTTCGGAAATTTTGTGCAAAGCAAGGCTATCCTCTACCAAAACTTGTGAAATTTCGCCCTACTTTCTGCAATTTTTATTCTGGGTCCGTATTGCGCTGAAAAAATTCACACAAGTACTTCCATATGTTGTTTGCACCCAGATAAGGAGGCATGTCCATAAACTAATAACAAAAAGAAGATACGGGGAAGAAAAGCCAGGACGTTTTGTTTTTGGAAAATCAGTTTTGTTCACTCTCGGTCTGGGACTTACTACGCCTTACTCCTTGGGTGTTTTGGTCTGAAATTTTGACCAGACGTTCGTCATTGAGTCTGTTGAGTTTTGGCTGAGATTTGAGCCCCAGATTCGTCCCACAAGATTGGAAATAAATTTTTTCTTGATCACTGTCAAGGCTGAAAGGAAGGTTCGTTTGTGTGTGAAACTGTTTGATTTTTTTCATGGGTGAATAACCATCCGTTTGACCTGAAATTTATTGCGTTTTGTCCCAAATTTAGTGGAGATTCTTACGTGGTATCTCAGGAAAAAACTATTTCGGGTGAATATTTCGGAAATTTTGTGCAAACCAAGGATATCATCTACCAAAACTTGTGAAATTTTGCTCTACTCTCTGCAATTTTTATTCTGGGTCCGTATTGCGCTGAAAAAATTCACACAAGTACTTCCATATTTTGTTTGCACCCAGGTAAGGAGGCACGTCCATAAAAGAATCACAAAAAGGAGATACGGGGAAGAAAATCCAAGACGTTTTGTTTTCGGAAAACCAGTTTTGTTCATTCTCGGTCTGAGACTAAGTACGCCTTACTCCTTGGGTGTTTCGGTCTGAAATTTTTACTAGACGTTCATCACTGTGTCTATTGAGTTTTGGCTGAGATTTGAGGCCGATATTCGTCCCACAAGATTGGAAATAAATTTTTTATTGATCATTGCCAAGGCTGAAAGGAAGGTTCGTTTGTGTGTGAAACTGTTTGATTTTTTTCGTGGGTGAATACTCGTCCGTTTGTTTTGAAAGTTGTCGCGTTTTGTCCCAAATTCAGTGGAGATTCTTACGTGGAATCTCAGAAAAACTATTTCGGATGAATATTTCGGTAATTTTGTGCAAACCAAGGCTACTACTAAAACTTGTGAAATTTCGCCTTACTTTCTGCAATTTTTATTCTGGGTCTGTATTGCGCTGAAAAAATTCACACAAGTACTTCCATATGTTGTTTGCACTCAGGTAAGGAGGCACGTCCATAAAAGAATCACAAAAAGGAGATACGGGGAAGAAAATCCAGGAGGTTTTGTTTTCGGAAAACCAGTTTTGTTCACTCTCGGTGTGGGACTTACTACGCCTTACTCCTTGGGTGTTTCGGTCTGAAATTTTTACCAAACGTTCGTCACTGTGTCTATTGAGTTTTGGCTAAGATTTGAGGTCCAGATTCGTCCCACAAGATTGACAATAATTTTTTTATTGATCACTGCCAAGGCTGAAAGGAAGGTTCGTTTGTGTGTGAAACTATTTGATTTTTTTCGTGGGTGAATACTCATCTGTTTGACCTGAAATTTGTCGTGTTTTGTCCCAAATTCAGTGGAGATTCTTACGTGGAATCGAAGGAAAAAACTATTTTGGGAGAATTTTTCGGAAATTTTGTGCAAACCAATGTTATCCTGAGCACGGTATATGACGTACCTGGTTCTTGAATTTGGATTTGGTGCCTATTTATATGATTGTCATGAGCCTTTTCTCATTGGGCCAGATTATGGTGTGAATCATGTTTAGGGATACATTTCCTGGTGTTTGATTGCTGATTAGTCTCATTAATCCTACTTAAGCGTAATGGTCTTTGTGGTGTCGGCCGGTTTGCCAAGACATGATTTCGGTCGTATGGATCTACCGGTATATATACCTATAAGATTTTCATTAACTTGAATGTTATCTAGCTCTTAGTTTTACTAATGTGTGGAAATTGTCATTGTACAATATGTATGTATGATTTTGTCAAATTGAATAATAATAATACTTCTTCCCAACTCCAACTAGTATTTCCCATGTGTATAATACGTATGTATGATTTTGTTTGATAATATCGTTGGTACCTTAAAATTTAACATCTTGAAGTTGTTAGTTTAACTTGTTCATTTCTCTCTAATTTATAAATTCTTAAACAACATTAGGTTGAGTTAAGTATGATGTAATTGTTTTCATCCTCAATGTTCCCCATTACACCATAATCATCATAAATATTCATTCTTTATTCATTTATTACTTTCTAAATCAGATTGTTGGCTTCTTCTTTTCTTTCTAATGGTATTTGAAAATAAAATTGAAATTCGTGGGATGAAAAGATAAAATAAAAATTCAATCTTAATTTCAACTTTGTTTCACACTAACAATTTGACATTATTTTTTGTTTCATAGATATTCTCTATAGGGTATGTTTTTAGTGAACCTTGTAAAACTATGAGTTGAACAAGTGTTCACTAAGAAAAAAAATATTAAGTTGTAATCCTTGTAAGTTCTTTGTAACTCTGAAAAATAAAAGAACTTGTTTGTAGTGAATGTGGTCGTGAACATATAAAAAAATTTGTTAATACTTTAATTGAATCATGTTATTTACTTACTTTTTATCGTTTTCTTTTAACAATTTTTATTATTAATGTGATGTTTATGTTGTAAACAATTATCTTTAGTGAACTTGTGTGAAATTACATAACAAATCCATTCTCAAAATCACATTTAGATCCTTTAAAAAGTAAACATATTAAATTCATTTTGAAAATACACTGATCCAGATAATAACATAACATCCTACACCAGTTATTGATGCTACCACCAAAATAAATGCTAATATAAAAAAGCACAGATTCTACAAACAACTTCAAAACTCGAATATAAGCACTTTAACACAAAGAAATGCATTGATTTAAAATAAATAAAAAGAATCCAACATAAAATGATATACCATTATACAAAGAATCATTTAGGATATACTCTTTAAACTATATTATAAAATTTTAAAATTAAAATAAAAAATCATTTAGATTTAATCTTGAGTGTTTAACTTCACTTCTTTATCAATGTTCTTTTCTTTCCTACCACTTTTATATTTATGCAAAAACAACTATCCAACTGAAATAACAGCATCAAACATATAAATAAATTTCCAAAGATTCAACCAAACACACAATTATAATGTTAGGTATTCTTAACATGATAAGTAAGTTTAAAAACTCTTCCATATAAACTATTATTTTTAGTTCAACTCTTCTCTCAGGCTTACATCACATCTTAATAGTACTCATTAAAATTATTTTAATTTTTTTAGATTAATAATTATATGTCTATCATTAATATCATGAAATTTGAATAAACATATTTTGAATTAGCTATTTTTATCACTTCATCTTCATCCTTATTTTTTCTACCAACCCAAATAGAATTATGGAATTATGGTTTGTCATAAGCTATTTCAACAAGTTGAGGACAATAACTATTCAAGACCAGGAGAGAACTTGCTCATTTGACACATATGAATCTCTATTATATGAATATTTTTTATGACTAATATCAATTGAAAAAAAAGAATAATTAGATTATTCGATGAAGACTAATCATCAACAAAATTAATATATATTTTTGTTCTCGTTTAGGTTATCGGGACCATAGAATGATTGTCTGATGCACCTGTCGGTCGGTCACTCTAATCTCTAATCTTCATTTCCTCCAACCCGTCCTTTCCTTCTCGTCTTGCCTCTCGGTCGTTTGGGAGCACAGACTCAGATGATACTTGCAAAAGACATTCCGATGATCAAGTCAGCAAAGGACTCGACTCTCGGTTGTCAGAGCACTGTAGATAATGACGTACCTGATTATTGAAATCTGCGCTATTTATATATATCTTAATGGACCTTCGTTAGTGAGCCGGATTAGGGAATTGGACCACGCTTAGGATCGCGCTAAGTAACCTTTTAATTACGAATTAACTTTGCTAATTTGTTCAACTCATGATTCGTCATCATGGGACGGTCGGTCACACGATACCTCTCGACTGTGGTTATCGTAAGTGGATGACCATGTGATCTGCAATGCTTACTGAGTCGGGATGATCGCCCTACTCGTACCAGTACAACTTTACTGCAATAAAATAGTATATAAAAACAAAAATAGTTTTTTTATAATGTTAAATAAAACAAATCAATGGAAGCATTTATTTTTTCTTCCCAAACCAAGACTGTGAAAGAAATAACCTATTTTATAGAATGTTTTTATTAATCTTCACGAATTAACACAAGACAGGCCATGTAACCCAATAATTAATAATAAAATAAATAAAATAATTATAATAAATAATTTTAAATTAAATAATGTATTTTTTTTTTTATGGTTTTCGTTTTATTTTTCATCTTCTACTTTTTGTTCCTCTTTCTTTTTGCAAATATTTGAAGAACAAGTTTGTGTGATAGAAAAATAAGTTAAAAGAAAAAACCGCAGAAACTGTATTGTGTGACTCCAAGCGCAATCAATTCTCCAGTGGAACTAGAGCTGCCATCTTCGCAGCCACGTCGATGGTCGGAAACTGCTTGCCGCCGGTGAAGATCACCGGAAGCGGCCGGCCGGTGCTCGAACCGAACGAAATAGAGTGCTTCTTCCTCTCCGGTGTTGATCTTCTCTGCGAAGACGACCCCACCACTTCCTTCCCCCACCTCAAATCCGGTCTCCTAATCCTCACCACCCACCGTCTCCTCTGGCTGCCGGAATCCGATGCCTCGAGCGGTGGAGCAGCCGGTGGAGTCCCCCTCGCCGCGGTCTCCCACATTTTCTCCGTCAAGAAGTCCCTTCGCTCGGTGTTCTCCTCGCCGCGGGTCCGGTTCCAGGTGTCGATGTCGCCGGAGGGGCGAGTCGCGGCGGTGGGATCGCAATCGGTGGTGGTGACGGTGGTGGTGAGGGGGAAGGGGGACTGCGACGCGTTTCTGGCCAAGCTTTGGGAGAATTGGCGCGCCAGAGCGTGGGAGGACGCAGGGAGTGGGTCGAGTAATGCGGCGGCGACGGCGGCGGCAGAAACGGCGACGCCATCGTCATCAGGAGGAATTTATTCGAGTGACGGGACGGTGAAGATGGTGGGAGTGTCGGGGATACTGAGAAAAGAGCAGGAAATGTGGGAGAGTACTGATAGAAGCTTGCAGGATGCTTTTCAGGATTTGAATGCTCTCATGGTATGCAATGTGTTTGCAAAAATGTCTTCTCTTTTTATTTGGTACAATTTGAATGCAGCATGTTGCCCCCTTTGATTTTAGAGAGTATTTTGAGAAATTTGGCTCCTTGTGTTGTGGTAAAGTTGTTGACGAGAAAATACCAGGGTACACCCTTGTGCCAGAAGGCTCATGGCTATAAGAAGGTATGGGGAGAGTCATTGTATACCGCCTCTCCTTGCATATGCAAAGAGGCTTTCGAGCCCATGATCAACTGATCACCAAGGTTTAACATTTGTGGTCGTTGATGAGAAACCAAATGATTACTATTCGAACACGTTTTTTGATTTGTTATGCATGTATACATAACATTAAGTGTTTTTTTTTTTTTTTTAAGGACTGAGATACATGATTTGTTATACATGTGTCGGTATCATTGACTATTGATTTTCTCTTCAACAGTTGATATTACTTACTTTACCCTTTATAGCAAGTTGTTCACTTTAGAGAGTCAATGGTTGATATTACTTACTTTACCCTATACATCGAGTTGATATTACTTTAGAGGAGTCAGTTACATTTTTGAATGTTTGTATAGGAGACATAGATAATTATGTATGATGTCAATTATTTCATGTTCAGATAATGTATCTGGTTTGTTTTGTGTCTACTTTGATTGTCTGAAAATATTATTTGGTAGATAAATTTTTTTTCTTGTTGGAGCAAACGAGGGTTGTTTTTAGTTTTAGCAATGGTATCTGGAGGAATGCCTTCTGCTTAAAGTGTTGTGAACGGCTTTATAACTCATGTGGTGATAATTATATGTGGTGTCAATTATTTCGTGTTTGAATAATGTAACCAGTTTGTTTATTTGTGTCTACTCTGATTGTGTGAAAATATTATCGGAAATTGGATAGATAATAACTTGTGTATTTATAGCAATAGTATTTGGGTTTTGTGAAAAGTGTTAATGGTGACTTCTAACTCATCTGGACAGGAAGGATTTATGAGTGTGGAGATAAGAAATTATTCTATGACAGAAATTTTATATTACGCATCATGAAAACAGTTTTGAATAGATTATCTGCTTTGAGCTTTTTGGTCGAAAGAGGTTACCATAGATAGATTGAATTGCGCTTTCCAAAAAATGTAGTTAGTTTGAGGGATCTGTGACCTGTAATTATGGCATAATAGGATTTGGTTTAGAATTTGCAAGTGCATTATAATTTGCTGAAAATGTGTTTCCTTCTCATTCTGGACTTAGTTAATAAAAAGGGCAACATCACTCAATTAGACTGAGGAGGGACCGGTACGGTCCAATAAATGTCATATTTTTTCTGCTAGTTTTGTAGGTGAACTTGTGAACTGAACTTTACCTTTGTGCTTGTACAAACAGTCATCAACTCATACTTTCTCCAACTTGATTGTAACAATTGTAGTTTCATCAAAAAGTACTTTGCTGAAATTCTTTATCTGGTTATTTAGTTTGTATTAAGGTAAAGGTGTTCAAATTTTGGGTTGATGTTGGATTTGCAGAGCAAGGCTAAAGAGATGGTGATGCTAGCAGAGAAAATGAGGCTAAAACTTTTGTCCGGCTCAAATTCTCAAACAAATGCGACTAATGATGAGGAGATGGGTTCAAAGGAAGAGATGCAAGATTGGTTATTGAGTGTTGGTATTATATCCCCAGTCACCAAAGAGTCTGCGGGTGCTTTGTATCATCAACAACTTTCTCGTCAGGTTCTATAATTACTCCTCCTCAGCCATGTGTTATTTTCATAGTAATAGAAAGATCATGCAATTTATAAGACATGTTAAGAAAGATAATTATTATTTGTCAAAACTGTTCTGCTCATTGTTTATTTTAGGAATTTTATATTTTATTCTTGCTTATTCTTTATCACAACCATATCTCGTTATGAATACTAGGTTTATGTATTTAGAAACAATCCCATAATCACAGGAATTTGTCTATTTAGAATTAGCTCTCCATTCCTAAAATAACGAGCAAGGCTTATGTATGAATAGGTCCAATGAGCTCATAATTGATACAACAAAGTACAATATTATTCCTTATTGGTCTTTTTTTCCTTATCATTTAAAAGGTTAGTTTTGATCTAAACAGTTTACAATTGCAGATTGTTACTGTGGAGCCCTTTATTCCTGCTATTTTTTTGAGGGCATTCTCGTTACTTATGTTGTTCAATAATTGAAAAAGTTACCATTTCAAAAGTCAACCAAAGATTAGAATATTTTGGATTAATTGAAAACCTGAAGATATGTTTCATGTACACAAAGCTGTGGTTTAAATCTTAATGCATGCACAACATTGTCCCAGTGTCTCTGTTTCTTTGGATTGCACAATAGTGGTCTTTTGACTCAATTTTTGTTGTGCAAGAACCTAGAAAAAGCTCATTGAGTCTCTCATTTATGGGGATGTGGGTTGTTGGTTTTGATATTTTGTACACCTTCAGGTTGTGCTCATATCATTTTATATGTTTTCTCACTTGCATAAAAGTACCAAGAGAAAATGGCCTTTTTAATTCCCTTTTGTTTGTTTTCTATAATTCTTTTTGTTTAAAATAATCTAATCTGTCCTTGCTAATGCTTAGTTGGCAGATTTTATTAAAGTTCCACTTGAGAAAGCTGGGGGAATGATCAATCTTATTGATATATATTGTCTATTCAATCGTGCTCGTGGCACAGGTTCCAATACTTCCTTTTGTGTTCTCTTAAACATGATTTTCTATATCAAGTAATACATTTTTTGAACTAATGTTTCCCTTGTCTTGATTGTATTATAAACAGAATTGATCTCACCCGATGATTTGTTGCAAGCATGTTCTCTGTGGGAGAAGTTTGATGTGTATGTATGGCATTATCTTCTATTTAAATTACTTATTTTAATCTGTTCCATGGTTTTTAAAGTCGGGATTAAATTGTAGTTGGAGTGAAATTGTTGTAAAATCGTGATTCAAGTTGTAAAATTATGATTTTAAGATTTCTTGAAGCTGGTCAAGTTTCATTTTCAACCCTGTTTTTAAGTTAGCAACCCAGTTTTGTAACAGCTGGTTAGTTAGTGATTTGTGAAGCTTCTTCTTTGTTGTCTCCTGTCCATAATTGAAGGATGAAGCTGCTGCTTCTGCTTCATAATGAACCCTAACCACTGTTATTCTTCCTCTGTTTGAGTCAGCTGCCACCCACCATTGTTCCTTTCTCCAGTCACCATTTTTTCTCTGTTCTGCTTTTTTAGATTTCTTTTTTGTTTGGAGTTGTCAGGTTTTGGTTTTTGGATTTTTCTGTTCTTGTTTGAACCCAAGCCACCTTTTTTTTATGTTAGCTCGGTTACTGTTCTGAACTAAAGTGGAGATGGATAATAGGTTACGATTTATGAATATTATGCATGACATTTATGTAATGTTGATTATGAATTCAGGTTATATATACTAATATGCATGTCTATGAACTTATATATTAGCATATTTATATGAATTTTGTAAAATCATACTATTCAATTAACAATTTTACATTTTGTACTCCCCTTCCTGATTTGTGGTAAAATCCTGATTTTAACCAACTTGTTAGAATTCTACCCTGTTGAATACTTTAATGCAATACCCTTTTTGGTTGGTTGTATTTCCATGCATTGATTGTGCTATCCAATTGTTTCAGCCCGGTGGTTCTGCGAAAGTTTGATAGTGGAGTCATGGTAATACAAACTAAGTCTCACAGTGATGAGGAGGTATGTTTGTTTTATCTTTTCTTCCGTGGTGGTTGTTTTTTGGGTTTTTCTTTTATTGTTATTTTACCTGCAAAAGTCATCCTTGTATAAATTGCGAAATTGTGGGATGAAGTTTGTGGATTGTTGTAGAATAGCTTGTATTTATTCTACCTGTGTTTTTCTAATGAGCCGTGAGCTCTTTAACCTTTTACATAGATTCTTCCCTGTTCAGACAGTGTTATAGGTCAGGGTGGGTCCCACAAAGAGGTTGGGCTTTCTTTTCCTGGGCCATTTAGGATTGGGGTAAAGAGCATATTTGTATGAATCACAGCAGCCAGGCTTGGAAACTGAATATTTATTAGCAGATTCAAAATTAGAGGTTGCTGCAAATAAACTTCATCTAGTAATCATGTTCTTTATTAAAAGGGTGTTATTCAAATCTGGTGCTTGATTGGCTGCTAATAGAATATTGTTTGCGTATGGAGATTGGAGAAGTAGTAGTCAGTGAGAGCAGAAAAGGATGAAGTAGGAGTAATGGGAAATGAAAGAAGAGGTTGTTATGCTGTAATGGGGAGACTGGAATTGGATAGAGAGTGGGAAGTTGTCAGACTTAAGTGAAGCTTGGAAAAGGATATACAGAGATAGAAAATCTATCATATTAAGAAACACTATATCCTTCATGGGTGGAAATGGAATACTTGTAGCTAAGGAATTTATAATCAGACAGTCTTGTCTTGTCTTCATTATTAAGAGAGGTTGTGTAAGTCTGTTAATAAGACAAGATAAATAGTAGTCAGGAAGGCATGCTCCTAACAAATGAAATGTGAAGATGCTTGAGCAAAAAGGGCTAGACTTCTACAATATGTCAGTATTTATGTTCAACAGTGGTGTAAGGCTTTGTTGTTTGTTATGAAATTAGGCTCCACCCATGATCAGTAAATATATGTTTAAAAAGAGTAAGCAGAAGCTGATGACAATCATGACATGAAGGCAACTGATGAGCCTTCCAAACAGCATGCTTCGTGGATTTCAATGAGCATTTTGTTTATGAATGAAATATTACAAGTGTTGGGCAAAGTTTTAACAGCATTTGAATCAACTATAGAAATGGAGCAAAAATATTCCTTTTAACTTTTAAGGATAGGGTATTGTTTATGAATGAAATATTACAAGTGTTGGGTAAACATCTGTAATGGACTGTACAAACAACATCTGCAACATTATTTTGATTTGTACTATCAGATTCTTCTATCTGCCATATAAATTTCTTTATGTATGATGTACTTGTAACTTAACTTTAATACATGAGATTATATTTAGATGATTTCAATCTTCTTCACCGTGTCTTTTATATTAAATATGATGGGGATTTTTCCTTATTTTATGTTTTTAGGTTGTCAGTCTTCATGAACGTTTTTTTTCATTTTCACTTCAACTTTTACTAATGTTGAAATGGTACGTGGTAAAATCAGACTAAAGTGACTTACTGCTATTTGGTTTAGGTTTTCAATAATGTCAAGATGCTTGTTATGAAACCTGATGCTCTTCGAGCTGGGATAAGTGCTAGCGATGCTGCAAGGACACTAGGGGTTGCCCCAGCAATGGCAAAGGAGCATCTCTTATCTGCTGAGAGCAAAGGTATGCTGCTGGATCACATTTCTTCCATCTTTTTGGATTTTAGCTACATAACCGGCTTCCGACTGTTAAGGCTCTGAGAAAAGAAAGAAGAATATTTGAATTTGAGAAAAACTGAAGTGTTAACTTATAAATTTGTGACGCGACTGTTGACAATAGGATTCTGCAATATAAATAAAGGCTATATAGCCTTCTTCTTGAATTTCTCAAGGTGGGCTTCATGAGACAACAAAAGTGTTTCAACATCATTAATTAAAATAGGTTCAAGTTTGCTACTAATCAATGCTATAGTGGACTCATCCTCTAGCCAAAATTCAAGTATAATGTCAAAAGGCTCTTTATTGCATACATCATCACCAATGGCAGTAAGTGCATAAACAAGGTTTTGAATACAAATAAGGTAATAAAAAATCGAATCATTATCCAAAGAGGTAATGTGAAGGTCACATCTAAGCTCTTGAGCACGAGCATTAGTGTGTGAATGGAAGTAGTTTTGAATCTTATCCCGAAGTTGCCATGAAGATTTGCAGCCAACATGAGAAAGTAGAAGTTGATCTTTGCTCTAATAATTTAGTTATATCTTTAGTTGATGTGAGATTTCCAACTCACTTTCTCACGTTGAGGATTGAACATCTTAAGTGTGGGAATAGGGGATACGATACGATAGACCCAACAAACCTTGTTAGTATAGAGTCTGATACCATTTTCAAAGATGGGCTGTAAGCCTAACCCAACCTCATGAAACCAACTTATTATAAGGTTATGTTTGCATCTCATTTATATACTGTAATTTTATCATATCCACAAGAATTTGTTCATATACCATGTTAAGGTTAAGAGAAAAAAGAAAGAAATATCTGAATGAGTAAAATTGTATATGACAAGATACAAATGATAAGAGATCAGCTATATATAGTTGTGTAACATTTAACAGTCTGTGATCAATATCTAACTGAGAAGATAAAGCATAACAAATTGTCAGACTCAACAGACTTTAACCAACTATACATCTGTTCAATCATTATAGAACATATACTACTGACTGTTATACATAGTAAAATACTACTCTAATATTGACTGTCATGGAATCTTTCCCAGGTTTACTATGCAGAGATATAAGCCCAGATGGATTTCGCTTCTATATTAACTTGTTCGCTGAAATTGACCAAGATGATATATATTTGTAAGTAAACTTTCTATACTTGTTGACCTGTAGTTTTGACTTATTGATACTCGAATCAAATATGTTCCCCTTGAGTTAAAATTTATATGGTATTAAGCCTACGTTATTTTATGTTTGCTCAGTATTTCTTGACGACTTGTCCTTACTGTTTTCTTTTATCTTTCCGATGTTTTTTTAATCATTTTAAATCATACTCGAGACATTCATTGAATTCCTTCTCACATGAAAAAAATTTCACTTTTATCTCATCCTTTTCATAGTCTCAGTGCTTCAAGATTTGAAAAATTCTCTTTAGATGATATGCTACTTAAGTCTTCCTACTTGAAATATAGAGTATATTATTGTATTTGAAAATTGGTGCTTCAACTAAGAAATTAATAACACTGGAGTTTCACTGGTTTGTGCTTTGTAGCTTCACTGGAGTTATAAATTGATTTCCATGTTCCTACACCCCATTGGTTTCTAGTGTAACATGTT
Source organism: Phaseolus vulgaris (assembly GCF_000499845.2). Classification (NCBI taxonomy): domain Eukaryota; kingdom Viridiplantae; phylum Streptophyta; class Magnoliopsida; order Fabales; family Fabaceae; genus Phaseolus; species Phaseolus vulgaris. Next base: position 50,123,865 of record NC_023749.2, read on the forward strand.
GCGATGATATAATATGATTTTGTTCATTGATTGATTTCATTCATATAAGTTGCTTATTTATAAAGTGTTATATTGCCATTTATGCAGAGTAAAAGATCGAGGAATTTATGCCTCGTGGGTACAGGCTAACCATAGTCATGCTTAAGAGAGTTCCAAGCTTGTTGAACTCATGGCAAGTAAGGGAAAAAAATTACACGCAACGTTTTAGTGTGTTTCAATCAATGTGATTCTTTCTTTGTAGAGGACACTTAATATAATCATTGTGTAGAAGGATTATGATACTTAAAAGATCTTAATGCAAAACTTAATATATTATGTCACTTCATTCCAAAAGTTATTGTTACTTCCGAGCAAGATCTCTATGATTACCATGGTATCCATCAGTTTGTAGTGTGAAGGAGATGCTGCCATCTAGGAGACGCACTGGGCGTTTTTCATTGTTCAGTATTTGTTATTGTCTTTTAGTTAGTAACAAAAACCATGATATAAGCACTGCATAATGCGTTTTTTTGTATTCATTCAATTTCTGGTGTGAATGAAGGTCAGATTGTAAAATGGGTTTAGACCTAATTTGTGAGATGAGATCTGCATTCCAGTTTGTTCATATACACTGTAGGATCTAAAACACAATGCAAGATGAACATGATAGCAACGAGTTCGAGGCCCATGGTATTGACACTGAAGCACAAATAAACTAGGACTATCATGAGGAGGGACTATGTCTAGAATTAGCTTTTGCTTTCTATTTCTCCATAATTTTTAAAAATGTTAAATATGTTTGTTTGTCTTTGTACTATTTTCTTTTTTAAAGATTATTAGTTATTTTTTGAAAATTTGTTATTGTTTTGATTGTAGATTGATGTCCATTGTAAGTATTTTCATTGGTTGATAAAGTGACACCTCAAATTGAACTAATTTTACATACATAAGAATTCATTTCAATTATTTTTATATTACAATTACTTAAATGGTCTAAAGTCTGGACCAAATATGAAAATCAATTTCGTGTGTTATAGTATAAGAAAAAAAAACATATTTAACCATTTTAAAAATGACTATTCTATTTTTCATTGTCTATTTCAATACTGAATTATGAAAATCTTCTAGAAAAAGCTTTTCAAAATAAGTTTTTAGGAAACAAGTATTTAAAATATGAATTTAGATGAAAAAAAATTAATTTTAGAATAAAATTACACATTAATAGCTAATGTTTGATATCAATTTAATATTAATAATAAAAAATATTTTAAATATTAATATTTTTTTATAAAATAGTATTTAATTTAATTAATATAGTAATTAATTATTTTTATCTTTAAATTAATTGTTATTAAATAATTTTTTAATGCTATTTATTATTTTGGCAAGATAAGTATATCATGATACTTTAAATTTTAATTTATTTATTGCCTCACATATCCCACTTTCTATTTTCCATAGTTTTCTTTATTTTTTTTTAATTGATGGTCCATGATAGTATTATTTTTATAAACTTCCTATGTTTGACTTCAATCTACTCAACGATTGTGATGAAATAAGAAAAAAACACATTGATTGGAACAAATGGCTAGGATAATTGTGAACAACATACCACCATATTTCTTTATATATATTATTTTGAATCCAACTTTTGCATTCATTATAAATTTAACGGATGCTAATAACACATTGTAAAACAATCCATAATAGTAAAACTGTATTTTGTTGTGATTATTAAAGACATAAATAAATTCCTTAATATTTTTTAAAAAAATTAAAATAATATTAGCTATTAAAAAAGTTTTTGAGAATACTGAAGGCACGTTTAGCTGTTTGGCAGGTATAGAAAGAAACATTAAGCTCATAAGTGTCACTCTCATCACTTTGCATCAATTATTATAAAATGAATAATGTTATAAAATTTGTTTAGCACACAAATATGAAAAGTACATGAGAAGAAGAAGATGATTGAATCTTAGAACTGAAACTGCATGTTTGATGTGTAGCCAAGTTCATCAAGGTGAGTAGCCATGGCTATGTTCATACCTGGTGGACCACACCTTAGTATCTGCACAAATTTAACCATTTCATTTTAAATATAAGATCACCAAAAATCTACCCAAGTATTAATCTAAGGGTCAATTGTTCTTCTTAACATTTAAATACAATTTTGTTTCATTTAAATTTTTAATTTTGGTGTCTTCATTTAAAATACAATTTGTTGTTTATTTTTTAAAAAATGCTAGTTTTTAATTTTTTTTATCAATAATAACAAATATATTAAATAACGAAACATTATGGATGTTTCAGCCTTGTACAAAAGAGAAAAATAATTTTTATTATCTAACTTATATTTAAATTAATTTTTATTTTTGTTTTCTTCTTCTAAAGATAACTATAAAGAAATTTATCCTTTTTAAGTGTATTGTTAGTTGAGATGGTATTGGTAAGTAGAAAGGAATTGAACCTGAATATTTTGTGCTGGTTGAGGGCAATGTGATTTAATAATCTCCTTCGATATAAACCCAATGCCACCATTCCATTCTGGAGGAGCCTGCAAGTAAGCAAGAAATTTCAGAAATTTAAATCTACATAATTCCTAATTTTATTTAATTTATTCTTACAAAATTATTTTAATAAGATAAAATTTACCTATATTTATATATTATAAATTGATAGTGAGATTTCTATCAAGTTAAAACATTAATTTTTTTTTATAAGAAGGATATTATATATAATACCCTACAATAACTGTAGTAGTATATATTTTAAAATATATTATTAAGAGATATTTAATATATTGGGTTGAAAAGTTCGAATATTATAGAAGAATCCGAAATGGGGTGGTTGGGATAAATAAACAACAAACCTTATTAAGAACATGATAGACTTCAAATCTGCGAGGAAATTTGTCTGCAAAATTATCTAGTTCTTCCTGCACCACCATACAGATAATTGGATTTTTAAATAAATCATTAAATAAAAACGAATAAAAGACATCATTTTTATAAATGTTCTAAGAAATAGATTCAAATAAATAAGTTGAATTAGTATAATGACCTTTATTAATACCATTAATTTTTTTTATCAGCTTATTGATACCATTAATGAGTCAACGTTTAAAGTTTAAAAGTTACATTAAATTATAATTCATCAAAATTATTATAGTAGTAAATTTAAGTAATGCAAAAGAAATATATCTAATGAAATATTTAGCTTTAAATAAAATTAAATTGAAAATAAATTTAAATAATAATATTTTTAATAATAATTTTTTCAAGTAAGTAATATAGATGATTATTGAAATTTAAAATGTCATCTTAACTTAGTTGTGAAATTTCATAATAATACTTAATATGATAGTTTTTTTTTTATAAAAAATCATAACATAGTAAACTTAAATTGTAATTAAAAAATCTCATGGGCATAGTGACACACAAAAATAAATTATTTTTCTTTTATCTTTTTTAAAAAAAAATCAACTTATATAACCAAGTTGTTTTGGACAAGCATAAGCTTTAACAAGAAAGTTTTTTTAAAAATAAATATAATAAGTATAAGAGTTGGACCACTCCATTTAATTTAATTAATTATTTATAATAAAACAAAAAATATAATAAATTAAAAAATTGTTTTATTTTATTGTTTTTATTAATAAGAAAAGAATAATATTAAATAAGTGATTTTTAATTAATTTTTCACTGATAAAACACAAGTTAAATATAATAAATTAAAAACTTGATTTATTTTATTTATTTTATTAGTAAGAAAAGAATAATATTAAATAAGTAATGTACAAATATGTAGATAAAGAGAATAAAGATAAAGTTATAAGTCTACATTACATGTTCAAGATTCCTAAACATTCAAAACATATAAAACACTTTGCTTCCACTCACTTTATCAAATTCATTTTACTTTTATATATCTCTCCTATTATACTTCTATTTTATTTTATTTATACATTACAAAAATCTAATTAGAAAATAAGGAAAAAGAGTTGCAATGGCGTGACAGATATTAAGCATAATAATTGGTTTGTGTTGGTTTTCTATTCTACTTGTTATACAAAAACATTATAAAAAAAACTAGGTTTTGTAACATTACCTTCAACAGAATGTCCTCCACTGTTACATTGGCATAAATTAGGTGCACCTTTGTTTTGTCTTTAGGGTTTTCTAGAATGGCTCTTATGATCTGCAACAAAAGATGGACAAAAGCAAATATCACCTTATTTTCTATTTATTTCATCCAAATAATTATATTTGCTTCACTTAATTAGGTTTAAAATAAGCTAAACTTTACTTAAAAACTTAACCAAAAATATTTCTAATCCCAAAAGAGTGGTTTAGTTTGTAAAATTTAGAAATTAAAACATAATTAAGTTTAAATACAGTACTAAAAAAAACATTGAATAGAAACCAATTTTAGAAAAAAAAAAATTAGTTGGTATAGTGATTAAATTAGAATCCATTTTAGAGACTAAAATAATTTTTGGTTTCTAAATTAGTTTCTATTATTGTTAGATGGTTTCTAAATTGGTATCTAATTAGCTACCAAGTTCTAACTACCAATTATTTAGATTCTAAATTTGGTAACAAAAATCTTGGTAGCTAATTAGATATCAATTTATAAACTATTTAACAATAGAAACTAATTTAGAAAACAAAATATTTTGTAGTCTCTAAACTGATTTCTAATTTAGTCACTATAACAACTAATTATTTTTTGTTTCTAAAAATGACTTTGATTTGTAATAAATTGAAAGAATGAAAGGTGATAGAAGTACGTCTGACTAATTTTAGATTTTAAGATGGAGAGTAATCTATTCGAACTCTTATGTATTAAAGTAATATTTAAATGTATTAAAGTAATATTTAAATATAATATAATATTTTGTTTAAAAAAAAAAATGTATTTGGTACCTGAAACATTGGAGTTATGCCTGAGCCTCCAGCAATCATTCCAAATGCCCTAACTTGCCCAGGTTTGTAACTGAAACGTCCCTATTTTCAACAATTCTCAACAATACAATTAATATCCTATTATGTTTTTGAAATTAATATCATCTATTTTCAAGATAAAAAAAAACCTTTATTATATCTCATATTTATCCTCCCAAAAGTTTAATAAGAATTTAATTATATTTTAATAGAATTAAAATTAAAATTATTTAGTTTATTGATTCAGAAATTATAAGATACACACTTATTATGAGCTAGCAATTAGTTCATTAATTAAAAAAAAAGACTCTTATCCTCATCTATTAGCTAGTTTATAAAGTAGTTTTACCAATTTGAAACATTTTTAGTGCAATTTTTTTTTATATCTTATATTACTTTTTAGTGGGCCTCTCACTACTTAGTAAATGGCCATGTTACATCCCATGTGATATAAGATCTCATTCTCTCATCTTAATATTTTAAGCAACATTTTGTTGGTTCTACATAATAATACAAAATTTTGTAGTAAGATTCAAAAAATAAAAAATTTACCTTTTTATAGTTTTGGAAATTTGAGGATTCTTATAAAAGAACACATTTTCTATATAGAGAAGTGTTACGAATCTCTCTTTAATTAACATGACATCATATCCATAAATTTTGGTATCTGATCTATTGAGTATATTCCATGATGACATTTTAAAATTTTGTATTTATATATCTGGGAAAGACTATAAAATTTAACTTAAAAAGTTGAAGATAATATTTTCAATATATCAAAAAAATGTAATAAACATTAATTATAATTATCCATTATCTCTTTATGAAGAAACTTTTCTGCTTGTGAGGAAGAAAACTAAGAAGAGCAACATTAAGAATAAATAAGAGAATTTATATCCACGATAATATCTTATCGAGAAACTATATTTTAAACTATATTTTAAACAACATTTGTTAGTCCCATAATAAAATTTTTGTAGTAAGATTATTTTTTTGTTTTGAAATTTTTTAGAATTCTTATAGAGAACACATTTTCTACAGCAGTCTTATCTGACCCTTAATGCAAAATCTTATAAATAATAGATATCATACTTAATATCTTTATTAATTATCTATCACTATGGTCTAATATTTTTGAATTAAATTTTATTTTGTCTAATTAAAGAAATAAATCAATACCTTTGGACCCCTCACAGACAAATAATCACCTTCCTTCATTTCTCTAAAATGGTGGGACATCTTTCCATTTGGGTACATCTGCTTGGAAAACAATAGAATATGATATGATTATTACAACAAAATAACAATAAATACAAAACTTAAATATATACATTTATCTCTAAATATCTTGGAATTTTTATTTCAGTAATTCTTTTATTCATAGTCTTTAAACAAATCATATTGTATTTCATGTCGTGGCATTGACTCTGTTAACTTGATATGTGATAATCTCAGGGAAAATATGACATAAATTTATTTGAAAGATCAAAATAAAAATCTACACAATATTTAATTAAAAAAATATTTTAGGACCGTTTAAGGGAGTAAGAAAACCAGAAAGAAAAATCCCAAATAGTTGTTATATTTGTCTGTACTTAAAAAGTAATAATTGTAAAATGACAGAAGCATAGTTGATTTAAAAAAGTTCTTCCAAATATTTTATTTAAATATTTAAAAAATCATTAAATAGAAACTAATTTTAAAAATTAAAATAATAAGTTATTATTTGATTAAATTAAAGACATTTTATAAATTAATTTTTTATATATAAATATTATTTCATTTAAATATCAATTTAAAAAATATTTTATAAATTTTTATTAATAATAAAAATTATATTAAGTATAGATAGTTTTTTAATTTTTAAAATAATATATAATTTGGTAAATATAAACAGTAATTATTTTTGGTATTTAAAGTTAATTGTTATTTAATAATTTTATTATAATGAAAGTTGGACACGTTCAAAGTAATTATTTTATCAAAGAAATTTTCTTTTAAAGAAAATTTAATTAAATAAACCTATAATTTGGAAAAAAATGTATTTAAACTATAAATATATAGGTGAATTAATTTATCTTTTTGCAAATTTTTTCTACAAAATATTTACCTTCACAACCAATTCGAAGTATCCAACATCTGAATCCAACGTGATTGGAGTATATGATCTCTTAACTTCTTCTCCTTCGCTATCTATTCCTCTGTTTAACAGTTAATGTTAAAAGTTTATACATTTTTTTTTTAATTTTTTCAAAATTATGGTATGATTTATTAAACATGATAAAAAATAAATATAATATTTAAATATTTTCCAGACCTAACAAGTATATTTTTTCCAACAGGAAGACCCAATATGGAAGAAGGAGTAGGAAGAGCAAATCTGAATCTTGCAGCATTGTGGCTAAGTTGTGTCTTCTTTATCAGTTTGAATTCTTTGAAATTTTCAGGGTCCAAACATCCTGAAAAAATTTCCATTTCATAGTAAATTTGCATGCAAAAAACTAGTGAATTACTCAAATTATGGCACCTTTCATTTCATATTAATTAATTTTGATTAGTTTTTTTTCCTCTTATATATAACAATATAAAGAATTATTGACTAAAAATAAAAACTAACAGCATTAAAAAGTCCTCCTTAATTAACTATAATCCTTTATTTAAATATAAGGAAAACATCAAATAGTTAGTTAATTAGATATCTATTTAAAAATTATTAATAATAATATAAATTAATTTAGATATCAATAATTTATTAGGTTTCTAAAATAATATTTAATACTTTTTTATCTTTAATATTATTTTTTATTTAATAATTTTTTAATAGTGTAAGAAAACAATTATATTTCATTTATGTATTATAATTTGATCTATTCACTATAAGAAAATCATCAAATAGTAATCAAATTTAGAGACAAAAAATAATTAGTCACTACATTGACTAAATTAGATATTAAGTTAAAGACTAAAAAATTCAATATATTGTTTCTATTATTAATAAAATATTATAAAAATGATTTCTAAATTAGCTACCAAAGTTTTAGCTACTAATATTTTACATTCTAAATTAGTCTTTAAAAGGTTTACAGAGAGACTAATTCAGAACATAAGTAGGTAGTAGCTAAAACATTGGTAACTAATAGTCAGATACTAGTTTAGCAATTACTTTATAACTTTTTATTAATAATAGAAACTATTTCAGATACCAATAATTTGAGTGAGCAGTGTTACCTTTAGGTGGTCTGGTGAGATATTTGTAAGCTGCAGTGAAGCCAAGAGCAAGAAGAGCTACAATGGCACCAAGCAGTTCAGGGTTCAGATTCTGGGCAAATGGCAGAGACTGCAAATCCAAATTGGGGAATCGAAGAGCCATGTTCAATGGTAGTTCCAACATTTGATTTCCCAACAAATCAATTCTCCTTTCATAACCATGCAAACTCTTCCCATATTTATAATCACAACATCTTTATTCTTTTCTTCTTCCTTTTTTCACTGTTTTCGTTAGATGAAGCAAAGAATAATCTCAAACGTGTCTCAGAGAAGACACAATATTCCGTCTATATACTTTAACATTTACCAAATAAAGTTCTCAATGTTTTATATAATAAAAAAAAGATAGCAATAATATATTTAATCAAGTTGGATTGTCTCTCATAAATGAGATACCACCAGCTTTAAATGAGCCCAAGACTGTCTAACATAAAGTCATATAATGTAACATTCCAAAACTGTAATGTAATGATTTTTAATATTATAATTAAATAATTTGGATAAATTTTATATATATAACCAGTATTATGACAGCCCTTTCAATAATTAATAATTAAATTTTTTGTTTAATTACTTTTGTCTGTCAAATTTTAACATTCACATAATAAAGTCAGATAATAGATCAACACAAAGATATATAGTTGTTTGTACTTCCATTGTTAGTTTTTTTAGTTGTTTTTTTTACTAGCCGTTAGATGTTTTTGAAATTCGCTGTTACTTTGATTTTTGGTTGATGTTTGATTAGTGTATCGGTCGGTACCGGACAAGTTACTCACAGTCTCGATGATCGACTGACAATATCAAAACACATTTCAAGGCACTTAATAAATGAAAGCAACGACAATTACGATAGTTCTTTATGAGTTATTATAATCATGTCTCGGATTATGCGGATGACATCTCTAAGAAATGTGACAAACACTGATTAACCGAAAGATATTAAAGATATTCTTCAACAACATACTCATATACCAATATACCTCCCTATAAATGAGGGATTGTTACACATTAGTGAACAACTGATATTCAACCCATCACAATAAGGGTCTATGACGGAACACTATAAATAAACCCTTGACAAAGGTGTAAGGTACGCTTTAGTCAGTTTTAAAAATATACATTTTTTACACAAAATACTTACTAGATCGTTGAAGTACCATTTTTAGGTTAACCCCATCCAAGCGCCAACAATTAAAGGAGGAGACATGAAGGAAGGAACGAAGAGGTAACCGACACGTCAACAATTGTATAACAAAGTCCAAGTACTATCTAGGCCCACTTTGTCGATATAGGTACAGTTAAAACTATGATAATTGGTTGCCCGTCTTAAGACAAGTTTTACAAAGGCCTAAGCATGTTTGGGTTATATGTAATGCTTTTAGACTTTTTTGAGAGGTTATATTGACATTATAATATTAACGTAAAGAGTTGAAATATCCCTAAAATGTTTTACATTTATTTATTACTTTTTCTGATAAAAAATAAAAAATACATAATCTCATCTAAAATCCACTACAAGAAAAACGCGAATTACATACAGATTATATTCGTATGTAACTTTTGGCGCCATGGAGCGGGAATTAAAATTCGTATGTAAACAGGTTTACATACAAATTTTTTCCGTATGTAATTACATACCGATTATATTTTGACACCATAAAGTAAAATTTGCGGTGATTCGAAGCCAAGTTCCTTCGGTAACCAAAGAAAATTTAACCACTACACCAAATAAATTCTTTAGTATTATTATGATTTTTATTATACTTATTATTATTAATAATATTAATAATATTAATAATATTAATAATATTAATAATATTAATAATATTAATAATATTAATAATATTAATAATATTAATAATATTAATAATATTAATAATATTAATAATATTAATAATATTAATAATATTAATAATATTAATAATATTAATAATATTAATAATATTAATAATATTAATAATATTAATAATATTAATAATATTAATAATATTAATAATATTAATAATATTAATAATATTAATAATATTAATAATATTAATAATATTATTAATATTAATAATATTAACAATATTAAACAATATTAACAATATTAATCTATACCTATATATAAAGGAGATTTCCCTCTTAACCGCTCTTAATTTTTTTTCCCATTTTATCCTTATATTAATATTTAATTTTATTATTGTATTATCGTTATTGTGTCATTTCTTATTTTTTTCTACAATATTTGGTATACGTAGTGGGGGTGGCTTTGAATTGAAAGAGAGGTGGAAAAGCGGTGGTTATGAATTGAAAAATATGGTTTATTTTCAAAATCAGTTACATACAGAGTTTATTTTCAAATTCAGTTACATAAAGAAAGGGAGTTTATTTTCAAAATCAGAGTTTATTTTCAAAATCAGAGTTTATTTTCAAGATCAATTGCATAAATAAAGCGAGTAAGGAGAGAAAAAAAAATATTAGAGAAAATAACAAAGAAGATAAGAAGGAAGTGTTGAAAAAAAAGAAGAATAAGGAACAGGAAGAAGCATTGGTCGCTTTTTATCCTTGCACCCTCCAATCTCACCAATGAGTATCAGGTAGCTTCACGTGTCTCCCTTACAAGAAAATGTGATTTTTTTTTGTAATACATTAATTATTTTTTCTTTGAGTATTTGGGAAGGATCGAGGGGTGCCCTGCCTCTTCGGTCAATAAGGTCACTGGTGAGGCCTTGAAGCTTTGAATTGGTTCCTCTCATCCCGTAAGATCTTTCTCTCAAGGTTTACTCTTTCATTGCAGAGTTTTTTTTTATGTCGCTGTGCTTGATAATTGCTTTGTTGGTTTTACAATTGGGATTATAGAGATCTTGGTTTTCTATTACTATTGTATATGTATTTACTATAGTAACAACATGACCGCTTTGGTAGCTTTTTCTATTTTGAATAGTGTACATACCAACAATGGTGTTTATGGATGGACGAGATTGGAACTTTATGCTTTTAAGATAAAGATGTGTTGTTGTGTTGTTCTGATGTGCAGATTTTGAAACTGTTTGCATTTGGGATAAGAGCAACAGTATACGATCATGCCATCGCTTATTACACAACCCAAGTTTTCCCTTATCCCTCTAATTTCCCTTCCATATGGTTTTGCCTTTTTCTTTAGTTGTTTCTTCATTTTGTTTCGTCACTTTTCGCTCATACTTTTACTTCTCCTTCAATCTTTTAAGTTTATTATACCAACTCTTCTCAACACAAAACAACGTCTGCACCCTATTCATTCCTTCATTCTGTGACTGCAATTTTAATATTGTTTATACCGTGAGAGGTGAATTTGTTTATTGTAACTAATTTGGTGTGTGGTCATTGTAGTTACTTGCTTTTCAATGTTTAAAAAGACCTTGATTTCAGGGAGTCGTGATGGAAGCCAAATTGACCAAATTGAGATGAAGATGTTTGGGCGAAAAAGTTGTTTGTAGAATCACAACAACATTTACAATGGAAATGGACATGCTACCAATATTATCGAGATTAGTCTTTCCATTTTATGGTGTAAAGTAGATTCACTTTTACTTTTACATATTATTATTTTGTTAAAAATTTATATATTTTAAATATTCACTCAAATACAAAAATACATTATGCACAATAACTATATATAATCATGCCATGTTGTTGGTACTGTGGTGGAGACATGTGGTTTTTTTTTTTTTTTTTTATCTTAGTACATTGCATTTATCTTACTAAATTTTTGGCTTAAGGGGAATGTAAAGTACTTTGTGTGAGATAGATTTAATGATGAATGATTCATTTGCAACTTAAAGGTAAATGGTGAACAATGATGGAGCATTAAAGTTCCAATTCTATTATCGTGAAGGACTTTATATCAATACCAATTTCCTAAGATATTTCATTTTTATTTTAAGCAATGGTAGATTTAATGATGAATGATTCATTTGCAACTTAATTCCAGTGGAAAATGAAAAATAAAATATTACTCGCTAAGAGAAATTACTTTTATTATGTCATTAAAGATATATCTTTGTAAATATTATTTTTTTAAAATTTTCTTAACTAGTTAATTATGATTAATTATTTTTTAATATTTTATATTATAAGATGAGGGACTGAATTAATGTTTTAAAACCTAAGTTGTATAGGACTAAACTGATGTTTTTTCTAAATCCTATTAATAACAAGAACCAACATATACTAATAATAATTAAAATAAAGACACTAATGAACTTTCTTTTTTCTCATATATACTAATGCCTAAATCAGTAAAATATAGAATAAATAAATAGGTAAAAAAAAAAAAAATTGAATCAACGCTTCATCTTAATTATTAGTGTCCATCCCGGTGTGAAACTGAATTTTAAAATATTATTAATTTAATTAAAATTTATATTTAATTAAAATAAAAACTAAATTGAATAATCAGTTTTTATATTTGATTTTATTAACAATTTTACATATTATTTAATTTGATTTGATTTGATTTCTTTTTCAAATCAAACTGATTTATTAATAATTTAAAATTTTCAATCTGATTTTTAACATAAATATTATAAAATTAGTGAAAATATAAGTGTGACAATGTCTGTATGTATAATTTTATTAATTATAATATTAATAATAATATTAATTATAATATTAATAATATTAATTATAATATTAATAATATTAATTATAATATTAATAATATTAATTATAATATTAATAATAATAATAATACTAATAATAATAATAATATTATTATTAATAATAATATAATATTATTATTAATAATATTAGTAATAATATTAATAATATGAATAATATTAATAATATGAATAATATTAATAAATATTAATAATATGAATAATATTAATAAATATGAATAATATTAATAAATATTAATAATATTAATAAATATTAATAATATGAATAATATTAATAAATATTAATAATATTAGTAATATGAATATAATATTAATAATATAAATATAATATTAATAATATGAATATAATTTATTTTATTATTATTATTATTAATTATATTAATATGTATAAATTATATTAATAATAATAAATATAATAAAAATGATAATATGAACAAAGAAATTGTGTGATAAAAAATATAAATAGAGATAAAATAATAATTAATAATAATGAAAAAATTAAAAATTAGTATTTTCTTTTTCAGCAAAAAGTTACAGTATGATAAAACAAACAAGGCATATGAAAGATAGGTAAAAATAAAAATTTTGGTAAACGCACCGAAACAAATTTATTGTTGTCAGATCAAAATCATGAATGAAATTGATTCTTTAGGAGTTTTTAATAGGTAATTAATATTGATATCAAAACCTGCTGTAAAAACCATTAATGATAACAAGATCCGTTCAATAAATTTATATTTAATAACATAAAAGAAATCACTATATAAAATGAAACTAGAATACTTCATTCTGAAATAAAAAAAGAAGAAAAACTTCATTCTGAAATCAAATTATTAGGTGAAGAAAATGAAGCTCTCTTTTGCTCTCTTCGTTCTGCTTGTTCTTTCTACTGGGTTTGGTATGTTTTGTTTCTCATTTATCTTTACAAATATTAAGTCAGATTTTTTTTCATTTATATAAATAAGCAATATTTTATGTGTTTATTATTTTATATATTTTGTTTTGAAAATAAGCAGTTTTCTAATTCCTTTCATAAAAAAATTGAAATAGTTTTTAAAACTAATTATTTGATATTCACAGTTATTTTTGTTTGGAATATATGTTTGTGAGCATATATAATACTAATGGTTGAACATTTGTGAGACAGGAAATGAAGGGCCATTGAAAGTGACAGAGGCAAAAGTTTGTGAAGTGAAATTGTACAATTTCTGTGAATCTGATAATTGTTTTGTGGATTGCCCCAAGAAATATGGAAATGGAGCAAGTGCTCATTGTAGTTTGGATGGTGATTGCATTTGTGTTTATCCATGCTAATCTTAATTACCACCTTCTTTCTCAATCTTCCTAGATCAATAATACTGCAATCATTCATGTATCAATCATGATTAAAGACAATAAAATACTTCTTTAATCATTTTATCTATGATGATCTTTTTGTTTGTTTACAAGAACATGTTATTTCTCAAGAAGTATTTTATCATCACAAAAATAAATTCATTGACAAACATTTTTATATAGTCTGCCACAAAATTATATGTGACAAAATGGTTCTAATATTGAAAAAGAAGAAGAGAATAACGATCTTTGCAATTAAAATCACAACAAAAATGTTACTAAAGTTATCACAAAAATAATTGTTGCTTCAGCAAGTGAATTTTGTCTTGAAATAAACAAAAACATGGTGTCTCTAACTTTTGTGGTGCATAGCTTAAAAAAAATGTGACACGGTAGTATTATTAAGTGTTGACTAGTTGATAAGTTTTGATAATGATAAATATGATTATGATTTCTTATGTTTCATTATAACTTGTTATACTTAAAAGAAATTCAATCTTTCATGCAACCTTGATTAAAAAAACAAAGTATATATGTTTAAAAGATCAAAATCAAATACAAAATAATTACATCTTTAAAAGATTACACACAGTTGTATATGTCAAACTAATTTATTCGTTTGGATTTTTTTCATAATAAATTTCAACTATGTTTATGTTTATGGTTGTTTAGTATATATAGATATATCATACTTATCTATATCAGAATATAAAAATATAATAAATATTAAAAGTTCTTTCCTTTACAGTATGTAAGTAAAAAGACTAAAAAGTGATTTCTTATTTCAAATAGTGAAAGGAGGGTATACAATTTCAATGAAAGGGTTAAATATGTTTAATTTTAAGGTGGACTCTATCATAATATTATAAAGATTCACGTCAACGATGTAAAAACACTGACAATGAGCAATTCCAATAATTTCTTTATATGAGTATCCAGGATGTCTAAAGTTTGGATTAGGGATGGAAATCAATTTTGCATGAATGTATAGGGACGAAAAACATATTTTAACCTTATTTTAAATAAAATGTAGAAAATATGTTTTATTTCTTTCAATTAAAAATATAAGACATTTAGTAGTATGGGTAAAAAATAGCTTTCAGAAAAATTGATTGGAAGACTATGTGGAACAACTAAATAAGTTCTAGACGAAATTGGTTGGAAAACTATGTGGAACAACTAAATAAGTTCTAGACTCTTCACATTTGTTTGGAAAAGTGTGTGCACCAACCAAACAAGTCATAAACTATTCTTATTCTCTAGTTAGCATTTTTATTTTATTATTTAACATAACAAATACTTTAAATACAAATTTCTAAGAATTCTCTAAACCATTATGCATTTCTTTTTTGAAGTATGTTCTATTGAATCATATATTTGAGTTTTATAATTTCACAATGTAATTTGCTTATGTAATTTGCTTATGCACTTGTCTTTTTATTAGTAAGTGCCTTATATTTTTCTTAGAAAGTGACTTTTATCAATTCTCTTGCTACACAAAATACAACTACCATACTAACTTATCTAATAGGGTTCACCATTTCAACGTTTGAGTGTTTATAATAATAATAATAATAATAATAATAATAATAATAATTCTGATTTTGAATGTAGATAAGAGAAATTACGTGGTGTCGTCAAATACTTTGACTTAAGAAGTAGGTGGAGACTTTTCCAGTTAATAAGTCTTATAACCTAACTTAATATAAGCATAATGAATCCTACATGGTTCATAATATTTTAATTGATAAAACTTCATTCGGTATTTTACCTTAGTTGTTTCAAGATGCTAAATTGTAATCATAAAACAACTTGTAAAGGAAATCAAAATGAAACATTAAAAGAGTAATTTTATTTTCTTTGAATCTATCATTGTCGATTACATAAAGTCATATTTATATTAAAAAAATGTTGGATGATAAAAAACTTAACAAGGAAAACGACAAATGCAATCTTCTATGGCATTACACCTCCCACTGGCTAAGTTTCCATGCTTTCTGACACAATCACCGTCACACTTGCTTTCTTGACAATCCTCATTCAACTTCTCATCACATCTTCCTGCTTCTACTACTTTCATTGCTCCTTCATTTTCTACATCACAAACACAATACTCTATACTAAACCACCAATCTCAGCTTCATAAATTTATTCATAACAAAAGTGAATTTAAAGGTTTAGTAAGCACAAATTAATGAGTAGATCGAATGAGGAAAAGAAAACATACCAATCTCAATGGCAAGAACAAGTAGCATGATCAAAATTGAAGTGATGAGCTTCATGTTAAATGATCTTTGAGTAATATTAAGTTGGTGACTCTGTTCAATACTCCAAAATATCTTTTTGATGGGTTGTAGTGAAGTTTTATTGGGATATATATACTAACATTATCACACATATATTCATAAAAACAATCAATTTAATAGATTTTTTAAAATTAACTAGTGCACTCTATTAATCTTAATTATTATTTTTTCTTATTATTCTTTAATACAAATCATACATACTGAAAAAAAAATTTAAAAATACTAATACTAAGATATACTGATGCTAATATACTAATATATACTAATATATTAATATTAATAATATACTATATACTATACTAATACAAATACATATATGAAATATAATTGTAAATTTTGACATCTGTTAACACGGTATAATTCATTAACAATGTACATAAACAAACTAATATAAAAAAAAAAGTATAAGACCACAAAAACATTATTAAAAAAATATTAAATAAAAAATATTTTAAAAAAAATAATTAGTCATATATTAAGTAGATTAAATACTAATTTAAAATTAGAAAAATTATTAATATATAAAATAGTTTTTATTATTAATAAATAGTCTTTAAATTTATATTTAGTTAATTATTAAAATTAAATAGAATTTATCTTCCTTCACAATCTGGTTATTTTATTATTTAATTTTATAATTAAGTTCTGTTATGCATGCAAAATGGTGACTTAAGTTTTGATGCTCTCTTTATTATCAGTTTTGTCGTTTGTTATCATTATAAAGATTATTAAAGTACAATTACTATTTAATTAATGTTACTTTTACTACCTTTTACTGCACTTTGTTTTTCGAAATAAAGATAACTAATATACAATTAATATTTAAAAATTGTGATCGTTAGTATTTTTTTTCTATTATTTTATTGGTCATTTCCTTTTATTAATGGAATTTTAAAAATAAAAATAAAAAACAGAAAATAATTCCTACTACATATTTTAATCCAAAAAAATAAAAATGTGAAAATAGAAAGTTGTACGTATCCAATTACGATAAGGTACATTCAGATTTTCATTTAATATAATATTTAAAGGGACATAAAAATTAGATAATAACTATTTTTTTAAATATTATATTATATATTAAATTTTAAGACACATAAATCAGACCATAAATCGGTTATAAGTTACTAGCGGTTATAGGTTACTGTTATAAAATTCATTTATATCTCATAATAACTAAATATTTTTTTTAATAGACTGAGTCCAACAAGACCTATAAATAAGTGATGATTCTCTTAGTAAGGAGACACACACTAAATGTGGCTGCATACCACGGCAAAAACAAGCTTTAATAACCCTCACCAAGATGAAGGTATGAAAAAATTGTGTTTGAACCTTTACTTTTTTAAATCAATCTAATTATTTCATACATATGTAAATTTTTAGAAATAAGTTTTAACAAGGTGTCATTCATCAATTAAAGTAATGATATAACATTCAATACCCAGTTATAGCATGTCTCATGAGTGCATTACAAACGGAAATTTTATTCATTAACAAGCAAAATAGGTTAAAATTTCTTATTTACGATGTCATCTTTCACCCATGGCTAGATTACCTTATCTTATTTATGTCAGAAACCAATCTTATGCAACTAACTCAGGTTACACCAATAATTTCTATTTGCATTTGTATTAATTAATAATGTTTTAACATAACATAAATACTTTACAATATACAATTCTCTAAAATGTATCTCTCAACAATAGATGCTTCTGGACGGTACGGATTCTTCACATACCCTTTGAATATCTTCATACATCGCTCAACTGGGTACATTAAATGTAACAAAAAAAAAAAACAAGATCACATATTTTGATTTTCTTTGCTAAATGAACAATTAGATGAACCATGATGTCAAAGAATGAAGGAGGAAAATACATTTCTAGTTGACACAAGATAATGATAGCTTGAATTTCTAATTCATCAAAGTTATTACGATCAATAACTTTTCTACAAATAACATTTAAGAATATGCATAGACAAGTGATCACTTGTCTAATATTTTTTGGTAAACTTTCACGAATAGCAATTTGGAGAAGGTCTTGCATGAGAACATGATGATCACGAGAATAAAATACTTCTTTTATCATTTTATCTATAATATTTTTTGTTTGTTTAACAAAACATGTTATTCCTCTCATCACAAAAATAAATTCATGACAGACATTTATATAGTTCCACAAAATTATATGTCACAAAATGGTTCTAAAATTGAAAAAAAAAAAATAACGACCTTTGCAATTACAAAAGTTATCACAAAAATAATTGTTGCTTAAGCAAGTCAATTTTGTCTTAAAGCAAACAAAAACATAGTTTCTCCAACTTTTGTGGTGCATAGCTTAAAAAAATATGACACGTTAATTATTATTAAGTTTTGACTAGTAGATAAGTTTTGATAATGATAAATATGGCTATGATTTCTTTAAATTTTTATGAACACTTTAATATGTGGTTTATGAAACTAAAGTACTAATAAAAAAAAGTGATTTTGACAATGTTCAAAATATCTATATTTATACAGTATGAATATACATTATTTTGTCATAAATTTTTTATGTTTTCTTATAACTTATTATACTTAAAAGAAATGTAATCTTTTATATAACCTTGATTAAAAAAATAAAGTATAAATGTTTAAAAGATTAAAATCAAGCACAAAATAATTACATTGATTTAAAAGATTACACACAGTTAGATTCGTCAAACTAATTTATTAGTTTGGATTTTTTCCATAATAAATTTCAACTACCTATGTTTATGTTTATGGTTGTTTTGTATATATAGATATATCATACTTATCTATATTAGAATATAAAAATATAATAAATATTAAAAGTTCTTTTCTTTATAGTGATGTAAGTAAAAGTAAAAAGTGATTTCTTATTTCAAAGAGTGAAAGGAGAGTATATAATTTCTATAAAAGGGTTAAATATGTTTTTTTTTACTTGTACTATGTTTTCTTTTCTTAATAAACAAATTTCTAGCTTAGACTGTATCATAATAATATAAGATTCACGTCACCGATGACCAATTCCAATAATTTCTTTACTATAAGTACCCAGGAGGCCTATTTAACCCTATTTAAATAAAATGTAGAAAATATGTTTTCTTTATTTCAATTAAAAATATAAGACATTTAGTATGGATAGAAAATAACTTTCAGAAAAATTAGTTGGAAAACTATGTGGAACAACTAAACAAGTCCCAAACTCGCAAGAACATTGTTTGGAAAAGTGTGTGCACCAACCAAACAAGTCATACACTATTCTTATTATCTAGTTAGCTTTATTATTTTATTATTTAACATAACAAATACATTAAATACAAATTTCTAACAATTCGCTAAATCATTATGAATTTCTTTTTTGAAGTATTTTTTAATGAATCATATCTTTGAGTTTTATAATTTCACAATGTAATTTGCTTATGCACTTGTATTTTTATTAGTAATTGACTTATATTTTTCTTACAAAATGGCTTTTATCAATTCTCTTGCTACTCAAAATACAACCACCATTCCAAGTTTGAGTATTTATAATAACAATAATACTAATTCTGATTTTGAATGTAGATAAGAGAAATCACGTGGGGTCCTCAAATACTTTGTGACTTAAGTAGGTGGAGACTTTTTTGTCTAGTTAATTTGTCTTATTGTAACCTAACTTAAAATAGGCATAATGAATCCTACATGGGTTGTCTCATGGTTCATAATATTTTAATTAATAAAACCTTCATTTGGTATTTTATCTTAGTCTTTTCGAGATGCTAAATTGTAATCATGAAACAACTTGTAAAGAAAACAGAAATGAGACGTTAAAGAGTAATTTTATTTTCTTTGAATCTATCACTGTTGATTACATAAAGTCATATTTATATAAGAAAATGTTGGATGGTGAAAAACTTAACAAGGGAAACGACAAATGCAATCTTCTATTGCATTACACCTTCCACTGGCTAAGTTTCCATGCTTTCTGACACAATCACTGTCACACTTGCTTTCTTGACAATCCTCATTCAACTTCTCATCACACCTTCCTGCTTCTACTACTTTCATTGCTCCTTCATTTTCTACATCACAAACACAATATTCAATACTAAACCACCAATCTCAGCTTCATCAATTTACTCATAAAAAAAGTGAATTTAAAAGATTAGTAAGCACAAATTAATGAGTAGATCGAACGAGGAAAACAAAACATACCAATCTCAATGGCAAGAACAAGTAGCAGGATCAAAACTGAAGTGATGAACTTCATGTTAAATGATCTTTGAGTAATGTTAAGTTGGTGACTTTCTTCAATACTCCAAAATATCTTTTTTGATGGGTTGAAGTGAAGTTTTATTGGGATATATATACTTACATTATCACACTTATTCATAAAAACAATCAATTTATTTGATTTTTTAAAAATAACTAATGCACTCTATTAATCTTAATTATTATTTTCTTATTATTCATTAACACAAATCATAAATACTCACAGATAAAAAACGTAAAATTACTAATACTAATATACTAATATTACTAATTACTAATATACTATATACTATACAAATACTAATGCATATACATATATTAGATATATATGTAAATTTTGACATATATTAACACGGTATAATTCATCAACAATGTACATGAACAAACTACTATAAAAAAAAGAGTACAAGATCACAAAAATATTATTATTTAAAAATTATTTTTAAAAAATAATAACTAGTCATATATTGGTAAATTAAATACTATTTTAAAAATAAAAAATATTAATATATAAAATATTTTTTATTTTATGATGATTAATAGATAGTCATCAAAATTAATATTTAGTTAATTCTTAAAATTAAATAGAGTTTATTTTCCTTTATAATCTGATTATTTTATTATTTAATTTTGATACTTTCCTTATTCTCAACTTTGTCGTTTGTTGTCCTAATAAAAATTATTAAAGTATAATTACTATTTAATAAATGTGACTTACTTTCTTTTGCTGCAATTTTTTTTTGAAATATAAATAATTAAGAAACAATTAATATTTAATAAATGTGATTGTTACTATTTTTTCTATATATTTTATTGGTAGTTTTCTTTTATTAATAGAATATTCCTACTACATAATTTAATCGAAAAAAATAAAAAATGTGAAAATAAAAAGTTGTACATATCCTAATTATACATTCACATCAATAACCGCTCATTTATTATAATATTTAAAGACACATAAAAATTAGATAATAACTAACCGTTTAATATTATATTATTATATTATATTATATATTATATTTAAGACACTTAAATCAGACCATAAATTAGTTATAAGTTATTAGCGGTTATATTTTACTGTTATAAAATATATTTATATCTCATGATAATTCAATGTTTTTCTTAATAGACTGAGTTCAACAAGACCTATAAATAGGTGATGATTCTCTTAGTAAGGAGACACACACTAAACTCTGCTATATACTCTTATTTTAACTATTTGTAAATAATTTATCATTATTTTTGTTCTTCTACTGACTTAAGCATCAGAGAGT
The DNA here is from genome assembly GCF_000499845.2 of Phaseolus vulgaris. NCBI lineage: Eukaryota > Viridiplantae > Streptophyta > Magnoliopsida > Fabales > Fabaceae > Phaseolus > Phaseolus vulgaris. Next base: position 50,145,870 of record NC_023749.2, read on the forward strand.
CTTTTGGAGGTGGACATGTCCTTCTCATCAGAGACCAACTAAAAGCTTGTTCATTGAGGAACACGCAGTCCTCACTGAGTTGCACTCCCCCAATCTATGTTTGGTAGGAAGAAAGCAAAAATGGAAAAACGGTTTTCAAAACAATTGTAGAGAAGAGTTAATTTATTATTTTATTTTAGAGTTATTTTATTTGTTCATCACTTCACCTACTTATCATGGTCATTGGAGTAACATAAGCACAATTTCAGAGCTATGTCATTCTCGAAAAAATCCTTTGATTGTTGATGAAGTTTATGACACACATTTCGGTGATGTGAAGAGAATTATTATTTATAACTAGTTTACTCACTTATGTTTTATAAAGTATTTGTGTTTAAAGACTTTTTTTTTCAAGTTAATTTGTCTTATATTGTAACCTAACTTGAAATAGGCATAATGAATCCTACATGTTTGTCTCATGTTCATAATATTTTAATTAATAAAATCTTCATTCGGTATTTTACCTTAGTTGTTTCAAAATGCAAAATTGTAATCATAAAGCAACTTGTAAAGGAAACCAAAAAGAAACATTAAAAGAGTAATTTTATTTTCTTTGAATCTATCAATGTAGATTACATAAAGTCTTATTTATATAAAAAAATCTCTGAAGATGAAAAGTTTAACAAGGAAAACGACAAATGCAATCTTCTATGGCATTACACCTTCCACTAGCTAAGTTTCCATGCTTTCTGACACAATCACTGTTACACTTGCTTTCTTGACAATCCTCATTCAACTTCTCTTCACACCTTCCAGCTTCTACTACTTTCATTGCTCCTTCATTTTCTACATCACAAACACAATATTCAATACTAAACCACTAATCTCAGCTTCATAAATTTATTCATAACAAAAGTGAATTTAAAGTATTAATAAGCACAAATTAATGAGTAGATCAAATGAGCAAAACAAAACATACCAATATCAATGGCAAGAACAAGTAGTAGGATCAAAACTGAAGTGATGAGCTTCATGTTAAATGATCTTTGAGTAATGTTAAGTTGGTGACTCTGTTCAATACTCCAAAGTATCTTTTTGATGGGTTGGAGTGATGTTTTATTGGGATATATATACTAACATTTTTACACATATTCATAAAAACAATCAATTTAGTTGATATTTTAAAAATAACCAGTGCACTCTATTAATCTTAATTATTAATTATTATCTTTTCTTATTATTCATTAATACAAATTCATTAATACAAATCATTAATACTCATTGAGAAAATAGTAATACATATTAAACATAATTGTAAATATTGAGACTTGTTAACACGGTATAATTCATTAATAATGTACTATCTCATGAACAAACTAATATAAAAAAAATACACCACAAAAACATTACTAAAAAATTCTTAAATAAAAATTAATTTTAAAAAAATAATAATTAGTCATATATTAACTAAATTAAACACTCACTACAAGAAAATCATCAAATATAAACCAATTTTTAGAGACCAAAATAGTTAGTTGTAATAATAACTAAATTACATACCATTTTAGAAACTAAAAAAAAATTGGTTTCTAAATTAGTTTATATTATTGTGAAATAGTTTCTAAATTGGTATCTAATTAGCTACCACGGTTTTAACTACCAATTATTTAGATTCTAAATTTAGTAATAAAAATCTTAGTTGCTAATTAGATACTAATTTAGAAATCATTAAATAATAATAAAAAAATATTAATATATAAAATAGTTTTCATTAACAATAAATAGTATTTAAATTTATATTTAGTTAATTACTAAAATTAAAAAGAGTTTATCTTCTTTCACAATATAATTATTTTATTATTTAATTTTATAATTAAGTTTTGTTATGCATGGAAAAGGGTGGCTTAAGATGTGACTGTTACTATCTTTGGCTGCACATTTTAATAAAGATAATTAAGATACAATTAATATTTATTAAATATGACTGTTACTATCATTTTCTACGTATTTTATTGATAGTTTCCTTTTATTAATAGAATTTCAAAAATAAAATAAAAAATCAGAAAATAATTCCACTACATATTTTAATCAAAAAAATTAAAAATTGTGAAAATAGAAAGTTATACATATCTCAATTACGACTATATAAATTCAAACCAATAACCCCTCATTTAATATAATATTTAAAGGTAAATAAAAAATCAGACAATAACTTTCGATTTAATATTATATTATATTCAAGACACATAAATCAGACTATAAATCGATTCTAAGTTACTAGCAGTTATAGGTTACTGTTATAAAATTCATTTATATCTCATGATAACCACTCAATATTTTTCTTACTAGACTGAGTCCAAAAACACCTATAAATAGGTGATGTCTCTCTCAGTAAGGAGACACACACCAAACTTTATTGTATACTCTTATTACTCTTAGCTATTTGTAAAGAATTTATCATTATCTTTGTGCTCCTACGACTTAAGTATCGGAGAGTCATTTGTAGGTGGACCTCCCCTTCTCATCGGAGACCAACTAAAAGCTTGTTCCTTGAGGAACCTGCAGTCCTCACTGAGTTGCAACTGAATTTTTATCTTAATTGAATGAGTTGAAACAGTAATAAAATTATAAGTAGAAATAAGTTTTTTTATAATTAATGAAATTTTAATGTATGAAAAAAATATTTTTCTTATGCAGGTTGACCCTACCTCTTATGTGGGACAAGTTAGTGAAATGAGTCCGCACTCCATGCACCGGATGAATCAACCGACCCACATTTTGCAGACTACACACGAGACAAACTTACATGTATTGTCACCCCTACTTGTTATTGCTTATTCAACAAATTGGTGGATTTTCTAAAATTTCAATAATTAAGAGGGTTAGATACAAAATTTCACAAGTTTTATAAAATTTTAATATGTTAAATTTGAATTGTTTTTATTTTATTTTAAAAATATTTTATTTGAATAAGATAATTTAAATTTATTAAATTTTATTTTTTAAAATATATCAATTACCATCTATTATATAAATTTATTTTATTATTAAATAATAGTTAATAAATCAAACTCATTAGTATCATATGTCTTCATTTAGTTATATTTCAACCAAAGTTTTATTATTAACAAAATAAAATAAAAAAACAAAATACAAAAGCATTCACGATAGACAAAATGAAAAATAAATTATGGTAAATTAAGAAAATCTAAAGTTTATTACTTCAATCTGATCTTTACATAATTATTGACTAATTAATACAAGAGAGTAATACTTGAAACTGCTCTTAGAGGACTTTCAACAAGATAATAACAACTACAACTTTAATACTTCTCGTCATCCCTTCTTCATTTGCCGATGAAGATGGATGAAGCTTCTTCCTACCTAGTCTTAGTGTGTGTTTGATGTAGAAAATGGTTAGTTTGCTTTGAAGATTGTAATGTGTCTTAAATAAACTTGTTTTTAGGCTAGTGTGAGTTTAAGGTTGCATTTTATTACATGACCTATCCTATATGCCTAATCAAGGTGGTAAGATCAAGCACATGAAGTGGTTAAATATTTTTTTTTTCAAAGAGCTTTTTAGGGTTTTCTAAAAAATCAGGATACTGCACAAAAATAAATCTGTTTGCTTGAAAAACAATAAGTTTATTTTTGTTTCGCTGAAAAGTTTTTCGAAATTCTATTAGGGCACCAAAGGTAAAGCTCTGTCAGTTATTTCAATTATGCCGAGCTGACAGTTTTCTTAAAATTCAATCTGATGTTTTTATAACAGTTTTTTAACTATTTTTTGAAAAGTAGTTAGAAACTGATTTCTATATAATGAAAATATTTTCTCACATGAAAGGTTGTTGAGCAATCACATTTTTAACAGAGATTAAACATTTTCTGTGTGAGAAGAAGGATTGGAATGCGTTTTTGAAAGGTTTTTCAAACGAGATATTCAAGTGTGCTTGTTTTAGGAAAACTATGATCTTGGTGAAGGTGTTGATATTGTTTTTGCTGCAATTGGGACAACTGGTTTTTGTTCTTGCATCTTCTTTCAAGTGTTATCTTTCCTTTATTCTTTATTGTAAAAGGTGTAAGTGTTAGTCACTCTTGATAGGGTTTCTTGGAGTGCAAGGTGTGCTGAAATAGAGTTTTTCAGCTTTGGTTGTATGGTTCTTGTAGGGTTCAAGAACTGATGTGTGTTGTAATCAATTGCAACTGGTTTTAGTGAATTCCACCTTGGAGTAAGGTGAAACTGGATGTAGCTCATTATGAGTGAACTAGTATAAAGTGTGATTGCATTGCTTTTCTCATCCCTGCACTCGTTTCTGATTTCTGTTTAATCTGTCAAGAACGAAATCTGTTCATTTGAAACTAAACCTGTTATTTTTGGGCTTAATAAAAACTGTTCTTCTTGATCTGGAAAAATTCTTTAAACATAAACAAAGTATTTTGAGGATGTGTTTTTAAATTGGCTTAAGGACGAACAATTTTCTCCATTAAATCTTTGATAAAGATTCATTCTCTTTGAAGCTTTGTGTTAAATGAACTTGATTGATCTTTTGGTATAATTTGTGTTCTTCAAGCTGGTAAAGGTTAACCAATCTGATTTTTTTATCTTTCAGTGTTTGATCTCAATTCTAATTTGAATAAGTTCTGATTGTGTTAAAGTGTTTTGAAGAATCAATCTGTTTCTTTGAAAATCAATTTGTTCTTTTTCCTCTGGTATACTGTAAACCAGTTTGTGTTTGTGAAAATTTTATAACTTTAATTCACCCCTCCCCTCTTGAACTTAGACACTAATAGACCCAACACCTGCATGGTACTCTGATGGTAAAGTCATAATCGATTTGATTAAGAGATAATCTCTCTAAAAATCACTCAACTTATCTATCTGTTATTCAGGTAAGCTATTTATACTGTTTTTTTTATTGGGCTTTTACTTTTTGTACTTTATATTTATTGAGTTTATTCTTAATATTTTAGGCTTAACCTTTGAACTTTGGTGCAATATTAAGGCTGGTCATTATTTTAGATTTTCCTATATTTATAATTAAAGTGTTTTGATCCTTATTAATCACATTGTGTTTGGTAGATCGAGAGTTTCTTGTAGTTACGGTCTCTCGACCTCCCGGTTATATAACATAATGATTTTTATCTAAACACTACACTAGCCATCCAGGCACGAGGACTTTTGGATTGAAGAACCCTTTTAAAAAAATGTGTTTCTAATACACTAAGATACATTCACGGACTATATTTTTGTTTTCTCATTTTTAGAAAATAATATCCCCTAGAATAAAAACACATTATATTGTAATAAAACGTTTGTCGATAGAAAATCCTACCCAATGAAATTATAATACCCAGATTTTTGGGTATCACATTTATCTTCATGTAATAGACCTTATTACTAAATCTTTTTGATAAATCATAAAATAAAATAACAATATTTCAATGACCAATACAAAAAGTTTGCATGATTTGACTAATGATGAGCATAATTTTATTTAAACGAACACAATTACAAAATATTTCTACACATAGTTGAAGAATATTATCATAAATGACTGTGATATTTTTATGTATTATAAATTATTATTTGTTATAGTTAGAATTATATGTGGTATTTAGACATTATATATGATTTGATGTAGTTGGTTTAGTTTCAATTAGTGATTATCATTATTTAGATTATAATTTAAAGTTTTGTGATTTGATGTACTTAACAAATTTGAGTCTTCATCTTTCTAGATTAATAATTAAATTTTTCTTGTTAGAAATATATATAATTATTTGTAGTAACACATTGGGAAAGACACAAAACATGTTGCAATTATCAAAACACAAAATATTACAATGATTGGGTAATAATAGATGTAAGAGAAGGACTTTTAAACTAGGCAAGATAAAAACTAATTTAAAAATGAATATATTACATAGTTTATGTGACAACCAATTTAATATCTGTTTTTTTTTATAAAAGCTTTCGTGATAGAAATTTAAGATGTGTTTCATTTGCATCTGTTATGGCATTTTGTTTTTACTTTTTTGCATCAATGGACATGTTACATCAATTTTTCACAATAACCAACATAATAAGTTATATTATTATCTTCTATATTTGTTTTGGTTAAGATTCCTAACATCCTTAATATTTGTATGTTTTCGAACTGCTATGGATATATCATACTTATCTATATTAGAATATAAAAGAAATAATAAATATTAAAATTTCTTTTTTCTATAGTGATGTAGGTAAAAAGACAGTTTTTGTCCTTGTATCGTAATATTATAAGATCCACGTCAACGATATGTTAATAATCTAGTCCAGACTTGAAATCTATTTCTCATGTAAAAATACCGACAATGACCACTTAGTTTATTTACTATAATTAAGTACTCAGAGGTTTAAAGTTTGGACTAGGGATGAAAATCAATTTTGCATGAATGTATAGGGATGAAAACATATTTAACCCTATTTTAAATAAATTATAGAAAATATGTTTTCTTTCTTTCAATTAAAAATATAAGACATTTAGTATGGATAGAGAATAGCTTTCAAAAAAATTGGTTGAAAAATTATGTGAAACAACTAAACAAGTCATAAACTCTTTATATTCCATATTGTTTGGAAAGGTGTGTGCACCTACCAAACAAGTCATAAACTATTCTTATTCTCTAGTTAGCTTTATTAATTTATTATTTAACAAAACTAATACTTTAAATACAAATTGCTAAGAATTCTCAAAACCATTATGAATTTCATGTTAAAGTATGTTGTCATGAATCATATATTTTGTTTTATAATTTCACATTGTAATTTGCTTATGCCCTTGTATTTTTATTATTAAGTGGCTTATATTTTTCTTAGAAAGTGGCTTGTATCAATTCTCTTGCTACACAAAATACAACCACCATACATGGTTCATTTTTCTTTCCTGTTAATTATTTTATTGTAACTTAACTTAAAATAATCATAATGAATCCTACATGTTTGTCTCATGTTCATAATATTTTAATTGATAAAACCTTCATTTGGTATTTTACCTTAGTTGTTTCAAGATGCTAAATTGTAATTATAAAACAACTTGTAAAGGAAATCAAAATGAAACATTAAAAGAGTAATTTTATTTTCTTTGAATCTATCACTGTCGATTACATAAAGTCATATTTATAAAAGAAAATGTTTGATGATGAAAAACTTAACAAGGAAAACGACAAATGCAATCTTCTATGGCATTACACCTTCCACTGGCTAAGTTTCCATGCTTTCTCACACAATCACTGTCACACTTGCTTTCTTGACAATCCTCATTCAACTTCTCATCACATCTTCCTGCTTCTACTACTTTCATTGCTCCTTCATTTTCTACATCACAAACACAATATTCAATACTAAACCACCAATCTCAACTTCATCAATTTACTCATAACAAAAGTGAATTTAAAGGATTAATAAGCACAAATTAAAGAGTAGATTGAACGAGGAAAACAAAACATACCAATATCAATGGCAAGAACAAGTAGTATGATCAAAACTGAAGTGATGAGCTTCATGTTAAATGATCTTTGAGTAATGTTAAGTTGGTGACTCTATTCAATACTCCAAAGTATCTTTTTGATGGGTTGGAGTGAAATTTTATTGGGATATATATACTAACATTATCACACATTTTCATAAAAGCAATCAATTTAGTTGATTTTTTAAAAATAACCAGCGCACTCTATTAATCTTAATTATTAATTATTATTTTTTCTTATTATTCATTAATACAAATCATAAAAACTCACTGAAAAAAAAACGTAAAAAATACTAATACTAATATATATACTAATACTAATATACTTATACATACTAATATTACTAATATACTATATACTGTCACGGTATAATTCATTAACAATGTACATGAACAAAGTAATATAAAAAATAAACAAGAGCACAAAAACATTATTAAAAAACTATTAAATAAAAATTATTTAAAAATATTAATAATTAGTCATATATTTTGTAAATTAAATACTATTTTAAAACTTAAAAAATTATTAATATATAGAATAATTTTTATTATTAATAAATTGTATTTAAATTTATATTTAGTTAATTATTAAAATTAAATAAGGTGTATCTTCCTTCATAATTTGATTATTTAATTTTATAATTAAGTTCTCTTATGCATGAAAAATGGTGACTTAAGTTTTGATATTCTTGTTATTGTTAGCGTTGTCGTTTGTTGTCATAATAAAGATTATTAAAATACAATTAATGTTTCATAAATGTGACTGTTACTTCTTTGCAATTATCTTTTTCTCTGTCTGGATAATTAAGATACATTTAATATTTAATAAATGTGATTGTTACCAACTTTTTTCTACATATTTTATTGGCGGTTTTCTTTTATTAACGGAATTTCAAAAATTAAAAAAAAAACAGAAAATAATTCCTACTACATAATTTAATCCAAAAAAATTAAAAATCATGAAAATGAAATACATATTCCAATTACGATAAGGTACATTCAAATTAATAACCTCTCATTTAATATACATAAAAATCAGATAATAATTGTTCGTCTAATATTATATTATATATTATATTTAAGACACATAAATTGGTTATAATTTATTAGCGGTTATAGTTTACTGTTAATTAATTCTTTTATACCTCATGATAATCATTCAATGTCCAACAAGACCTGTAAATAGGTGATAACTCTCTTAAAAAAGGAGATCTCTTCCTACTTAGTTTTCTCTTTCTCCTTTTTCATTTCTCACTTAACTTTCTCTTCCAAATTTAATCTATAATTGAGACTAAAAATCCTTTGTTTTCTATTTTTTTTAGACTTAGTAAAAAGAAATTTGATGGAAATCAATTAAGAAATAAGTAATCTTTTCAATTCAACCTATTGTAACGATGTTCAAAATATCGACATTAATACCAATATACATTATTATTTAGAAATCAATAATATAAAAGTGCATGTCCTCTTGTATAAGAGTGATGATATCTATATCAAACAAGTCTCCTCATCACACAGCTGCATTTTGTAGGACGCATCCTCCATTGTTTTGTCATCTTAATTATATTCTTGAATCTTCGTAAATAAACCACAAAACGATTATTCTGTATGGTTTCAAACTTAATAAATTGTAAATTTGGAATATTTTAAATTTTAATGTTTTCACATAAGAGAAGGAAACATATGTACAAATAAGCTAACTGAGAAGATGTTCGTTGTTTTTGAAATATTGTTCTCTTATATTACTCAAGAATTCTTTAGAAACTAGTTTAAGTAATAGAATTTAGATTTTTTTAATTTACATCACAAAAATATCAATCCATTGTTTTAAAAAAAAAACCTGTTTGTTACTGAATAAAAAACTTAACCTGTTCACGTAATTTTAGATTTAAAAAATGATGGTTCAAGCACTATAACTTTTAGGAACTTGGTCGTGGTGAGGGTTTACAAGTGACTTTTACGTCTCCAACCTGTCTAACATTTCTGTTAGGAAGGAGCACCACTTCTATTTGTTACACATAAGTGGAAACAAGCCAAACCAAGCACACCACTAACAAATATCCTTAGTATACATGTTCCATCACCTTAATGCCCCGCTAGGGTTACAAGCTAGCGCTGGCTAGCTCGGCAATATATGTATTTTGTCAGCGGTTTATAAACACTAAAATCTTCCTTTAACTGTTGGATGTGGGATTGATAACGAGAGATGATAGAAGTAATTTGGCGGAGCAAGAAACTTGCCAAGGTTCAAATACTAGCATCTCACCCAATACAGAAACTGAGATGGATGTTAAAGTTCAAACAAATGAAGAAATATACTGCATAGACTGATAATGAGTGAGGGTTAGATACGGAATTTCACAAGTTTTATAAAATTTTAATATGTTTAATTTGAGTTTATTTTATTTGAGTAAGATAATTTAAATTTATTAACTTTGATATTTTTTTAAATATATCCATTACTATCTATTATATATATTTATTTTAACATTAGATAATATTTAATAATTCAAACACATTACTATGAAACAAAAATCTATTACTTAAATCCGGTTTCTAAAGAATTCTTGACTTCAGGATACTATTTCAAAGTGTTCTTAAAGTTAATAATAACTACAATTTCAATATTTCTCGTCATCCTTTCTTTGTTTTTTTTATACTTCATATGCCTTCACGACCTCTCAATTTTTCTTGATAGGTTGATCTCGACTCTCTCAGACATATGAGTGTATCTGAAGGTGTTATGTTGATAAAGTCATAATCAATTTGATTAAGTGACAATATCTATAAAAAAACACTCTTCAAACACTATATCTTATTTTCTCATTTTTTAAAAATAGTATCTCCTCGAATAAAAACATATTATATTGTAATAAAATCTTTGTCAATAGGAAATCCTATCCAATAAACATTACAATACCCAAATTTTTGGGTATCACAATTATCTTCATATAATAAACCTTATTACTAAGTCTTTTCAATAAATCATAAAATAAAATAACAACATTTCAATAAACAATACAAAAAGTTTGCATGATTTGACTAATAATGAGCATAATTTTATTGAAACGAACACAATTAAAAAATATTTCTACAGACACAATTGAAAAACAGTCCCTTAATTCTGATTTGGAGCAACCTTCATGCCCAACAAATCTCTTAACTTGATGAAAGCATCGATTTTCAATGCCTTAGTGAGAATATCTGCAATTTGATCTTCGAATCTACATTATTCCAATTTGATCATATTCTTCCCAACTTGGTCTCGCAGGAAGTGATATCGAATATCAATGTGTTTTCTTCTTTGATGAAAAACCGAATTCTTTGCAAGATTAATTGTAGAGACATTGTCAACATAAATCTTGACTGAAACATCTAAATTAAAACCAGATTGAGTCATGATATTGCTAAGCCAAACTGATTGACAAGCACTTGTTGCTGCTACATACTCAGCTTCACAAGTAGATAATGCAACAATTGACTATTTCTTTGTTGACCACAAGCAAACTGTCTTTCCGATCATAAAACAATTCCCACTAATGCTCTTCCTCTCATCTGAATCTCCACCCCAATCACTGTTTGAGTATCCGACGATCTCAATCTTCTTAGATGAAGAGCAAAATAGACCAAAAGTTGTAGTACCTTTGATGTAGCACATAATTCTCTTTACAACTTGTAAATGAATTTGTCAAAGTGACTCCATGTATCGACTAACCAATCCCAAAGCCTTAGTTAGTTTGTACACCTTCTCCTCTTTTACAGATTGTATGAAACCCGACGACTGCTTTACATAAACATCTTCATCAAGTGGGTCGTTTAGAAATGCAGACTTGACGTCCATTTGGTGAATTTTCCATTGCCTTTGTGCAGCTAAAGCAATGATTAATCTCACTGTTTCCATTCGAGCTACAGTAGAAAATATTTCTTCGTAATCATAGCCTTCTCTTTGCTTGAATCCCTTTGCCACCAACCTTGCCTTGTATCTATCAGTCTCACCATTTGCTTTCATTTTAATCTTGTACACCCACATCACATCAATTGATTTGTGTCCTTTTGGAAGATCAATGAGTTGCCATGTATTGTTTTTCTCAATCGCCATCAATTATTCATTCATAGCCTCTTGCCATTTAGGGTGTTGAATGGCATCTGCAAGTCTCACGGGTTCTGAATCTGCAAGAAAAGCAAAGTGAACCAAATCTCCATTGTCATCAACTTCATCATCAAGATTTACTTCGTAATCTCGAAGATGTACAAGTTGTCGTTATTGCCTTCTTGGTCGCTCCATCATAGTTGCAATTGGAGCTGCAATTTCAGGTTGAATTACAGGTGCTTCAAGAGTGACTCCATCTTCCACATCATCATTCAAAATGTAAATATATCATTTTTTCAAATCCATTTTAGTTGTTGCATTCCATTGTCATTCCTTATCTTTGGCAAATGTAACATCACGACTGACAATCATCTTCTTTGTCATTGGATTGTACAATTTGTATCCCCCATGCTTATATCCAATGAAAATGGTCCTCATTGCCTTTTCATCCAACTTCGATCTTGTTGCTTGGAGACATGAGCATAAGTAATTGACCCAAATACTTTCAAGTGTTGCACATTGGGTTTGAATCCACTTCATGCCTCAATCGGAGTTGTGTTAGAAACACTCCGAGTGGGTCATCTGTTTATCAAATATACCACACATGTTACGGTCTCAACCCAAAAATAATTTGGCATACCTTTTGCTTTGAGCATGATTGTTCTATTCTTTCTCTCAGCAACTCCGTTGTCTTGAGGTGTGTAGGGTCAGGTTATGTTGCAACCCAAGTTCTTCAGAGTGCCTCTTGAACTCATTAGACTTGTTGTCACCCCCTCCATCACTACGCACCATCTTAATTAGTTTTTCACTCTGTCTTTCAACAAATGCTTTAAATATTTTAAAGTAGTGGAATACCTCATCCTTGCTTTTCGATAGATAAATCCAGGTTTTTTTTAGAAAAATCATCAATAAAGGTTAAAAAATACTTATTACCTCCAATTGATGATATGTTCATCGGGCCACAAACATCTGTATGAATAAGCTCCAAATGAAATTTTGCACGTCAATGCTCCTTAACAAATGGTATCCTGTGATTCTTTCCAAAAATGCAAGTCTCACACAATTGATCAAGGTTATGAATATGGGGTAAACCATTCACTAAATTTCGTTTGGAAAGATTTTCCAAACTCTGAAAATTTAAGTGCCCAAACCGTAAATGCACAACCACGATTCATTATTCACTATTGCATTCAAACACTTGAAATCACCCATATGAAAATCTACCGAAAACATGCAATTTTTTGATAAAAAGGTTTTAAGAATCGAACTAGCTTTTTTTTATCGAAAATTGAGAATTGATTTTCAACTATGTGCATCACATAACCCTTTTCGGTCAGCTGTCTCATACTCAACATATTAATTTTCATATCAAATACATAGAAAGCATCATAGATGTACCTGTGATCACCATTGTTCAATGTGATCAGAATTCGCCTTTTTCCAGTCACCGGAACGAACTTACAATCACCGAATTTCACTTTTGTGCGAAATGAGTCATCCAAATCTGCAAACAGCTCCTTCTAACCACACATATGATTTGTGTAACCTGTATCCAAATACCAAGTCTGATTGTTTGGAGTTTCATTTGATGTGGCTGCCATTAGTACTGCATGATCCTCTTCATCTTGTTCGTGATTACTATCTTCTTGAGCACAATTGGCAACATGATTATCACCTTTTGATTTGCACTCATTTGCATAGTGGTTGTGTCTCTATGGCAGTTATAACACTCAACATTTGATTTATTATACATGCCTCCTCGTCCTCTGTGACCACGTCCTCCGCGTCGAGAGTTATTTGAACTTGGATTGTGATTGGAACCAGTGATGTTTTGCTTAACGCCTCCATGATTCTTGCCACTACGACCTTTGCTGGAATAACTACCACCACGCTCCTTTCCTCTTCCTCGTGAACTACCGTGTTTATGATAGGAGCTACCAATTGAGGCTTGTGCTTGTAAAGCCTGTTCAATTGGTTTTTCAATCTTATTGTCATTCATCCGCTGCTCATGCGCTTGTAGGGAACCGGACAATAACCTTACTGTCATTGTTGAAATTTCATTGGCCTCTTCAATTGCGGCAACAACATGTTCAAATCTGGGAGTTAAAGGCCTCAAAATCTTCTCCATCTTTGCCTGCTCCGAATGTGATTCACCATTGGTCTTCATTTGATTTGTCAAGGCAAGAACTTTATTTATATAGACATCAACAGTCTTTGTGGTTTGTTCATATTGGCGTCTTAGGGTTTGAAGACACACCCTCTTTATCTTGTCGTCACCTTTATAATTGGTTGAAAAAATGGTTCAAGCTTCACTTGCAGTTGTTGCTCCTTCTATCTGCTCAAACGCCTTGTCATTCAACCCTTGATGGATTTGATACAAAGCTTTCTTGTCTTTTTTTCTTTTGGTCACGATGCGTTACTCGTTGCGCCTCAGTTGCATTATCAGCTAATGCAGACACTCCACTCTCAACAACATCTCATAACTCATGATAATCAAACAAAACTTTCATCTGCACACATCACCGATTGTAATTTTTACCATCCAGGATAGGGACTGATAATTGGGTAGAGTTCATGATAAGAAATTGGCTCTGATACTAGTTGTAGAAACTAATTGAAGGAAATAATAACAAAAGGCAAAAAGTTGTAGATTAAACGTAATTGCATGCATGAAATTGAAAAATCTGTTGGACTGATACATTTGTTTTGATTTACTTCAATAATATATATAATAAGATTACAATTACCGAAAGCTATAAAATAATAATACTAACAATTAATGCAATACTAATGGTAAATACTTGAAAAATAATAAAGTCTAAATCAATAACCAACATTTAAGGCTAGTAAAATTTTAATTAATAACCAACATTTTTACAAAACACAAGATAAAAACTGATTTAAAAGAGGAATATATTACATCATTTATGTGACAACCAATTTAATATGTGCTTATTTACATCATATATAACATTTTATTTTTATTTATTTTTCGTCAATTGACACATATCAATTTTCACAATTCCAACATAATGAATTATATTAATATCATCTATATTTAATTTGGTTAAGATTGGTAACATCCTTATATGTATTGCATATTCGTAAAATTCATATGTACTAATCGTCCGTGTAAAATATTTCTTTAATTTTATTCGACTTCTTATCACAAATTGTCATATATAATAATAATAATAACAGATAACTCCGTTCACGTAATCCTTTTATAGAAGATAGGTCTGTAAAAAATTTTATAGAAGATACGTCTGTAAAAAAAGTGAAGGTAAATGAATATGTTAGACCTTTTATCGTGGTGAGGGGGTTAAATGCCTACCGTCATTAACGACGGGCACAATCTGATAGTGGCAGCAAATTTGTGACACAGAACACCACCCAGTCTAACAGTTGAGGTTTTCTATCACCTTAGTGCTCCCACTAGGGTTACAAGCTAACGCTACCAGGCTCAGCAAGCTTTGTACTTTGTCAGCGGTTTATAAAGACTAAGATCTTTCTTTAAGTGTTGGATGTGGGCTTTCAAAGCGAAAGATGATTGAAGTTATGTGGAGGAACAAGAAAGTTGCAACAAAGCATTTACGAAATGTTTTCAAAAACACTACTTTTGCATTGCATGCCACAGACTCAAACATAAAATCATTTTCCAGATTAACAAAATCAACCCTTTTAAAACAGTACTTCTTATTGCTTTTATAAAATTCAATAATTAAGAGGGTTAGATACGGAATTTTCAAAATTTTAATATGTTCAATTTGAATTGTTTTTATTTTATTTTTAAAATATTTTATTTGAATAAGCTAATTTAAATTTTATTTTTTATAATATATGAATTACCATCTATTATATAAATTTATTTTAATATTAAATAATAGTTAATAAATCAAACACATTACTATCATATGTTTTCAGTTAATTATATTTCAACCAAAGTTTATTATTATTAACAAAAGAGGTGAAAACAAAAACATTCACCAGAGACCAAATAAAAAACCATGGTAAATTAAAAAAAAAAAATCTAAATTTTATTAGCTCAAATGGTTTTTAAAGAATTGTTCACTAATATAAGAGCACAATATTTGAAACCAACCAAAATATTTTAAATTTATTTAGCCCAAAAAAATCCAAAAATATTCTTGTTTCTCTTCTTTGATATATATTCTTTAAAATTATTTAAATTCAAACATTCTAAAATAAAAAATAAAAATGTCTATGTATTCCTTTTCCGTGTAACATTTAACCTAACATAGATAGTTTACAATATAAAATTTCTAATCATATAAATGTATTTTCTCCTAATTCTACTCTTAATTCCTCTCCATCTACAATTCATTTTCACCCCCACATAATTCATTTATGAGATCATTATATTCATCACCACCAATCAAAATCAAACATAACAAACATAATTATTTTAAATATTATGGATTTCAACTCACAAAGTCATGAACTGATCTTTTACGAGAGACTTAGTAAATATATTTGTTAACTAACAATGTGAAGAGACATGTGATGGACTAATCATCCCAGCTTACAACTTTTCTCATACAATGTGACTGTCTTTCTCGATATGCTTCTTGGTTATAGGCATGCTAATTGGAACCTTGAGTTCTCGCAGGATATAACGTAACCATGTTAGCTCCAGACATGCATTTTCCATGGCCCGATATTCTACTTCTGTAGATGACCTTCATTCCTTGGTTTGTTTCTTAGATTTTCAAGATACCACTAAAATTCCCAATTTGATCTTCGAGTGATACGACAGCCTCCCTAATCTGAACCACTAGTTTGCATGAGGTCCGTTTCTAAAAACTCAAATTAGTCAAGTTTATGTTATTGAGGACCTGTGAGTGGATTGAGTTTTTGGTATAAGGGTTGAGATATCCCTGAAATACATCTATTGTTTTTTTTTCTGATATAAAAAATCATTACAAAAGTAGGCTTTAATCCTCACCACGACGAACGTGTTAAAAAATATACTACGAAAATGAAAAACAAATTATTTTTATTAAATGATACAACAATAAATACTTTCATGAAAGTTGGATTCTCTTCTTTCACTCTTTGAAATAAGGAATCACTCATTACATGGGTAACTTATTTCTGAAAGTTAATTTGCTATAATTCTATTTGTAATCTTGAATATTCTGCACCAAGTTAAAGCTTGACTAACTATATATTTATCTTAAAAATTCTTTTAATCTGTGAGTTAGCTGCTAATTCATCAAAACTTTCTTATACAGAATAAAATTATACAAAAATCAAAGTTTTTAGTTTATAAAATCAGCAGAAAACAAACATTTTATCCGTTCATAAGACGAAACACTCGTGTTCTATATACACTAAATAGTTTCACTATCTGTCCAATGTGGCTCTTGAAAATACTCCATATTAATTACTTCACAAGCCAATTGTTTGTCCTTGGCAACGAAGGCCATTTGCTAAGCTAATACTAACATGAGACATGCTGTAACTGTTAAACCTTTTATCGAGCTTCCATACAAAAAAGGTGAAGGTTTCAAGCACTATAATATTTTGTAGGACCTTTGGGTGGACACCTCTATTAGAAATGGATAATGATATATTTATTTTCATAAATTATCCTATGCAGTTCACAAACCATCATTTTTTATTTGAAATAGAAGTGGTAGCAAAGTTGTGCTACACAACACCACTCGGTCTTAATAGTACATGTTCCAACACCTTAATGCCCCCGCTAGAGTTACAAACTAGCGCTACCTAGCTCGGCAATCTATGCACTTTGTCAGCGGTTTATAAACACTAAAATATTCCTTTAACTGTTGGATGTGGGCTTCAAAAAGCGAGTGGGCTTCAAAAAGCGAAAGATGGACTTTCATTGCTTATTTAACAAATGAGATGGACTCTAAAGTTTCAATAATTAAGAGGGTTAGATACGGAATTTCACAAGTTTTATAAAATTTTAATATGTTTAATTTGAATTGTTTTTATTTTATTTGAATAAGCTAATTTAAATTTATTAAATTTTATTTTTTATAATATATCAATTACCATCTATTATATAAATTTATTTTAATATTAAATAATAGTTAATAATTCAAACTCATTACTATCATATATATGATTTCATTTAATTATATTTCAACCACTTTTATTATTAACAAAAGAGAAAAATAAACAAAATACAAAAGCATTCACGATAGACTAAATAAAAAATTATGATAATTTAAGAAAATCTAAATTTTATTAGTAAGTGATTTATATTTTTCTTACAAAATGGCTTTTATAAAAAAAATTTACTACACAGTAGGGTTCACCATTTCAACGTGTTTACAATAATAATAATTCTGATTATAATACTTTGTGATTTGGGCCATGGAACTAACATAGTTACGTTATATCCTATGAAACCTCAAGGTTTCAAGCATGTCTACATCTTTATATTGTGATAACCAAGTGACACTACATATTGTAGTAAATATTGTATTTTATAAGCAAGAATATCGAAATAGATTGTCACATCGTATGAAACAAGTTGCAAGATGGGATGATAAGTTCATCACATTGTGAGTTAGAAAATATATTTACCAAAATATGAGTTCGTGACTTTGCAAAAACAAGTTGAGAGTCTATGATATTTACTCACCAACTTGAGAGAGTATTGGAATTATTATATTTTCCATTTAGAGTTTTCGGTTAATAATCTAACTTAAATGGTTTCCATACTGGATAGACGCTAAGCACTACAAATTTTTATAAGCTAACATGTCCTCCTCTCCTGGTATCCAGGGGGACACTCTATTTGAAACAGAAGTGGTGGCAAATTTTCTTGCCACAGAGTACACATTCCATCACCTTAATGCCCCCGCCAGGGTTACAAGCTAGCGCTACCTAGCTCAGCAATCTTAGAACTTTGTCAGCTGTTTATAAACACTAAGATCTTCCTTTAACTGTTGGATGTGGGACTTCAAAGTGAAAGATGATTGAAATTATGTAAAGGAGCAAGAAGTTGCACCAAAGCATTTACGAGATTTACAAATCTTTTCAAAAACATTACTTTTGCATGCCACAAACTCAAACATAAAATCATTTTCCAGATTAACAAAACCAACACTTTCATTGCTTATTTAAAATTTCAATAATTAAGAGGGTTAGATACGGAATTTCACAAGTTTTATAAAATTTTCATATGTTTAATTTGAATTGTTTTTAATTTATTTTTAAAATATTTTATTTGAATAAGCTAATTTAAATATATCAATTACCATATATTACATAAACTTATTTTAATATTAAATAATAATTAATAAACCAAACACATTACTATCATATGTTTTCAGTTAATTATATTTCAACCAAAGTTTATTATTATTAATAAAAGAGGAGAAAACATTAACCAGACACCAAATAAAAAACATGGTAAATTAAAAAATATCTAAATTTTATTACCTCAAATGGTTTTTAAAGAATTATTGACTAACATAAGAGTACGATATTTTAAACCAACGAAAATATTTTAAATTTATTTAGTCCAAAAAATTCAAAAATATTGTTGTTGCTCTTCTTTGATATATATTCTTTAAAATTATTTAAATCCAAACACTCTAAAATAAAATAAAAATCCTATGTACTCCTCGCAAGTGCAAAATTTAACATAATATAGATACTTTACGATATACAATTTTTATCATATAAATGTATTTTCTCCTAATTCTACTCTTTATTTCTCTGCATCTACAATTCATTTTCACCCCCACAAGATCATTATATTCACCACCAACCAAAAAATAAAGGTAGTCAAAATCAAACATAATAAACATAAATATTTTAAATATTATGGATCACAACTTGTTTCGCAAAGTCACGAACTGATCTTTGATCTTTTGCGAGAGACTTAGTAAATATATCTGTTAACTAACAATGTGAAGAGACATGTGATGGACTAATCATCCCAGTTTGCAACTTTTCTCGTATGATGTGATAGTTTATCTCGATATGCTTCGTATACTCATAGAATATAGGCTTTGTTGCAATATGGAGTATTGTTTGGTTATCACAATACAAAGGTGTAGGCATGTTAATATAACGTAACCATGTTAGCTCCAGATATGTATTTTCTATGGCCCAATATTCTTCTTCGGTAGATGGCTCTTGCGTAAACTAGCTTAAAATTCTAAATGAGTAGACAATATTTGACCTTGTGATGGTGAGGTGACCTAGTTAGACCTGGATCGTCCGAAATGTCTAATGTATATTTTCTTTGAGACATACAATTGCCTTGTTAGACTGATAAAATTCAATTAGTATGGATAGAAAATAGCTTTCAAAAAAATTGGTTGGAAAACTATGTGGAACAACTAAACAAGTCCTAGACTCTTTATATTTCACACAAAAACATTGTTTGTAAAATTGTCTGCACCAACCAAACAAGTCATAAACTATTCTTATTCTCTAGTTAGCTTTATTATTTTAATATTAACATAACTAATACTTTAAATACAAATTTATAAGAATTCTCTAAACCATTATGAATTTATTTTTTGAAGTATGGTCTAATGAATCATATTTTTTAGTTTTATAATTTTACAATGTAATTTGCTTATACACTTGTATTTTTCTTAGTAAGTGACTTATATTTTTCTTAGAAAGTGGCTTTTATCAATTCTCTTGCTACACAAAATACATCCACCATACTAACTTATCTTATAGGGTTCACCATTTCAACGTTTGAGTGTTTATAATCATAACAATAATAATTATGGTTTTGAATGTAGATAAGAGAAATCACGTGGGTCATCAAAAACTTTGTGACTTAAGTAGGTGGAGACTTTTTTTTTCTAGTTAATTTGTCTTATTGTAACCTAACTTAAAATAGGCATAATGAATCCTACATGATTATCTCATGTTCATAATATTTTAATTGATAAAACCTTCATTCGATATTTTACCTTAGTTGTTTAAGGATGCGAAATTGTAATCATAAAGCAACTTATGAAGGAAATCGAAATAAAACATTAAAAGAGTAATTTTATTTTCTTTGAATATACCACTGTTGATTACATAAAGTCATATTTATAGAAGAAAATATTCGATGATCAAAACTTAACAAGGAAAACGACAAATGCAATCTTCTATGGCATTACACCTTCCACTAGCTAAGTTTCCATGCTTTCTGACACAATCACTGTCACACTTGCTTTCTTGACAATCCTCATTCAACTTCTCATCACACCTTCCTGCTTCTACTACTTTCATTGCTCCTTCATTTTCTACATCACAAACACAATATTCAATACTAAATCACCAATCTCAACTTCATAAATTTATTCATAACAAAGTGAATTTAAAGGATTAGTAAGCACAAATTAATGAGTAGATTGAACGAGGAAAACAAAACATACCAATATCAATGGCAAGAACAAGTAGCAGGATCAAAACTGAAGTGATGAGCTTCATATTAAATGATCTTTGAGTAATGTTAAGTTGGTGACTCTGTTCAATACTCCAAAGTATCTTTTTGATGGGTTGGAGTGAAGTTTTATTGAGATATATATACTAACATTATCACACATATTCATAAAAGCAATCAATTTAGTTGATTTTTTAAAAATAACGAGTGCACTCTATTAATCTTAATTATTAATTTTTTATTATTATTCATTAATACAAATCATAAATACTCACTAAAAAAACGTAAAAATACTAATACTAATACTAATATACTAATATTACTAATATACTATTGACTGTATACTAATACTAAATACTAATTACTAATGCATATACATATTAACACGGTATAATTCATTAACGATGTACATGAACAAAGTAATATATAAAAAAAGTACAAGACCACAAAAACATTATTAAATAAAAATTATTGAAAATAATAATAATTAGTTATATATTGAGTAAATTAAATACTATTTTAAAAATTAAAAAATTATTAATATATAAAATAAGTTTTATATTTATATTTAGTTAATTATTAAAATTAAATAGAGTGATGATTCTCTTAATAAGGAGACACACACTAAACTCTATTATATACTCTTAGCTATTTGTAAAGAATATGCATAGACAAGTGACCACTTGTCTAATATGTTTTGGTAAAATTTCATGAATAACAACTGGGAGAAGGTCTTCCATGAGAACATGATAATCATGAAAATAAAATACTTATTTTATCATTTTATCTATGATATTTTTTTTTGTTTACATAAACATGTTATTCCTCTCATCACAAAAATAAATTCATGACAAACATTTATATAGTTCCACAAAATGGTTTTAAAATTGAAAATAAAAAAGAATAACGACCTTTGCAATTAAAATCACAACAAAAATGTTACAAAGTTATCACAAAATAATTGTTGCTTAAGCAAGTCAAATTTGTCTTGAAGCAACCAAAAACATAGTTTTTCCAACTTTTGTGGTGCATAGCTTAAGAAAAATATGACACATTAAGTATTATTAAGTTTAGACTAGTTGATAAGTTTTGATAATGATAAATATGATTATGATTTCTTTACATTTTTATGAACATTTTAATAAGTGGTTTATGAAACTAAAGTACTAATAAACAAGTGATTTTGACAATGTTCAAAATATCTACATTAATACAATATTAATGTACATTATTTTATCATAAATTTTGTATATTTTCTTATAACTTATTATATTTAAAAGAAATGCAATCTTTCATATTAAGAAAATAAAGTATATATATTTAAAAGATCAAACACAAGCACAAAATAATTACATCTTTAAAATATTACACACAGTTATATTCATCAAACTAATTTATTAGTTTGGATTTTTTCCATAACAAATTTCTAGCTATGTTTATGTTTAGGGTTATTTAGTATATATAGATATATCATACTTACCTATATTAGAATATAAAAATATAATAAATATTACAATTTATTTCCTTTATAGTGATCTAAGTAAAAAAGACGTAAAAAATGATTTTTTATTTGAAAGAGTGAAAGAAGAGTATACAATTTTCATGAAAGGATTGAATATGTTTTTTGTCCCTGTACTTTTCTTAATAAACAAATTTTTAGCGTCAAAATATTATAAGATTAGAAAATATGTTTTCTTTCTTTCAATTAAAATTATAAGACATGGATAGAAAATAGTTTTCAACAAAATTGGTTGGAAAACTATGTCGAACAAGTAAACAAGTCCTAGATTGTTCATATTTCACGCAAAAACATTGTTTGGAAAAGTTTGTGCACCAACCAAATAAGTCATACACTATTCTTATTCTCTAGTTAGCTTTATTATTTTATTATTTAAGAATTCTCTAAACCATTATGAATTTCTTTTTTGAAGTATGTTATGATGAATCATATATTTGAGTTTTATAATTTTACAATGTAATTTGCTTATGCACTTGTATTTTTATTAGTAAGTGACTCATATTTTTCTTAGAAAGTGACTTTTATCAATTCTCTTGCTACACAAAATACAACCACCATACTAACTTATCTTATAGAATTCACCATTTCAACTTTTGAGTGTTTATAATAATACTAATAATAATATTTCTGGTTTTGAATGTAGATAAGAGAAATAACGTGCGAAAGAGAAATCACGTGGGGTCGTCAAATACATTGTGACCTAAGTAGGTGAAGACTTTTCCTGTTAATTTGTCTTATTATAACTTAACTTAAAATATGCATAATGAATCCTACATGTCTCATGTTCATAATATTTTAATTGATAAAACCTTCACTCGGTATTTTACCTTAGTTGTTTCAAGATGCTAAATTGTAATCATAAAGCAACTTGTAAAGGAAAATCAAAATGAAACATTAAAAGAGTAATTTTATTTTCTTTGAATCTATCTCTGTCGATTACATAAAGTCATATTTATATAAGAAAATGTTGGATGATGAAAAACTTAACAAGGAAAACGACAAATGCAATCTTCTATGGCATTACACCTTCCGCTGGCTAAGTTTCCATGCTTTCTGACACAATCACTATCACACTTGCTTTCTTGACAATCCTCATTCAACTTCTCATCACACCTTCCTGCTTCTACTACTCTCATTGCTCCTTCATTTTCTACATCACAAACATAATATTCAATACTAAACCACCAATCTCAGCTTCATAAATTTATTCATAACAAAAGTGAATTTAAAGGATTAGTAAGCACAAATTAATGAGTAGATCGAACGAGGAAAACAAAACATACCAATCTCAATGACAAGAACAAGTAGCAGGATCAAAAATGAAGTGATGAGCTTCATGTTAAATAATCGTTGAGTAATGTTAAGTTGATGACTCTGTTCAATAATCCAAAGTATATTTTTGATGGGTTGGAGTGAAGTTTTATTGGGATATATATACTAACATTGTCACACATATTCATAAAAGGAATCAATTTAATTAACTTTTTTTTTAAATAACTTGTGCACTCTATTAATCTTAATTATTTATTATTATTTTTTCTTATTATTCATTAATATAAATCATAAATACTCACTAAAAAAAACGTAAAATTACTAATACTAATATACTAATTATACTAATACTAATATACTAATATATACTAATATACTAATATACTATATACTATACTAACACTAATACATATACATATATTAAATATAATTGTATTTTTTTATATCTGTTAACACGGTATAATTCATTAACAATGTACATAAACAGACTAATATAAAAAAATACAAGACCACAAAAACATTATTAAAAAATTATTAAATAAAAATTATTTTAAAAAAATAATAGTTAGTCATATTTTAAATAAATTAAATAATATTTTAAAAATTAAAAAATTATTAAAATATAAAATACTTTTTTTTATTAATAAATAGTCTTTAAATTTATATTTAGTTAATTATTAAAATTAAATATAGTTTATATTCCTTCACTATCTGTCATTATTTTATTATTTTATTTTATAATTAACTTCTGTTATGCATGGAAAATGGTGACTTAAGTTTTGATACTCTCATTATTGTTAGCTTTTGTCGTTTATTAAAGTACAATTACTATTTATTTAATAAATGTGATTATTACATCTTTTACTGTAATTTTTTTTCGAAATAAAGATAATTAATATTTAATAAATGTGATCGTTACTATCTTTTTCTACATATTATTGGTTGTTTTCTTTTATTAATGGAATTTCAAAAAATTAAAAAAGAATATAAAATAATTCCTACTACATAATTTAATAAAAAAAATAAAAAATGTGAAAATAGAAACATATATAAGGTACATTCAAATGAATAACCACTTATTTAATATAATGTTTAAAGGCACACAAAAATCAGATAGTAATTATCCGTTTAATATTATATTATATATTATATATTATATTTAAGACACATAAATAAGATCATAAATCAGTTATAAGTTACTAGCAATTATAGGTTACTGTTATAAAATTCATTTATATCTCATGATAACCAGTCAATGCTTTTCTTAATAGACTGAGTCCAACAAGACCTGTAAATAGGTAATGGGTGATGACTTTCTCAGTAAGGATACCTCTTCCTACCTAGTTTTCTCCTTTCCTTTCTCACTTAACTTTCTCTCTCAAATTTAATCTATTTTAAACTTAAAATTTGATGTGCTACGCTTAATTGAGGCTAGATATCCTTTATTTTCTATTTTTTTTAAGATTTAGTAAAAAAAATGGTGGGATCAATTAAGAGATAAGTGATCCTTTCAACCTATTTTGACAATGTTCAGAATATCCACATTAATACAATACCAATGTACATTATTTGGTCATAAATTTTGTATGTTTCCTTATAACTTGTTATACTTAAAAGAAATGCAAACTTTCCTACATGACCATGATTACAAAAATAAAGTATATATGTTTACATAAGCACAATTTCAGAGTTGTGTCATTCTCAAAAGATTCCTTTGATTGTTGATAAAGCTCATGGTGCACATTTGGGATTCTGAAGAGAATTATTATTTATAAGTAGTTTACTCACTTATGTTTTATAAAGTATCTGCGTTTAGAGACTCTTTTTTTTCAGTTAATTTGTGTTATTGTAACCTAACTTGAAATAGGCATAATGAATCCTACATGGTTGTCTCATGTTCATAATATTTTAATTGATAAAACTTTCATTCGTTATTTTACCTTAGTTGTTTCAAGATACTAAATTGTAATCATAAAAAAACTTGTAAAGGAAACCAAAATTTTAATTATTAACAAAAAAAAAAACAAAATACAAAAGCATTCATGATGGACAAAATAAAAAATTGTGGTAAATTAAGAAAATCCCAATTCTATTACTTCAATCTGATCTTTACTTAATTATTGACTAATTAATACAAGAGAGTAATATTTCAAACTGCTCTTAGAGAACTTTCAACATGATAATAATTACAACTTTAATACTTCTCATCACCCGTTATTCGTTCTTTTAGTACACTTTAGATGCCTCCCCTTCGGGACCTCTCAATTTCTTCTGACACATTGTTCTTGGCTCTCTCAGGCCTGTGGGTGTACCTGCAAGGTGTTCTAATGATAAAGTCATAATTGATTTGATTTAGAGATAATCTATCAAAAAAATAATATAATATTTTTTATTGGGCTTTTACTTTTTGTACTTTATTTTTTTGGAGTTTATTCTTAATATTTTAGGCTTAACATTTGGGCCTTCGTGCAATATTAAGGCTTGTCATTATTTTACATTTTCCTATTTTATAATTAAAGTGTTTTGATCCTTATTAATCACATTGTGTTTGGTAGATCGAGAGTTTCTTATAGTTATGACCTCTTAACCTCCCGGTCATATAACATAATGATTTTTATCTGTTCCAGACACGAGGACTTTTGGACCGACAAACCCTTTTACAAAAATGTGCTTCCAATACTCTACCATACATTCACAGACTATATTTTTTGTTTTCTCATTTTTAGAAAATAATACATCCTCGAATAAAAGCACATTATATTGTAATAAAATGTTTGTCCATAGGAAATCATATCGAATGAACATTACAATACCCAGATTTTTGGATATCGCCTTTATCTTCATATAATAGACCTTATTACTAAGTCTTTTTGATAAATCATAAAATAAAATAACAATATTTTAATTATCAATACAAAAAGTTTACATGATTCGACTAATGATGAGCATAATTTTAATCAAACGAACACAATAAAAAAATATTTCTACACACATAGTTGAAGAATATTGTCACAAATGAATGTGATATTTTTATTATAAATTAGTATTTGTTATAGTTAGAATTATGTGTAATATTTAGACATTATGATTTGATGTGGTTAGTTTAGTTTTAATTATGGTTATCATTATTTAGGTTATAATTTGAAGTTTTGTGGTTTGATGTACTTAACTACACTCTTTTGGAAAATTTTAGTTTTCATCTTTCTAGATCAATATTTAAATTTATCTTGTTAGAAATCTGTATAATTATTTGCTGTAACACATTGGGAAAGGCACAAAAACATGTTGCAATTATCAAAACACAAAATATTACAATAATTGAGTAATAATAGATGTAACATAAGGACTTTTAAACTAGGCAAGATAAAAACTAATTTAAAAACAAGAATATATTACATAACTTATGTGATAACCAATTTAGTATGCGTTTTTATTTTTATGTGACAAAACATGTTGCAATTATCAAGACACAACATATTACAATGATTTGGTAATAATAGATGTAACATAGGGACTTTTACAGTAGACAAGATAAAAACCGATGTAAAAAAGGAATATATTACCTCATTTTCGTGACAACCAATTTAATATGTCCTTCATTTGCATCGGTTATGGCATTTTGTTTTTATTTTTTTTTTTGCATCAAAGGACATGTTACATCAAAATTTCACAATAACCAACATTTAGATGTATATAGAAAGTGTATATCTATATCTTCACACAAGTTCCCTAATCACACACACTAGTGCAAAAAGAAGAAAAGGATACTCTTTATTTAGTGCGACTTTTGCGCTACCCACTTTCGTAAAAAACGCGGTGGCATTTTTGAAATTATTTTGATTTACGAATGCGGCTATTTGTATAGCCGCATTCGTAAATTAAAGAGTTTTGATTTACGAATGCGGCTATTTATATAGCCGCACTTGTAAATCAAAGCGGTTGATTTACGAATGCGGCTATTTGTATAGCCGCACTTGTCAATCAAAGTGCTTGATTTACGAATGCGGCTATTTGTATAGCCGCACTTGTAAATTAAAACGTTTTGATTTACGAATGCGGTTTTACTTTTAGCCGCATTCGTAAATCATTTTTTACCCTAAATTTTGAAACGCACCACACACAATTTCATACTTTCTTTCTCGTCTTTGCCTTCGTTTCGCGTTCGCACTCTGAGTTCGTCTCCTTCTGCTGCATCTGCATTCCATTTGTGTCAATGTAAGTTTCTTGAGCTCTCTTTCTTCCTCTTCATCTTCACAAATATATGCATATATGTTTTTGTTTTTCTTATATATGTTTTTTTCCTTGCATTGGTGGTCTTGAAGCACAGTTTCGTTGGCTGACATTCGTTTTTCTTACATTGTTTGATTTCTTAGATTGCTCAGTACTCTTTCATTGTCTTCGTGGGTTCTTGTGGGTTTTTTGGTTTGCTCTGTCGCTGCTTCCCTGTCCGCCGCCGCTTCTGCTGCCGTCGCCGTTGTTGGCGCTCCCGTGACTCTTCATCAACGTTGCCTTCACACAAGATTAACGATATTTTTAAATTTTTAAATTTTTTTTTAATGATTTGGCATATACAAGTGCGGCTAAAGCAAATAGCCGCACTTGTAAATGGTATTTATAAATGCGGCTATAGACGCATTTATACTTCTTGATTTACAAGTGCGTGTTGATCAAATGCGGTTATAAAGCCGCATTTATAAATTCGAAATAGCCGCACTTGTTTTATATTTCTGCACCAATGACAATTACATTTTCTAGGACGTGTCCTCCATTGTTTTGCGATCTTAATTATACTCTTGAATCTTCATAAATAAACCACAAAACAATTATTTTGTATGTGTGTGGTTTCAAACATAATAAATTATAATGATTCTGTTTTTCAAAGTTTTCTCGTCATCCCATCATTAAAAAAAATCTAAATTTTATTACCTCAAATTGGTTTTTAAAGATTTGTTCACTAATATAAGAGTACAATATTTCAAACCAACGAAAATATTTTTAAATATTTTTTTAGCCCAAAAAATCCAAAAGTATTGTTATTACTTTTTATATTTTAATATAGATAAGTACGATATATTCCATAGCGCTTCAAAAACATACTTAACATATACAAATATTAACGATGTTACCAATATAAACCAAACAAATATAGAAAATATTGGATATGATGTAATAAAGGAAGCACATATTAAATTGGTTGTCATGAAAATGATGTAATATATTTCTTTTTACATCGGTTTTTATCTTGTCTACTGTAAATGTCCCTATGTTACATCTATTATTACCCAATCATTGTAATATGTTGTGTCTTGATAATTGCAACTTGTTTTGTGCCTTTCCCAACGTGTTACTGTAAATAATTATACCAGATTGATAACAAAATAAATTTCAATATGAATCCAGAAAGACGAAGACCAAAATTTTCCACAAAGTGTAGTTAAGTACATTAAATCGCAAAACATTAAATTATAAATAAACTCACGATAAATATTAATTAAAACTAAACTAACTACATCAAATCATAATGTTTAAATGCCACACATAATTCTAACTATATCAAATACTAATTTATAATACATAAAAATATCAAGTCCTCTGTGACAGTATTTTTCAATTGTGTGTGTAGAAAAAGAAATTCAATTGTGTCCATTTGCATAAAATTATGCTCATCCTTAGTCAAATCATGCAAACATTTTTGTATTGATCATTGGAATGTTGTTATTTTACTTTATGATTTATCAAAAAGACTTAGAAATAAGGTATATCATATGAAGATAAAGGTGACACTACAAGAAAAATCATCAAATAGAAACCAATTTTTAGAAACCAAAATAATTAGTTGCTATAGTGACTAAATTAGAGACCATTTTAGGGACTAAATAAATTTTTGGTTTCTAAATTAGTTTCTATTATTGTTAAATAATTTCTAAATTGGTATCTAATTAGCAACCAAGGTTTTGGCTACCAAATTTAGAAACTAAATAATTGGCTCAGTTTCTTGGACCTTCACCTTTTTTCATTTTTCATCCACAACCATTGCAGGTAACTACAACTCATTTGAGCTATTTTCCTTCTACAAGATATTACTTACTTAAAATTCTTCTTAAAATTTTATTCTAATACAATAGACATTTCTTATAAAGAGCCAAAGCTAAGAAGTTAGGATGTCAAAATGGTCTTAGGCAACCTTTTCTCTCATAAAAGATCCATTTTACACTCACTATTTTACCTATATTCACTGGAAAAAAAAACTCTTTATAATAAAATAATAATAATAATACATATAAATGGAATTATGGTTGATAGAATTGTAGGCTAGATTTAAGAGAAAAATGATGGCATCAAATCATTGTCACCATTTTCTCTCATACTGAAATTTTTATTGTATCATTGTTTAGAGTGAATCTTAGTATAATAAGAATGGAGCTCGTACTCAATTCTCATAGTATTATATAATAAGAATTTGTAACCAAATAAGGAGTATAGAGAGAGAAAGACACTAAGGTATTTATAATGGTTTCTCCACCAACATGGGTTACGTCCAATCCCTTTAAGCAACCCACTCATGAGTCTTTCACTAAGTATTCTTACACATCTTCAGGCACACCAATATTCTACACCTCTGCATGTTACAGTTTTCTCAACCTCTTCAACTTTTCCCAGTATTCGCAACCTATGCAGGTTCTCCAGTATTCTCAACCTATGCAAATTCTCCCAGTATTCTCAACATCTGCATGTTCTCCAAGTATTATAACCTCTCCAAGTATAGTGTACTAGTCTCCCCTGAGATCAAGGACTTCTCAATACAAGAAAAAACTCTCATTTAGAGAGAATAATGAAATCTCACACGGTATACTTCACAATGGTGAAGGATTTACAATGATTCCGTTGAAACTTAATCTCACGGGTTGCTCTCAATCAGCAGATATGAAATACGTGCTCAAATCTAAGACACAACAACAAAGGATTTTTTGTACACTTGAATAATTCGTATGATGTGTGTATGTATTATGTTGTCTCTTATTCTTCACCCTTGAGGTCCTTATATATACTTTTGAAATGAACGTTGTAGCTTTAGGATTTCTTGTCTTCATAGTAGTCATTAAACGCTTGATATATAAATAATTTCTCTTATTGATCTTTGTGTTTAAGGCTTTTTCAAATTCTTTCTTTATCTTCCTCATATGTAAAAGTTGGCATGTGAATCTTTATTACAATATCTACTTAATTTGCAACGTTGTTCTTTCTCTTCAATACATTACACGTTCCATATGGAAACTTTTATATGGTTCTTGATGGGAAAAATGCATGCGAAAGCAACACACATAATCACAAATCAACTGTAGAAAATAAACAACACAGGTTTTTACGTGGTTCGGTCGCCAACTGCAACCTACATCCACACGGGCAACTATTAGGTTTTCATTTTTGTCCTGTTGCACACCAATTACAAGTACAATTATCTCTTTAAATAAAAATTATAAAGGGGACACAATGATTAAGCCCACTCACTAAACATGGTGTCTAGTCAGCCCAACCCAATTTGTCTTGACTTCATACCCAACAATCTCCCACTTGAAGCCACGGAACAATGTTCACCTGCGCTTCAACTGTGTACTCTGTAATATATCGACGAAACTCACTTTTCCACCTCTAATTGCCATCAATCTTCTTAATCATTTTGAAGACTTCGTTAAAACTCCCATGAGTTTCAACACGTCATTCACTAACCCGTTCTTTGTTTCTACCGGCTCTCACTTACAGGAACTGCCGGATCCTGGAATAGCCTGAGAACAAACATACTCCATACTCAACAAGAAATTTTCTAGAGATATTTCAACAAGTGGAATACTAATTCTCCTAACCCACTGTCGTCTAGGAACCTCAGCTGAAGCACGACCCGTGCTCTCACTGCCATAAGTACCTCTGACTGGTCTACCTGAACCTTTCCATGCTCGTTCATCCTGAATCTGACCTGTGGCTCTGGGTTTCTCTCTTATAAAGACAACCTGTTGAACCAAGTGCTGTTCAAGCTTTGAAGAATCCAAACCCTTTGAAGGATGTTGAAGCCTTGCCTGTTCTTGGTGTTGCTGTGCTGGTTTAGTATAGTTATGGGGTAGTTTGAGTATTGTAATCCACCCCTTGATCGAATCTAAAGCATAAGCATCTCAATCTTTGTGAAAGTAAAATATTTTCAAACTAAGTTAAAACAACCGATTGTTTTGTCGAAACAACCGATTGTTTTGTCGAAACAACCGATTGTTTTGTCGAAACAACCGATTGTTTTGTCGAAACAACCGATTGTTTTGTCGAAACAACCGATTGTTTTGTCGAAACAACCGATTGTTTTGTCGAAACAACCGATTGTTTATACATAGATGTTTTGAGAAAAAGATTGAAAACTGTTTTTAAAATGGTTGAACTGTTAAGAACCAAAACAACCGATTGATTCGAAGAAACAACCGATTGTTTGTTTTGGGACCATAACAAAAAAACTATTTTATCTTTGACTGAGCTTTAAATGATTTAACTGCTTACGCTCCAGTCATTAAATGTTTTGACCAATCTTTTAATGCAATTTAAGAGTTTGTTAAGATTTGATAGCAAACTACATCTTTGAATAAATTCAGAAAAACAGATTTGAGAATCAATCTTTGACAAGTTTTTGCTAAAAGTTTTTGAGTTTTTCAAAGAGCTGAGTTTGCTAAAAAGTTTGTGATTGATCAAAGTTGTGGAATAGGATTCTGCTTGTATTGATTTCAGATTATCTTCTGTAACAAGTTTAATCCTTGTACTCTGTGAAACAAGTTTCGTTTCTGTGTTTGCTGAGATTGGTTGTGTGTTCTTGAGGGGATCAAGATCAGCAATCTTGGTGTTGGTGTGTTGGCCAAGAAGAGTGTTTGTCTTGAGGTGTTCAAGGTCATTCTCTTGGTTGTTGTGTAAGTGATCAAGTTGTGATTGCTTAGTGGATTTCCTCAGGGTTTCTGAGAAGACTGGATTGCTTAGTGAACCAGTATAAACATCTGTGTGCAATCTCTCTATCCTTAACTCTTTAATTTTAGTTTTGTTTGGTGTTTGTTGGTATAAACAACCGATTGTTTTTCTGGTTCTTCTGTTTTGTTTGCTGTTTTTGGTAAATTGAATTTCTTATCAATTGTTTCCTGAGATAAATTTATTCTTGTCTTAAAAGTTTGCGAAAATCTTCTTTAAACAATTCACCCCCCTCTAGTTTAAAGCCATCCATTCTAACACAACCCTCTTCTGCTCACGAGATTCTGTGAATCGGACTTGTTTATCTTCTGAACTGGGATGGTCACTCCTCAGACGATAATTCGACCATATACAACGAACCTCTCTTTCTTTTGCGGGCCATGACAAGATTTCCCTTGACGACCTTCCACTGCTGATTTCCAAACTTCACTTCATGTCCTTGTTCATCCAACTGCCTAAGCCTAACAGAAATCACACTTTTTCGTTAAACTTGGAACAACTCTGACATCCTTCAAAGTCTAGAAACCGACTGACGTCTTCAACACTATGTCACCCATGCCCGTAATATCAAGAGTTATGTTGTCTGCTAGTCTTACCTTTCCAAAGTCTCCAATAAATAGATTCTGCAATGCTTCACTATTGTGGGTAGCATGAACTAAAGCACTAAAATCCATGACCCAGGAATTCACACTTCTACCCGCGCAATAGACTAAAAGGTCCTCGTCTGCGAAGTCTTCTTCAATGTTGACTTGTTTATCATTTGGGCATTGATTCCTGAAATGCCCCACCTCCTTGCAGTTCCAACATGTTACACTTGAGCAATCCCGAGTCTTTGACTGACTCCTTCTTTTGTTCTTGCTCCCACTATCTCTGATATTTTTCTTACCTCTGATGATATATAGCGATTCACTAGATAATTCCCCATAAACTCCTTCTTCGGACATCCTCACCAAGAATGAGATCACGAATCTTTTCAAAAGTGAATCCATCGGATCCCGCTAAACTAGTAACTGTTGTAACCGTTTCGGACCAAATGTCAGGCAAAGACAATAACAGTAGTAAAGTTTGAACTTCATCATCGAACTTAATTTCCACTGACGTAAGTCTGGCTAAAATCGAATATTGATGTGCTCAGTAACTGAAATGTCATAATTCCATGGCGCAGCGAAAAACAGCCACACCTTGCGCCCAGCACTGCATCATCACTACTGCACCAGCAGAAAAAAGCACGCGCCACCCTGCATCTTCCGTCACTGCCATCATACTACACCTCTGTGTCGTCTCGCTCACCGTAAGCACCTGCAATTTGTTCGTCGCAAAATGCGATCCGTCGCCACACTGCCACACTCCGTCGCACCGCCTAGACACGACCTTTCTGCGAGCAAGCCACCTGCACAACGTTGCGAGCCGCCACCACTTCTGTCGCGACCCACATCATTGCACGTCGCACCGCCTACTGCGCACACTTGTCGCGAGTCGCAGGTTTGGGCTGTCGCGATTTTTGGGCCACTGTGAAACCCTAACTTTGGGACGTTGTTGTCGCCTCTGGGAAACCCTAGCTTTGGGATGCTGATGTCGCCTCTGTGAAACCCTAGCTTTGGGGC